>NW_006921697.1:8394242-8415060 GCF_000298275.1 Orycteropus afer afer | reverse complement strand
AAAAAAAAAAAAAGCAACCAAATTGGCAAAAAAAGCAAAGTATCTCTATTTGCAGATGACAGGATCACAGACATAGAATACCCAAGAAACTCAGCAAGAAAACTATTGGTACTAAGTGAAAAAATCATCAGAGTGGCATGATACATGATCAACATACAAAAATCTGTTGGGTTCCTTTATATCAATAAAGAAATTTCTGAAAAGGATAAAGAAAATAATATTATTTGCAATAACTACCAAAAAGAGAAAATACTTAGGAATAAATCTTACCAGGGAAACAAAAGACATATACAAAGAAAACTATAAAACACTACTACAAGACACCTACATCAATGGAAGAACATCCCATAATCATGGATAAGTATAATGCTATAGTAAAAAAGGTGATTCCACAGAATGTGGAAATTATTGAACAATGTCATTAATATCACATGCAAGCAAAATCTTGCTGAAGATAATTCAAAAATGGTTGAAACGGTATATTGACAGAGGACTTCCAGAAATGCAAGCTGGACTCAGAAGACATGGAATAAGGGATATCATTGTTCATGTCAGATGAATCTTGGCTGAAAGCAAAGAATACCAGACAGATGTTTACTTGTGTTTTATTGACTATGCAAAAACATTTGATCATGTGGAGCATTAAAAAATTATAGATAACATTGAGAAGAATGGGAATTCCAGAACACTTGATTGTACCCATGAGGAACCTGTACAGAGATCAAGAGGCAGTCGTTCAAACAGAACAAGGAGATACTGCTTGGTTCAAAATCAAGAAGGGAGTTTGTCAACGTTGTATTCTTTCACTATACTTATTCAATTTATACACTGAGCAGATAATCCTAGAAGCTGGACTATATGAAGAAGAATGTGGCATCAGGATTGGAGGAAGACTCATTAACAGCCTGCATTATGCAGATGACAAAACTTTGCTTGTTGAAAGTGAGGATGACTTGAAGCACTTACTGATGAAGATTGAAGACTACAGTCTGCAGTATGGATTACATCTCTGCTAAAAAGGCAGGGAGGCCAAATCTTCTGACCTCCTCTAACCCCACAAGAGGAAGATAAGATCACCATCAGTAATCCAAGGTCCATTCTTGCAAGGCCAGACATGCTGCCTCCCTCCAGCCCTTTCACCAACAATTCCTCCCAAAGCACCCACCACCTCTCCCCTGGGTTCAATAATTCACTGCAGTGGCCACATAGAACTCACAGATTATGGGATTTATTAGGAAGCACCTGGATACAATTCAAGTTCAACAAAAATGCTCAGTCTCTCTCCCAGCCTGCTATCTCTCAGCCAACAGTCTCTCTCCCAGCAGTGTGTGTCCCTCGATGTCTCACTCAGCAATGCATGTCTCTTGCATCTCTTTCCCAGCAGCGTGTGTCTCTCAGGAGCATGTGTCTCTTTCAGCAGCACATCTTCCTCAACCAGCAGTCAGAGAGAGTTCTGCCTCTAGGAGGTCTCTTTTTGAGGCCTCCTGGCAGAGTGGCCAAACTAACCAATCATAACATCGGAATTCTAAGCACCTGAGAGAGAGCAAACCTCCCAGAACTTTGCTTTGTGCCACACCCAACAGAAATACCCTAGGTGAATAACTTTTACAATCAGGAGCTCCTCAGTTGCTCACAGCAAATTCTACCATGGAGTTTACAAAGACTTATGTCTAGAAAAGCCATACCAGGTAATTTACTACACCACAATCTCGATATAAAGAAAATGAAAATCTTCCCAACTGGACCAATAAGCAGCATCATGATAAATGGAGAAAAGATTGAAGTTGTCAAAGACTCCACATTACTTGGTTCTACAATCAACACAATGAAAACAGCAGTCAAGAAATTAGATGATGTATTGCACTGGGCAAATCTAATGCAAGAGACCTCCTTAAAGTGCTGAGGAGCAAAGATGTCTCTTTGAAGACTAAGGTGCGCCTAACCAAAGCCATGGTATTTTCAATCACCTCATATGCATGTGAGAGCTGGACAATGAGTAAGGAAGACCAAAGAAGAGTTGATGCTTTTGTGTTGTGCTGGTAAAGAATACCAAAAGTACCATGAACTACCAGAAGAACTAATGAATCTATCCTAGAGGAAGTGCAGCAGGAATGCTCCTTGGAAGTGAGAATGGCCAGACTTCATCTCACCTACTTTGGTCATGTTGTCAGAAGGGACCATTCCCTGGAGAAGGAGATCATGCTTGGTAAAGTGGAGGGTCAACAAAAAAGGGGATGGCCCTCAGCAAGGTGAATTGACACAGTGCCTGCAATGATGGGCTCAGATATAGCAAGGATTTGTTGGCACAGGACCCGGCAGTGTTTCATTCTGTTGTACATAAGGTCACTATGAGCTGAAGCCAACTCAACAGCACCTAACAACAACAGCATAGTCAATACTACTCAAGCAATCTATATATTCAATACAATCCCAATCCAAATTGCATCAACATTCTTTAAGGACACTGAAAAAGCAATCAGTAACTTTATATGGAAGGAAAGTGACCTCAGATAATAAAGCACTATTGAAGAAGACAAACAAAATAGAAGGCCTTACAGTTCTGAATCTCAAAACTTACTATACAGCTACAGTAGTCAAAGAGCCTGGTATAGGTAGAATTAAAGACACAAACTAGTAGAATAGAAACAAAAATCTAGAAATAGACCCATCCATCTATGGACTGCTGATCTTTGACAAATGGTCAAAAACATTAAATGGGAGAAAGATAGCCTCTTTAACAAATGACATAACTGGATATCCTTTTGCAGAAAAAAGAAATAAGATCCATATCTCATACCATACACAAAAACAAAGGTGTATCAAAGACCTAAATATAAAATCCAAAACTTTAAAGTTCATTAAACATAAAATATGGTCAAATTTAGGGACTCTTATTTATACATACATAGACTATCAAGCGGGAGCTCTGGTAGCATAGTGCCTAAGGCACTTGACTGCTAACCAGAAGGCTGGCAGTTCAAACACACCAACCACACCTTGGAAGGAAAACAGAGCAATCTACTACCGTAGTGATACTGCCTCAGAAACCCAAGGAGGGGTCTCTACTCGATGGCACATAACAACAACAACAACAACAGACTATCAAGCATAATCCAAAATGCACAAACAACAGGAGATAAATTAGATGATTGAGGCCTTTGAAAAATTAAATTTTTATATGTATTGAAATATTTCTCCAAAGGAGTTGAAAGAGAACCTATAGATTGGGGGAAAATATTTAGCTATGACATATACAAGAAGAGACTTATATCTAAAATTTATAGAAAACTTCAACATCTCTGCATCAAAAAAAATTTAACAATCCAATTAAAAAATGGGCAAAGGACATGAACAGACACTTCACCAAAGAAGATATTCAAGCAGCCAACAAACACATGAAGAAATGCTCATGACTGTTAGCCATTAGAGAGCTGAAAATCAAAACAGTGAGTTATCATCTCACCCCAGCAATAATAGCAAAGTTCAACAAGACAGAAAACAACAAATGCTGGTGAGGGTGTAGAGAAATTAGAACTCTCATACACTGCTCATGAGACTCCAAACTGTGGAAAATGATATGGCATTTCCTTAAAAAGTTGGAAATCAAAATACAATTTGATCCAGCAATCTCACTACTAGGAATATATCCTAAAGAAGTGAGATCTAAATAAATATATGCACACCTATGTTCATTGCAGCACTATTCACAATAGCAAAGAGACCAAAACAACTTAAATGCCTGCCAATGGATGAATGGATAAACAAACTATGGTACATGCACACAATGGAATAATATGCAACATTAAAGAATAATGAAGGATCCATAAATTACCTCATAACATGAATGAACTTGGAAAATATGCTGAATGAAGTCAGTAAAAGAAGGACAAATATCGTAGGAGTCTATTATTATAATAAGTCCAGGAAATTGTTACACAGGGAATGAATTTTTCTTTGTTAGTTACCAGGTATGAGAGGGTAGGGGAAGAAAAATTGCTAATTAAGAGACATGTTGATTTGAGTGAAGAGAAAGGCAATACAACAAAAATATGTGACCAGCACAATAACACTAAGGAAAAGAAGGACACAGAGAGGTTCACAAGAGGTACAGACAAGAAAGGTAAATACTATTACATACAGAATACTACATTATCAATAAGAACAAACACTATTCTACATATGGATACATAGGTAGACAAGCAAGAAGATCAGGTATAAGTAGGCAAGTGCTTAAAGCATGTGACTGCTAACCAGAAGGCTGGTAGTTCAAACCCACCAGCCACTCCTTGGAAGGAAGGTTGGGCAATCTACTTCTGTAGTGATACTGCCTCAGAAACCCAAGGAGGGGTCATTATGAGTTGGATCCAACTCCACAGCAGTGAGATTTTCTTTTCTTTTCTTTTTTTTTTTTCTAAATAGGTTTGGCAGATCATATGCCTATATACATACATGTATGTACTGCAAAATGTGCTATAAAATGCTCCTTGGAAGCAAGAATGGCCAGACTTCGTCTCACCTACTTTGGTCATGTTGTCAAAAGGGGCCATTCCCTGGAGAAGGATATCATGCTTCTTAAAGTGGAGGTACAGCAAGAAAGGGGAAGGCCCTCAACAAGATGGATTGACACGATGGCTGCAACAATGGGCTCAGGTATAGCAAAGATCATGGGGTTGGCACAGGAATGGGCAATGTTTCATTCTGATGTAGATGAGGTCACTATGAGCCAGAGATGACTCAACAATACCTAACCACCACCACCACAACAAAAATATCCATATATGTTATAGAGCTAAAGGGACAAAATTAGAATAACTTCTTAGCCACAACCAAACACCTTGAGGGAGTGAGTCTCTTGGCCTACATGCTTGGGACCATAGTCATGGGAAGACATCAAGCTCAACTGGCACAACATAGGTCACAAAATCACTGTTCTGCATCCTACTTTGGTGGGTAGAGAGTGAGGTTTTAAAAGATTATGAGTGGCCATCCTACATGCAACTATTGTTCTCTCCTCATCTGGATTAAAGAAGAGTAGAGAAAATCAAAGATATATGAAAACAATTAGTCCAAAGGATTAATAGACCACAGGAACCTCAGCCTACACAACACTGAGACCATAAGAACTGTATGGTTCCTGGACACTAAAGCCAACCACTTGGAAAGGGATCAAAACTGGAGATTCTGGATGGAGTGAGAAGAAAATGTGGAACAAAATTCAAAAACATAAAAAGACCAGGCTTACTGGTTGGATAGTGACTGGTGAAATGACTGAGATTATGACCCTGGTTTACCCTTTGAGACTGCAATTGGACCCACTCCCATGGGTTAGCTCTCAGACAAACAATATAAAGGAGTATGAGCTAAACAACTACACCAGAGGGGTATACTCTTTAGAACAGTCAACCATGAAAGAGCAGAAAGGCAGCATTTGCAAAGGGAGAAAAGTAGACAGACAGGAATGCAGGACCCAGGGAAGGGTTAACCACAGGGAGGAGGTGAGGGAGAGCTGTTCCATTGTGGGGATTGTAATTGATGCTGTAAAACAAATGTGTATGAACTGTTGAGTGTAAAATGTAGAATTGTTAACCTGACCAGAGCTCAGACTATGGGGAGGAGTGGTAAGATCTGAGATGGGAGAGGTAAACAGGAGTTAATCGTGACACATGACAACCTTATTGTGATGTGATGAATCACTTTTATATGGCCTTTCTTGCCATGCTCTTGTGATGCCCACAAAATGGTTGATGGGACTATGTAGATAAGATGCTTGTGGCTCCCCTAGGGTACTGGGAAGTCTACTAATAATACAAACAAAGTGCACAGAACTCTTATGGAGGTGGGACCATACAAATAAGGTATATAGAAGCCTAATGAGGGGATTAGTCCATTTTGCCATCTGCTAGGCTTTAAATGATGCATTTCAGAGGTGAAAAGGGGGGATCTCACTACCACCAAGAAGAAGAGCCAGAAGTGGAGTGCATCCTTACACTGAGAAGTACAAAATGAATCTGCTAAAATTTCACCCAAATCATAATTCAAAAACATTTTTCATCACAGTGGCAGGATACAAGGTCAATATACAAAAACCAGTTGTATTCTTCTACATCAACAAAGAGCCCTCTGAAAAAGAAATAAGGGAAACAATACCATACTATTTACAATAGCTACCAAAAAGATAAAATATCTAGGAATAAATCTTACTAGAGACACAAAAGACCTATACAAAGAAAACAATAAAGGAGTACCACAACAAACTACAAGGGATCTACATAAATGGAAGAACTTACCTTGTTCATGGATGTTGTTGTTGTTATGTGTCATTGAGTTGGACCCAACTCATAGCGACCCTTCCTTGGGTTTCCAAAGCAGTATCACTGAATATTGTGAAAATGTCAATACTACCCAAAGCAATCTACATATTTAATGCAATTCTGATCCAGATACCAACATTTTTTAAGGATATGGAAAAAACAATTACTAACTGCATATGGAAAAGAAAGAGATCTTGGATAAGCAGAGCACTACTGAAGAAGAAGAAGAAAGTGGGAGGTCTTATGCTACCAGATCTCAAAACCTACTATACAGCCACAGTAGACAAAACACTGTGCTACTGGTACAATGATAGACTAATGGAACACAATAAAAAACCCAGAAATAGACCCATCCATCTATGGACAGCTGATCTTTGACAAAAGACCAAAACCCATTAAATGGGGGAAAGATAGCCTCTTTAACAAAGGTGCTGGCAAAATTGGATATCCATTTGCAGTAAAATGAAACAAGACCCATACTTCATCCCACATACCAAACAAATTCAGATTGGATCAAAGACTTAAACATAAAACCCAAAACCATAAAGCTCATCAAAGAAAAAATAGAGAAAAATCTAGGGGCCCTAATTTATGGTGTAAATAGACTATCAAGCATAACGCAGAATGCACAGGAGGTGGAAAAGAAGCTAGATGATTGGGACCTTCTGAAAATTAAATTATTATGCTCATCGAAAGACTTCTCCAAAAGGGCAAAAAGAGAACCTATGGATTGGAGCTAAAGGAGATAAACTTCTCTGTCAGTTTGTCATCCTGTGGGGCTTGCACGTTGCTGTGAAGCTTGAGGCTGTGCCACCCGTGTTTCAAATGCCAGCAGGGTTGTACATGGTGCACAGGTTTTAATGCAGCTTACAAACAAAGACAGACAAGGAAGAAGGAAGAAGCCATCCACACCTCAAAAATTGGCCAGGGAAAACCTTATGGATAGTAGAGAAACGCTGTCTGATACATTACTGGGCAACTTTATGAATAGCTTGGAAACATTGTCTGACACAGTACAGGAAGATGAGCTCCTTGGGATGGAAGGCACTTAAAATAGGACTGGGAAAAAGCTGCCTCATCAGAGTAGAACCAACATTAATGATATGGATAAAGTAAGTCTCTCAGGACCTCTATGGGATGGTATGACTCAAATTGAGGAGAAACAGCTGTAAACATCCATTAATAATCAGAACATGGGATGTACAAAGTATGAATTTAGGAAAATTGGAAGCTGTCAAAGATGAAATAAATGCATAAAGATTGATACCCAGGCATTGTTGTTGTTGTTGTCATTGTTATGTGCCCTCAAGTCAGACCCAACTCATAGCGAGCCCTCCTTGGGTTTCCGAGGCAGTATCACTACGAAAGTAGATTGCCCCATCTTCCTTCCGAGGCGTAAGCATTAGTAACCTGAAATTGACTGTTTTTGGCCATTTTGAATCAGACAACCATATGATCTACTATGCCAGGAATGACAATTCAAAGGGGAATGGTGTGACATTCATCATCACAAAGGATGTTTCAAGATCTGTCC
The DNA here is from genome assembly GCF_000298275.1 of Orycteropus afer afer. Taxonomy (NCBI): domain Eukaryota; kingdom Metazoa; phylum Chordata; class Mammalia; order Tubulidentata; family Orycteropodidae; genus Orycteropus; species Orycteropus afer. The sequence continues at coordinate 8,407,215 of NW_006921697.1, read as the reverse complement.
TGAAATACAATGCTGTCAGTGATACGATAATATCCATGCGCCTAGAAGAAAGACCCATTAATATTACTATTATTCAAATTTATGCACCAACCACCAAGCCAAAGTGAGGAAACTGAAGATTTTTATCAACTTCTGCAGTCTGAAACTGACTAAACATGCAATCAAGATGTGTTCGTTATCACTGGTGATTGGAATGCAAAAGTTAGAAACAAAGAAGAAACACCAGTAGTTGGAAAATTTGGCCTTGGTGACAGAAATAATGCTGGAGATTGCACGATAGAATTTTGCAAGACCAACAACTTATTTATTGCAAACACCTTTTTTTCAACAACACAAATGGCAGCTATACACGTGGAGTTCTCCAGATGGAGTACACAGGAATCAGACTGACTACATCTGTGGCAAGAGGCAGTGGAAAAGCTCAATATCTTCAGCCACAACCAGGCCAGGAGCTGACTGTGGAACAGACCATCAACTGCTCATATGTAAGTTCAACTTGACAATTAAAACAAGTCCACAAGAGCCAAACTATGATCTTGAGTTCAAGATCTCCTGAATTTAGAGACCATCTGCTTGAACAATTTCTCTCAGAAAGATCAGCACAAGGCCGGTCCCCATGAGGCAGAGGTTAAAGATGTCCCAAATGTCCAAACTACCACACCACTCCATCATTTCAGACATTAACTCCTCCTCCTCCTCCTCTTCCCCCAACCCCAGTAATTTCCCCAGTCTTAGGGTTCTGTATTTTGCTGTAACACCTCACAGAACTCACAGACACCCAAGGGCTCATCTCACATAGTAGTGGTGGAGGCTGGCAGGCTGGCAAGTCCCAGGTCTGTGAGTAGGTCTGGAGGATCCTCCCAATTCTCAGGGTTTAATGAACCTTGATCAGCAGATCAGATGATGGCTGCTGTCCCAAATCCAGGGGTGAGATGAGGATGAGCCAAGACACAAAACCTGAGCAAGAGGAGAATGAATCTTCCCAGGAGATTCATAGGTATACCCTCAAGGAAGCTAAGGGTGGTGATTTGAATTATACCCTCCAGCAAGGCAGGAATCAAGATACATTTCACCTGTGTTGCCCCAACAGAAATAACCTAAATCCCATCACAGAGTTGATTGCCAGTCAGTATAGGGAATGACTACTACCAGCTGCCCAGCCAAGTTGATACCTGACCTTAACTACCACACCACCCCAAACAGGAATGGATAATGGGATTTACAAAACATCACAGAATGGAGGATAATGGCTAGAAGGGCCACATCAAGCAATACACTGCAATACACTGCACTATCTAAAGGATAGATTTGATGCATTGAACACTAATGACCAAAAACCAGAAAAATTGTGGGATGACCTCAAGAGCATCATTCATGAAGAAAACAAGAGGTCATTAAAAATATAAGAAAGGAAAGACCAAAATAGATGTCAGAAGAGACTATGAAACTTGCCCTTTGTGAAGAGTAGCCAAAGCAAATGGAAGAAATGAAAAGATGAAAGAGCTGAACAGAAGATTTCAAACAGCAGCTCCATCAGACAAAGCCAATTACTATAAGGAAATGTGCAAAGACCTTGAGTTAGAAAATCTAAAGGGAAGAACATGCTCAGCATTTCTCAAGCTGAAAGAATTGAGGAAAAAATTTAACCCTCAAGTTGCAATATTAAAACATTCTATGAGCAAAATATTGAATGATGCAGGAAACATCAAGAGAAGATGGAAGGAATACACAGAGTCACTGTACCAAAAAGAACTGGTCGATTTTCATCCATTTCAAGAGGTGGCATATGATCAAGAACCAACAGTATTGAAGGAAGAAGTCGAAAATGCACTGAAAGAATTGGTGAAGAACAAGGCTCCAGGAATTGACGGAATACCCATTGAGATGATTCAACAAACAGATGCCCCATTGAAGGCGCTCACTCGGTTATGCCAAGAGCAGTCAAGACATCAGATGACGTATGGCACTGGGCAAATTGGTTGCTAAGGTCCCCTTTCAAGTGCTGAAGAGCAAAGATGTCTCCTTGAGGACTAAGGTGTGCCTGGCACAACCTATGGTATTTTCAATTGCCTCATATGCATGTGAGAGCTGGACAATGAATAAGGAAGACCAAAGAAGAATCAATGTTTTTGAGTTGTGGTGTTGGCAAAGAATGCCAAAAGTACCATGGACTGCTAAAAGAACTAACAAATCTGTCCTGGAGGAAGTGCAGCCAGAATGCTCCTTGGAGACAAGATGGCCAGACTTCATCTCACATACTTTGGTCAAGTTATCACAAAAAACCATTCCCTGGAGAAGGATGTCATGCTTGGTAAGGTGGAGGGTTGATGAGACAGGGGAAGGCCCTCAACCAGATGGATTGACACAGTGGCAGCAGCAATGGGCTCAAGTATAGCAGGAATCATGGAGCTGGCGCAGGACCGGGCGGTGTTTTGTTCTGCTGTGCATAGTGTCACTATGAGTCAGAGAGGACTCAACAGCACCTAACAACAACAGCACAGATTGGGAGAAAATATTTGCCTATGATATATCTAACAAAGGACTTATGTCCAAATTTATAGAAAATTTCAACATCTCAACACCAAAAGGACAAATAATTCAATTCAAAAATGTGCAAGGGACATGAACAAACACTTCACTAAAGATGATATGCTGGTGCCCAACAAACAAATGAGGATTTTCTCATGATCATTAGCCATTAGAGAGATGCAAATCAAAATGATGAGATATGGCCTCACCCCTGCAATAATAGCAAAATTCAACAGGACAGAAAATAACAAATGTTGGCGAGGGTGCAGAGAGATTGAAACTCTCATACACTGCTGGTGGGACTGTAAAAAGGTACAACCATTGTGGTAAATGATATGGCATTTCTTAAAAAACTGGAAATAGAAATACCATTTGAACCAGCAATTCTATTACTAGGAATATATGCTGAAGAGGGAGACAGAACACAAACAGACATATTATGCACACCCATGTCCATCACAGCACAATTCACTATAGCTAAAATGCAAACGCATTGCCATCGAGTGGAATCCAACTCATAGCAACCCCTCCTGGGTTTCCAAGGCAATATCACTACAGTAGATTGCCCAACTTTCCTTCCAAGGAGAGGCTGGTGGGTTTGAACCGCCAGCCTTCTGGTTAGCAGTCAAATGCCTTAGGCACTATGCCACCAGACCTCCCACTATTGCTAAGAGATGGAAACAACCTAAATGCCCATCAACAGATGAATGGATAACCAAACTATGGTAAATTCACACAATGGAATACTACATTAAAGAACAATGAAGAATACGTGAATCATCTCACAACATGGATGAACCTGGAAGACATTATACTGAATGAAATACGTCAATCGCAGAAGGACACATATTGTATGAGCCCATTAGTGTAAAAAGTCAAGAAAGGGTTTGCTTAGGGAAGGGAACTCACTTTGTAGGTTACCCGTGGTTACGTTTGTGTGTCAAGTTGACTAGGCCTGGTTGAGTGCCTGGGCAGTTGGATGCAGTTATTCCCCATGGTAAGATTGGTAATTAACTCCATGGTGGAATGTATTAGAGCAGCTGAGTAGCTGCTTTAGGAATTTCATCTGCTTCCTGTATATAAGAAGCAGCTTTGGGAATGGTCTCTAGTTTATGGCATGCTCAAACCCTGCATGTAGCTGTGTTGTTGTTCAGCAGCCTTCCATGCTCTGCTGACCTTGGGACTGTCAGTGGACTTGAATTAATGGCCTGCCATGTGGTTTGGTAACATCGGGACTGTGCTATTTTATTTGTTGACCTTGGACTTGTCAGCCTCAGCAGCCAGTAGCTGTCTAAGTGAAGGGATGCCTCTAGCTTTAGTGGGCTGGGAGCAAGAGGCAGAGCTGAAGCCCAAGGTTGGAGGGCTTTCACATAGCCCCTAGAGCCTGGCACTTTGAACTTGGACTGCTAGCCTCCAAACATTGTAAGAGAATAAACTCCTATTTGTTCACGCATCCCATTTGTGGTATGTTCTTGTCAGAGCAGTACTGTTGTTATGTACCATCTAGTCAGACCCAACTCATAGCGACCCCTCCTTGGGTTTCCAAGGCAGTATCACTATGGAAGTAGATTGCCCAACCTTCCTTCTGAGGAGTGGCTGGTGGGTTTGAACCACCAGCCTTCTGGTTAGCAGTCAAGTGCCTTAGGCACTACACTACCAGAGCTCCTAAGAGCAGTACTAGGTAACCCAAATAATCCCCCATGATAACATCTGATATAATGTAATCACTTCCATAATCAGATCTGCTATGAGCGGCCAATTGATTGAAAGGGAGTCTCCTTCAGGGCATAGCCTCCTTCCAATATATATATGGAAAAGCTCTAGGAAAGGGCTCTGGCTCTTTGCTTGAGATCTTGTATCTGGTTCATCATCATCTGGACTTAAACCAGTGGTCTGTTGTATTGTCTGCTGATCCTGGGATTGTCGCCTTTGCAACCTGTGAATCAACAGCCTGTCATTTTACCTCTCAACTTGGATTTTTCAGCCTCCAAAGCCAGAAGCCTGCTATATTGCCTGCTGATCTTGGATTTGTCAGCTCCTGCAGCTGTATGATTCAGGAGAAGCCTCCAGCTTGATGTTTGACCCACGAACTTGGGATTTGTGAGTTCTACAATTGCATGAGCCATTCTTTTGATATAAATATCTTTCTCTCTCTCTCTCTCTCTCTCTCTCTCTCTCTCTCTCTCTTTCTCTCTCCCTCTATCTCTCTCCCACTGGTGCTCTCCCCTCTCTCTTTCTCCCCCTCCCTCCCTCTCTCTCTCCACTGCTTTTATTATTATTATTATTATTTTAAGAGCTTGTTTTAAATTCAAAGTCACACATACATTTAGTTTCATTCCCCATTCGCCATGTCCAACCCTAACCCAGTCTCCTCCCCTCCCTACCCTGCAACATTCCTCCTGTGTCCCTCATAATTATGCACTCCTGTTTGACCTGCAATTTCTCAGTTTGAATGTTGGTCCTCTGGTGCCCCATGGTCTATTGCTCTAAGGAATGTTATTACCATTGAGTGTGTGGATGTGGCATCCTGGGTTGAGTGATCTTCGTGTACATCTTGTTAACTATTGAGCTGAGAGCCCGCTTCTGGGGGTGAGTTTTATTCCAGGCGCCAAATGTATTTCAGAGCCATAGTATTGGGAGTCTCACCAGATTTCATCTGACCAATAATTCTGGTCATTATTGAGTTTTTTGATTTTGTTCCATGTTTTCCCTCCCACTGTATCCAGGATCTCCAGATTTGAGGGCCATTGTATCCTAGGGCTGATTGCTTCTAAATGCCCCCTTTTTTTCTGCATTCTTCTTCACTTTCGATGCTGCATCTTAGATGGCTGCTTGAAAGCTTTTAAGGCCCCAGTTGCTACTCACCAATGTAGGATATGAAGCAATGCTTTTATGTATTTTGTTGTGCCATTTGAGTCTCGTGTCCCCCAATACTATGGTCCTGAGGTAGTAGCTCTATTGGATCTCTCTCCCATAGTGTCAGGATGTCTGTGAGGGATTACTCTGTGTTTGTCTTCTATTGTTTCTGTAAGGACTGCAGGTATTTTGTATCACTGGTGTCTCTACAAGATTAGCCTCAGCTGAGTCGATCCTTGGTGTATCATATACCTTTATTCACTCACCCCTGTCTGATCATCTCAGGTGTTTATGTATTTATCTGTATAGCCTAGTGTTTGGTGTTAATAGCAATGTGGTATTGTGGACACATTGGTTGGTTTTAGCATCTGTTGTCTATCTCTTATATGCATAGTTCAGTGTTCTCTCATTTCTCAATGTTATCATGGTGGTCATATATCCTTCCCGTATATCCCTCCTCCTACCCATGTCAGCGTGTAAGCCCCAACTAGCCCTAAATTAATCTGCACTGGTTTTAATTCTGTAGGGAATCCAGCCTAAGCCTCTAGTGGACTCCAGCCTTCAACTAATTCAGCCTACTGACTAAACCATTTTCACCACCCAGGACCTTCAAAAGTGCCCATAGCTCCCTGAATTTATCCCTATCATGGCACTTATCACTCCATGTTTTAATTGGCTATTTTTTAATAGCTTTGCTAAAATATAATTTACATACCTTGAAATTTTAAGCATACAATTTAAAGTATTTTTGTGTTTTTAGAGAGTTGTAGAACAATCACCGCAATCTAATTATAAAATATCTGATTTGCACACATCTTCTTTGTGTGTAAGTAACTTGAAGAAGGTGTTACATTTTGTTGATCTTTAGATCACCATGGCATTGCACCATTGTACTTGTCACCCAATAAATTTATTTGTTGAACAAATAAAAATAAATGAAAGAAAAAATATATATTGCCAAAACCATGATATATCACATTTCCCTTTATCAGACATGGCAACCTCATTTTGAAGCTCTCACTTTCATACACATTCTCCATCCTCCCTTTGACATTTTACCAACTTCCCCACATGGCAGTCACTGATGAGTTTGTTTTGACAGAGAAAATAAGACTTTAAAATATCTAAGGGGCCAGGAGAGCCAATACTGTGCATTTATGAGTGACTCAAGCATGTCTTGATACTTAGATCTGCCCAAAATGAAGTTAGGTTTATTCCCCTAAACACAGATTTCCTCTGCTAAATCTCACCAATATGGGTTAGTCTGAATTGTCTGCTTCTTGAGTTCTATTATCTTTATTTTTCCTGTCCTAAAATCTTCAGGCTAAAAGTCAAGAGACTTATATTCTGGTGATAATTATGACAACACTCACCATGCAACTTGAAGTAAATCATATCTCTGAACCTGAGTTTCCTCATAATATCTATCTTAACTCTTCTTCACTATGACTCAGTGGGGATGAATTAAGCTAGGAGGCAAAACAAAGCACTTTAAAAAAATTTTGCACCATAGAAATGTAATATATTATTAATTGGCTACCAGTCTCTCTCAGAAATCAAAACCAAATTCATTGCTGTCAAGTCAGATCTGACTCATAGTGGCCCCTCTTTGGGTTTCCGAGGCAGTGTCACTACGGAAGTAGATTGCTCAATCTTCCTCCCAAGGAGTGGCTGGTGGGTTTGAACTGCCAACCTTCTGGTTAGCAGTCAAGTGCCTTAGGCACTGCGATACCAGAGTTTTATATTAATTGCTTCATTTATTTAATGACATATTTTTTTTGGTTACCTGAACTATTTATACTATACAAAATTAGACATTTGGACATACAAAATCCAGAAAGCTAATATTAAAAGGAGAGCTCTGTCAAAAGGAGAGGATTTCTGCTTCTCCTTAATTCTTGTTTTCATTTTGCAAGCAATTACAATGAACATGGCTATATTATTTCCCAAACCACAGCAGATTAGAAATAGAAATGAAAATAGGTAGAGCAGCTACTACAGAAAACCACATTGTAAACAGAAAAAAACTGACAGTTGACAAAATGAAAATCAAAATAGAAAAATAAATAAGAGCATATAAAAGAATTCATAAAATCATAGCCAGGGGACATTTAGAATAGGACTTTGTAGTCCTTCCTACTAAATGAATCCCGCAGAAAAATAAATAAATAAATATTAACACTTAAGATGATGATTCTGAGTTATTAGGAGTCCCCATGGCTTGTAATGAATTTTGAAGGGAGAAACTGCGTAGTTTTAAACATAAATTAATGTTTGCTCTTTAAGGCTAAGACAGAAATGAAAATAGAAAATATATTTGACCTCTAAGATATAAAATTAATGTTGCTGGTAACAAAATGATATGGACTGGTCACATTATACCAAAACCTGGTCACTGTGGTTATTTTTTCATGTTTTCCAACAGTTAAGACTAGATAAGGACATTATTTGCTCCTAGCTGGAAAAAGAAAAAAAAAAAAAAACCTTTCCCTAAAGACTATAAAATTATTTTAAAAAGTGAAGACCCATACAATTTACTGGATACATGTCACATGATCTGAGTGCTCATATCAGTATAATCAATTTATCACACAAGTCCTAGAACTTTAGAGTTTCTAATTGTATATTTATGTGTGTTATCTGCTTTATTCTCCTTCCTCCCACTAACCTATAAGTTCCACATGGACAAAGATAACATTTGTTTTGAACTCACCATTGTTTTTTGGAGAAAGCCTAGTAGGGTGCGTGGCACACAGAAATTATTCAGTCTATGTGTTATGTTGAATGAAATAATGCCATGAAGGGTATGTCACCCAGTACTTTTGAAAAGCAGTATCAGATGGTATAAAAAGATTCATCATCTTAACTTCTTCATCACCCAATAGTGACTACCATCAAAAGGATATCCTGAAGGATTGGCACAATTTCCTTTTACAGATAAGAGAACTGTGGCAAAGAGAAATAAAATAATGTGCTACATGTTTTGATCAATGAGAGAAGTGAGCCATAGATTCATTCTCATGTGCTCTCTAACATTTCCTGCATGTGAAAGAAAATGATATGACAAAGGCCTGAAGATTTCAAATAGGTTTCCAAGATTATCTGCAGGAAAGTTCTGTTTACTGTAGTCCAAACAGACAGATGAGACAATGCATTGGTAATAAGGGGAGAAAAAGGAGTTAGGTAAACAGCTTCTTCCTAGAACTCTCTTTGCATCTGAGTGCTTGGTCCACCAGCAAAATTGTTTACAAGACACTCGAAGTCCCCGGATATGGTTTTGGCTCAATTAAAAGCTGATTATTTTGTCCCTAGGATCTGAATTGACCTATGAAATTAAGAGAATTGACTTTGTCAGGTGTCCTGTTTCTTCCCCTCTTAGACCCAAGAAATTAACTCCTTATCAGTCTGACATAAAGACATTGTATCTGGGTTATTGTTATAAATTAGTACTCCTTCACAATTGCCCTTCTTAATTAGCCTGGGTTGTTTGAGGACATAGCCAGTATTGTTGGCAATTCTTAATGTAGTACAGTGACTATTACATGGCAGACATCCATTTGTTGGGAGGGAGGGATAATAATAATAATAATAATGGTAGGAGAAATCAGCAAAATTCCCATACTCATGAATGATACAGATAAATCAGTCACTCATTAGACTGAAACTAGAACTATAAGAATAACAATTAGATACACACCTGCAAAAAGAACAATTCTCAGCTAAACAATAAATGAGCTATGAGTTGAACACCTACACCAGGGAGATGCACTCCATAGAGCAATCAACCATGGGAGATCAGAAGGTCAGTACTTGCACAGGGAGAAAGGTAGGGAGGCAGGAATGCAAAGGCAAGAAGGACACAGGGAAAGGGTAATCACAGGGAGGAAGTGGGAGATGAGATGTTACACTTCAGGGAATGTAATCAGTGTCACAAAACAAAATATGTATGAATTGTTGAATGTAATACAAATATGCTTTGTAAAATTTCACCAAAATCACAATAAAAAAAAAAAAACCTGAACTCATACCCCACACCTCATATAAAAATAGACTCAAAATGAATAGACCTAAAAACAGAACATACAACTATGAAACTTCAAAAATAAAACAAAGCATAAAATCTCTATGACTTTGGGTTAGGCAAAGATTTCTCAGGCATGACATATTTAAAAGAAAAAAAATGATAAATTGGACTTCATCAAATTCAAAACTTCTACTCTGCAAAAGATACTGTTAAGAGAATGAGAAGAGAGGCCACAGACTGGGAGAAAATAATTGCAAAACATATATCTGACAAAGGATTTTTATCCAGAATATATAAAGAATTCTAAAAACTTGATACTAAGAAACAAAAGACTTAATTTAATTTAATTTAAATTTTTATTTTATTTTATTTTAAGAGCTTGTTTTACATTCAAAGTCACGCATACATTTAGTTTCATTCCCCATTCACTATGTCCAACCCTAACCCCGTCTCCTCCCTTCCCTCCCCTCTCTACCCTGCAACACTCCCCCTGTGCCCCTCATAATTATGCACTCCTGTTTGTCCTGAATTTCCTCAGTTTGAATGTTGGTCCTTTGGTGTTCCATGGTTTATTGCTTTAGGGGATGCATTACCATTGAGCGTGTGGGTGCAGCATCCAGGGTTGAGTGGTCTGTGTGTACATCTCGCTAACCTTTAAGCTGAAAGCCCTCCCCTAGGGGTGAGTTTTATTCCAGGCGCCAAATGTATTTCAGGGCCATAGTATCGGGAGTCTCACCAGACTTCATCTGACCAGTAATTCTGGTCACAAATGCTTAATTTTAAAAAAGGAAATAGACTTAAGATTTGAAGAGATATTTCACTAAAGATATAACTAAAAAAAAATAAGTACTCAACATCATTAGTCAATAGGGAAATTCAAGTTAAAACTACAATGAGATAACATGAAATACCCAGTTTGAATGGGTATCATTTTATAAATTGACCATATCAAGTGCTAGTGAGGAAGTAGAGAAACTGCAATCCTCATACATTACAGATAGAATTATAAAATGTCATAGCTACTTTGGAAAAAAGTTTGGCAATTTCTTACAAAATATAACATACATTCATCATATGACCCAAATTAAACTGAAAACTTATATTCAACCAAGAACTTGTATTGTCCAAAACAGAAAACAACATAAATGTACTTCAGCTGGTGAATGGAAAAACAAACTTGTACATCTGTACAATGGAATACTATTCAACAGGTATAAAGAAAGAGATACTGATACTTATAACAACATGGATAACTTTCATGCGTTATGCGAAGTGAAAAAAAGATCCAGACTATAAGATTCCATTTAAATAGCATTCTTAAAAAGACAAAATTATAAGAACAGAAAACAGATTTGTGGTTGTCTGGTCTCAGGGTTGATGTGGGGTAGGTGCAGGAAGGAAATTTTGGTGTGGTGGAACTGATACATATTTTGATTTTGGTGGTGGTTACATGATAATACATTTGCCAAAAGTCTAAATTACTTGCAGAAAAGCAAATTTTACTGAATGCAAATTTAAAAAGTAAGTATAACTCATTCTAAGAAAAATCATAAAAACATAACTAAACCATCCAAAATGGAGTCTCACCAGTAAGCACCACGCTATTTCCCTCTAGCATCTAAGTGCTTGAAAAACTAGGTACAGCAGTTTGAATTAGGGATTTTGGTGCTCTGAACAGCTCACTGAATCAGAGTGCACCAAACACAGAAGAGCAGAATTAGAGGAAAGGCACAGGGAGATTATTTAAGAAAGATCTACTTGGAGGAGGATGGATGGGCAGCCAAGAAAAGCCATTGGAAACTTCTCTGGGGCAGTCAATGACTGGCAGGTGAAGGTGGCCACCTGAGATCCCCATGAGCCAAGAAAAAGACACCCTATATCAGCATACCAGTGACCACACCAACATCCTAGCAAACAGCCCCAAGGATTTGCATCCAGCATCTGATTTTATCAGTAACTTGGGTCACCTAAGTGCAAATGGGTGCGAGCAGCCACTGAAACTCAAGCGGAGAGCTCACTGCTGTTCCAGGAGGGTGACCTCACTGCCCTCTCAGAGGGTCACTGAGTGGGCTTGGGTCAGCCTGGGAGACATTGTGCTTATCTTTGTCACTGACAATGGGACCACAGTTTAATAGCAGGTACTCCCCTGACTCCAGCACAGCTGAAATCACGCACATCTTTGGTGCCACGGGTGGGCGGTATCACAGACAAACTCCTGAGCCATTAGCAGTCTGGGGGGATTGCACCAGTGCTGCGGGCAGACAGGGCTGGGAAAGAGAGGAAGGTGCGGCTGAGTGCGGTACTGGGAATTTGCCTTGGATCAGCTTTTTGAAACAAAGGGCCTGAGAAGCAGGTTCTTTGAGTGTGCCTAAGCCTGGCAGAAAGTGGTGACTCCCTAACAACAGGAATCTTTCCTGAGATTGAGCCGCAGTCTTGTAAATAACTATATCATCAATAACAGCCTGGCAAAGCCCTAGAAACTGATCATAGCAACACCAAGCTTTCTTTCTTCTGCTCCCATCTTCTCCACCAATAACTTCACTCATTCAGTACAAGAAACCACATTCAGCCAATTACCATAAGACCTCCCATTTCGAACTCTAAACCCTCTTTGCGACAAACAGAAACACATATCCAATTTCCACACAGTGATTCCACCATCACAAAGAAAACAGCAGAGCGACTCAACATACCTGAATCAATAATAAAATAAAATACACCAGCTTCACCTTTTCAAAATATTAAACCATAAAACCAAGACAAAACAAATCAACACGAAACCAGCAGCTAGAGACAACTTAAAGAGACAGCGCTCTACCAGATTCCAGGGGCTTAAGAAGAGGTTCTGCTTTCCAATAACCCCAAGAACACTCCAGACCTGCACAACTGAAAAGGTGCAACATTTCCCTTGTTACTCTTATACTTGACACCCGCTTGGTGAATGGAGGTGCAGCCACTCCCGACTCCTACCCACCTTCTGGGCCCGCAGGAACTCCATCCCAGTCTGTGTGCTCAGATGGAGTCTGGGTGCCTTGCCCTGTCCTCTGCCGATTTGTTTTTTTAATTTTTATTTTTTCCTCTTTTTCTCTTTCTATTTTCCGGTGTTTAGTTTGCTTGTGTTTGTCTGTTTTAAAACTACTATTATTATTAATACTTTTGTCTTTTTTTTTTCCCCCAAGTTCCTGGTTAAATTTTTTTTTTTATTCTTTTGCATTTTTTCCATTTTTTTTTTCATTATTTTCCTTCTTGACCTTTTTTTTCTCTTAGTGCCCTATCCCAAGATGTTACAGGTTTTCCTGTTTTCTTCTTCTTTTCTCCCTTTTTTCTTTTTTTGGTTACTGTTCCTGTGTGATTACATGGTGTATTTTTTGTCCATGTGCTTTCAGTTTTTTGATGATTATTCAATTGTAATTTCTGTCTAACTGAGTGGGATAGAAACAGTCCCCATAAGATACAAGTACACCCACACCTCCTGCAACTTCACTTACTGAGCAAGAGCCAGCACCTCCTTCTCCACAAATGGGCCAATGATAAAAAAACCATGAAGAGCCTGAATCACCCTTG
>NW_006921697.1:8369810-8382328 GCF_000298275.1 Orycteropus afer afer | reverse complement strand
TCCCTTCGGCTGATTGCTCTTCTCTCTGGCTTCCTGGCTTTTAGCCCCTTTCTCCTGTTCTTCCGGCCTGCTACTCTGGGCGTCCCTGAGTTGTCTCTCCTCACCTGTAACCCTGGGGCTGACTGCTCTTTGCTATGAGTTGGAATCAATTAGATGGTACCTAACTACAGTCTTTGAAACAATCTTATTCCCACTGGCAGATAAGGAAATAGAGGATCACAAGAGTTAATTATGTTTCCTTTGATCTCATAGTTCACCAACCAGGTGGCATGACTGCAGACGTTGCACTCTGATCCACTATCTGACACTGCAGCCCATTGAAAGAATAGCAGGAAACAGAAGTGGGAGCCAGGGCCTAAGCATAACCCTGGTCTGCCACTAATACACTCTATAAGCATAAATAAGTACTTAACCTTTGTGCTTTTCAATTTCTTGTTCTAAATCCAAGGCACTGGAAAAAGATTATTTCTCAGTTTCCATCTAATCCCAGTTTATAAGTCTATGACAGCTTTTAGTTACTTGCTACCTGGAAAGATTGAAATTTTTGACTTACTCATGTTCTTTATTTGTCCTCCTGCTGTCCTGTTGGACCTTTGTGTGTATTTATTAGCTATTTATTCCTTAAAATTAAGATGTGGTAGGGTGACAAACAGTACAATGAATATGACGTATTTCTTGAGTTCAAGTTGCTCACAGTCTAGGCAGATGGGACAGAGAGATAAATAACTACAAGTAGCCCAGGGTGTTAAGTTCTCTACTATGCAGCAGTGACATGTGGAACACTGGGAAAGAGCAAAGGCTCTGGAGACAAGGAGAATGGGATTTAAAACTTCTCTCATCCTCAGTTTTCTTATCTATAAAATGGGACTATAACAAGACATGTGGGGCTGCTATAAGCCTAAATGAGGCACTGTACATAAAACAAAGTGAGACCTTGTGTAATACAGTGATTACCCTGCTCATAACCATTATTATGTTTTTAAGAAATTGGACTTTCATCTGGAATCAAAGAGAAAGGAGGAAATAAAGGCAGAGAAAGGATAAATAACAAGCTCAAATAGCTAGTAGAATTTTGGACACTACACAGAACAATGTAGCATTGAATGGGAGATTTGATTAAATGCTTTCTAATATTCATGAATTCTATGCTTTTCTGACCTTGTCGAATAAGCTTGTATCCTTCATATTTCTTTGAGATCCCCATCTCCCATAAGCATATATAACTAGAAATTGGCAAGAGCTGTAAACCCCTACTGCTCTGTGTTATGGGGAAAGGGTTCTTCAACAAGATTGATCTCTCCTTCTTTCTTTAGGGTACAGATTGTTCCCACTGGAAATATGACTGCCCAGAAATGATGCTGTATTTGGCACAATCTTCACTCGTGTATTTTCTTCTGTTTCTCACTGGAATCATATTGGGCACTCTCTGGAATTCCAATTATATGATTTTTTTCTTCTTTTTATGTGTTCCCTCTCTAAGTAGTTACATAATTAGCAATGCTTAATATTTATATGTGACCCTACATCAGTGGTTCTCAACTGGGGATGTTTTTGCCCCCACCATAGACATCTGCCAATGTCTAGTGACATATTTTTTTTTGTCACAAGAGGGTGCAATGCTAGCATTTAGTGTGCAAAGGATACTGCTGTTTATCTTGCAATATGCAGGACATCCATGCATATTGCATGTAAAGAGTGCATATTGCACACAAAGAATTATCTGGCCAAAATGTTAATAGTGACAACACTGTGAAATTCTGAACCTTTCACATCAGTTTACCCATTTGATTCTTATTCGACTGTTGAGGTGAAATATCCTCATTCAACTCCACCCAAAGTTCTCCTTAGAAAAAGTAAGGATATAAACCGATATCCTCACTGTTAAGCTGAGAAAATTGAAACCCAACGAAGAAGAGTGAATTGCCCAAGGGCACAAAATGATTTAGTGGCAAAGTCAGGAATGGGAATTTCCAGGCACTTCCAGGGCTATTTTGTTGTCACTACATTTTTAAGAAATATGATCAAAATGTAGTTCTGATAAGAGTGGAAGAAAGTCATAAAACCTCACCGTAGTAAATAAATAAATAAATAGCTCTGTCATTGAGTTGGATCCAACTCATAGCGACCCCTCCTTGGGTTTCTTTGTTGTTGTTGTTGTTATTTGCCATCGAGTCGGCCCTGACTCATAGCGACCCCTCCTTGGGTTTCTTTGTTTTATGAGCAAATCTATGGAAGTAGATTGCTCAATCTTCTTTTTGAGGAGTGGTTGGTAGGTTTGAAACTCCAGCTTACTGGTTAGCAGTCAAATGCCTTAGACACTATGCCACAAGATATCTCCTCTTAAATAATCACAGAATACTAGCATGGCAAGGAGCTCTCTTGGTGTAATGGTTAAGATACTTGGCTGCTGATGAAAAGGTCAGTGGTTCAAAACCAACAGCTCCACTCTATGGCAGAAAGATGGGATTAGCCCGTTTCCATAAAGATTTACAATCTTGGAAACACAATGGGGGTTGCTATGAGTTGAAATTCACTCAATGGCAGTGAGTTTATTAGCATGAGAGAGATCCTTAGAGATCATTTAATTCATTTCTATCATTTTAGACCACCATTCATCTGTTAGTTTGTCGCTTGCATGTTGCTGTGATATTGGAAACTATGCTGCCAATATGTTAAATACCAGCAGAGTCACCTATGGTCAGACAAGCTTTGTAAGAGCTTCTAGACTAAGACAGACTAGGAAGAAGGATGTGACAATGTAATTCTGAAAGTAGTGACCACTGAAAATCTTATGAATAGCAGTGAAACTGTCTGATATAGTGCCAGAAGATGAGCCTCTCAGGTTGGAAGGCACTCAAAATACAACTGGGGAAGAGATGTTTCTCAAAGTGAATTTGACCTTAATGACATGGATGGAATAAAGCTTTGGGATCTTCCTTTGCTGATGTGGCATGATTCAAAATGAGAAGAAACAGCTGCAAACATTCATTAATAATCAAAATATTGAATGTACACAGTATGAATGCAGGAAAATTGGATGTTGTAAAACATGAAATGGAATGCATGAAAATTGATATCCTAGCAATTAGTAAGCTGAAATGGACTGATATTGACCATTTGGAATCAAGTGAGCATATGGTCTACCATGTCAGAAATGACAAATCGAAGTGGAATGGTGGCACATTCATTGCCAAAAAGAACATTTCAAGATATTTCCTGAAGTACAACACTATTAATGATAGAATAATATCCATATGCCTACAAGGAAGACTATTGTTAGGTTTTGTCAAGTCATCTCCAACTTATAGTGACCCTATGCATAGCAGAACAAAATGCTGCTGAGTCCTGTGACAACATCACAATCCTTGCTATACCTGAGCCCATTGTTGCACCCACTGTGTCAATCCATCTCGTTGAAGGTGTTCCCCTTTTGCATTGACTCCACTTTACCAAGCTTGATATCTTTCTCCAGGGAATGATTGATTCTGACAGCATGACCAAAGTAGGTGAGATGAAGTCTGGCCATTCTTGCTTCCAAGGAGCATTCTGGCTGCACTTCTTACAGGACAGATTTGTTAGTCCTTTTAGCAGACCATGGTACTCTTAGCATTCTTCTCCAATACCACAACTCAAAAGTATCAACTCTTCTTCTATCTTCCTTATTCATTGTCCAGCTCTCACATGCATAAGAGGTGATTAAAAATACAATGGCTTGGGTTATAGGCACCTTAGTCTTCAAGAAGACATCTTTCCTCTTCACCACTTGAAAGAAGTCTTTTGTAACATATTTATCCAATGCAATACGTCATCTGATGTCTTGACTGCTACTCTCATTGGTGTTGATTGTAGAACCAAGTAATAGGAAGTCCTTGACAACTTCAATATTTTCTCCACTTAGCATGAAGCTGTTTATTGGACCAACTGTGAGGATTTTCGTTTTCTTTATATTGAGGTGTAATCCATACTGCAGGCTATAATCTTTAATCTTCATCAATAAGTGCTTCAAGCCATCCTCATTTCAGCAAGCAAAGTTGCGTCATCTGCATATTGCAGGTTATTAATGAGTATTCCTCTAATCCTGATGTCATACTCTTCTTCATATAATCCAGCTTCTCAGATTATTTGCTCAGCATACAAGTTGAATAAGTATGAAGAAAGGATACAACCCTGACACACTCCCTTCTTGGTTTTGAACCATGTAGTATTCCCTTGTTCTGTTCAAATGAAAGCCTCCTGATCTATGTACAGTTTCCTCATAATAAAATCAAATGTTCTGGAATTCCCATTCTCTTGGTGTTATCCATAATTTGTTATGATCCACACAACTGAATGCTTTTGCATACTCAATAAAACATAAGTAAACATTTTTCTGGTATTCTTTGCTTTCAGCTAAGATTCATCTGACATCAGGAATTATATCCCTTGTTCCACATCCTCTTCTGAATCCAGCTTGCATTTCTGGAAGCTTTCTGTCAGTATACTGCTGCAACTGTTTTTGATTATCTTCAGTAAAATTTCACTTGTGTGTGATATTAATGATATTGTTCAATAATTTCCACATTCTGTGGGATCACCTTTCTTTAGAATGTGTACATATATGGATCACATCCAGTTAGTTGGCCAGGTAGCTATCTTCCAAATATCTTGGCATAGCTGAGTGTGTGCCTACAGTGCATCATCTGTTTGTTGAAACATCTCAATGAGTATTCCAAGGAAGACAAGTTAATACCATTATTATTCTAATTTACATAACAAACACTAAAGCCAAAAATGAAGAAATTAAAGATTTTTTACAAACTTCTGCAGCCTGAAATTGATCAAACATGTAATCAAGATGCATTGATTGTTACTGATGATTGGAATGCAAAAGTTAAAAACAAACAAGAATCATCAGTAGTGGAAAACTATGGCCTGAATGACAAAAATGACACCAGAGAGCACATGAGAGAATTTTGCAAGACCAATGACTTATTCATTGCAAATATCTTTTTGTAACAACATTAAAGGGTGACTGTACACATGGGCCTCACCAGATAGCATACACAGGAGTCAAATTGAGTGTATCTGTGGGAAGAGACTATAGAGAAGCTCATCAGTCAGAACAAGGCCAGGGCTGACTGTGGAACAGACCATGAATTGCTCATAAAGCAAACAAACAAACAACAAAAACAAAAACTCACTGCCTTTGAGTTAATTCTGACTCATATCAATCCCACTGGGTTTCTGAGGCTGTAAATCATTATGGAAGTAGATTGTCCCATCTTCCTTCCACAGAGCGGCAGGTGGAATTGAACCAGTGACCTTCTGGTTAGCAGCTTTATCCACTGCACCACCAGAACTCCTTCAATTACTTATATGTGAGTTTAAGTTAAAGCTGAAGAAAATTAAAACAAGTCAATAAGAACTAAAATATGATCTTGAGTAACCACCCCTGAATTTAGAGACCATTTGAAAAATTGATGTGATACACTGAACACCAGTGACCAAAGACCAGATAAGTTGTGGAAGGCATCAAAGGATATCATACATGAAGAAAGCAAAAAGGTCATTAAAAAAACAGGAAAGATAGGAAGATGGTATCGTAGCTATAACTCACATCTTTTTTCCCTCTACCAACTTAATCCCTAAATAACTAGGTAAAGCTGATACTGGAGTTATGAGCAACTAATAAGAATTGAGTATCAGATTTAGTGAAGGATGAGAAAAGAGCATATTAAACAACTGAGAAAATTAAACAAACCCACCTAGCTGGTGGAGAAGATGGAGAGCACTCATTAGAAATACAAAAGAGGGTGGCAGGGGGCAGGAGGGGGCAAAAAAAATTCACGGAACCCACAGAAGTACTTGGGACTCAGAATAGCCACATTGAGAGTTATTGGCAGTGACCTTGGACTCTGAGTGAGTAGATAATCTTACTAGGAAACGGGTCAAGATTGCCCTTGTCTTGGGTTGCAATGGAGTCCTGGAAGGAGTAGGGGAAGGGAAGAAACTCCCTCCAAGTAGGTGGAGCCCTGGAGCGAGTGCAGTTGGCTGGGATTTAACTCTTCCATGACTCTTTTTAGCACAGAGTGGACCAGGGTACTAGGGTTTTGCAGCTTCTTGATCCAAGTGGAAAGTAGTGGCCCTCTACCCATTGAGGTCTCTTTTGACTGTGAAATATGGTTCTTTGACAGTAGGACATCATTAGTAGACTGCTCAGGAAAACACAAACTACACAGCCTGTGTTGGCAGCACTGACTGAACTGTCTCACCCAAACACAGAAAACAGGGACTTGCTACTGGCACCTTTTTTTTTCCCCTCTCTTTTTTTATTTTTCTTTTTTTCCTCTTCTCCCCTGCCTCATCCAATAGAAGGAACACATTAAAACACCACCAGGCAGCAGGATTTATTACACTGAATACTTCACCCAATAGGTAACACCAATAACTCCTATACCACAGAATCAATGAAAGATGAATAACAACACCTGCTCATCCCAACTCCAAATCCCCTTCACAATGGACAGGCCTGCACCCCCATCCCTACCAATGATTCCACCAACACAGAGAGATCTGGAGGGGTGATCCAGTACAGCTGAGTTAATAACCAAAAAAGTACACCTGCTCCACATTTTCAGATATAGTAAAACATAAAATCAAGGTGAAAAAAATCAATACATAACTAACAATTAAAGACAACAACTTCAAAATGTCTAGGAAACAACAGAAAACCACAAATCAAAGGAAAAAAAAAAAAGGTCAAGACAATAGAAATAAAAGCCCAGACTAAAGAATGATCTATTATGGAAGAAGAACAAGAAATAGAACTACCTGAGAAGGAATTCAGAAGGTATGTGTGTGTGTGTGTGTGTGTGTCTGTGTAAAATCTCCAAGAGCTAAAGGAAACCACAAACAGAATCAACAAGAAGACAGACAGTACCCTGAAAGAATTCAGGAAAACCATTCAAGAACAAAATAACAAGATAAATACACAATTAGAACTCATATAAAACGAGCAATTAGAAATCCAGAAGATGAAACTAAAATGACAGAGATAGACAGCAAAGTGGAAGGAAAAAAGGGTAGATTAGAACTGGATGAAGAAAGCATTTCCCAACTAGAAAACAAATCCCTTGATGCCAACCTGTATGAATAAAAATCAGAACAAAGATTTAAGAGAAATGAAATGAACCTAAGAGTTATATGAGATGACATGAAAAGAAAGAACATGTGCCTCATTGGAATACCAGAACATGAGGAATCAAAAAAAAAAAAAAACACTGAGAAAATTGTAGACTTGCTAATAGAAAACTTCCCCCATAGCATGAAGGAAGAAAAGATACCTGTCTAAGAAGCTCAACAAGCCCCATATAGGATAGATCCCAAGAGAAAGTCACCAAGACATATCATAATCAAACTCTCCAAAACCAAAGACAAAGAAAGAACCTTGGGAACAGCTCAGGAAAAATAAAATGTCACCTAAAATGGACAACCAATAAGACAAAGTTCTGATTTCCCAGCAGAAACCATGCAGACAAGAAGGCAACGGGATGGCATATATAAAACATTGAAGGAAAAGAACTCCCAAATAGGAATTATATATCCAGACAAACTATCCCTCAAATATGAGGGTAAAATCAAGACATTCTCAGACAAAAAGAAATTAAGGGAATTTGTGAAAACCAGACCAACCCTACAAGAATTGCTAAAGGAAGTCCTTCCAATAGAAAACTCACAAGTATAACAAATTAAAATCAAGACATTTGACATCACCACTTAGAAACCTAACCAGAAATAGATGCTCAAAATAAGCTCATAAAATGATATACACATAGTAGAGCTGACAAGGGACAAGGTTGTTGTCACTTCTTTGGCAAAGCCAGCTACCCAGAGAGAGTGAATAGTTGGACCTGTGGACTCAGGAGCATAGACACAGGAGATATTGAGCTCTGTTGGCATAACATACTACACAAAACATAGTTCCACATCCTACTTTGGCAAGTAGTGACTGCAATCTTAAAAGCTTGCAAGCGGCCATTTAGATGCAATGATGGGTCTCTCCTCATCCAAAGCAAAGAAAAATGAAGAAAACAAAAGACAGATGGTACACCATGCGATCCTCAGTCTATATAACTATGAGACCAGAAGAATTAAATGGTGCCCAACTACCACTGTTAACCACTCAGAGGGGGAGATCCTGGATAGAAAGGGAGAACAATATGGAACAAAACTCAAAATCATGAAAAAAAGGGGGGGCAGGTTTGCTGGTAGAGCCTGGTGGAACCCCTGAGACTATGGCCCCTAGCACCCCTTCAGATCTGGAATTGAACCCACTCCTGTGGCTTCCAGCCAAACAAAAGACAGGCATATAAGCTGAACATTTACATTAGGTTGATACACTCCTTGGAGAGAACAATTATGGGAGAATAGAAGGGCTGTGTATGCACAGGGAGACAGCTCAGGGGGCAGGAGTGCATGGAGGAAAAGACATAGGGAAGAGGTAACTATGGGGAAGAAGTGGGAGGGAAACTGTTGCATCATGGAAAATTACAGTCAATGCTGTGAGACAAAGTGTATGTGAGCTGCTGTATGGAAAGGGAATTTGCTTTGTAAACTTTCACCCAAATCACAATATTAAAAAAAAAAAAAGTAAAATAATATACACAGAGAAATAAGAAAGTTAATCTGTGGATGACACCAGCAACAAAGAAAATAGAGTAATAAAAGTTTTAATTATAAAACTTCCAAATAGAAAGGAAGATAGGACAACATCTTTATAGAACTGACTGTTCCAAACTTAAGGAGCTAAGAATTTACTTCAGGGTAACCACAAAAAAAAGCAACAATCTCCCTGAGAAAATTCAGAAAGAAGAAAAATACATGGGCTTAGTAAGCACAAAGCCAACAACAATGATAACAAAATTAGCTCAGCATAGAAAAATATTTGGAACAAAGAAATCACCAACAACAAAACAAAAAAGCACAATAGAATGACAGCAATAAATTCATAACTATCACTAATCACACTCAATGTGAGTGTACTAAATGCACCAGTCAAGAGAAAGAGAATGGCAGATTGGATAAGAAAAGAAGACCCATTGATATGCTGCCTACAAGAGACCCACCTTAGACAGAAAAACACACACATGTACAGAGCACTCCATTCAATAAGAGCAAAACACACATTCTTCTCTAGTGAACATGGATCATTCTCCAAAATAGACTATATGTTAGGACACAAAACAAGCCTCAATAAATTAAAAAAAAAACATGAAATACTACAAAGCATCTTCTCAGATCACAGTGGTATAAAATTAGAAATCAATAATAGAAAGATCAAGGAAAAATATCAAATATGTGAAAACTGAATACAATGCTCAAAAACTACTGGGTAACAAAAGAAATAAAATGTGAATTAAAAAAAATTCCTAGAAACAAATGAGAATGAACATATAACTTGCCAAAACATTTGGGACACAGTGAAAGTAGTCCTCAGAGGTCAATTTATAGCAATAAATGCACACGTCAAAAAAGAAGAAAGAAATAAAATTAACACTCTAACTCAACTACTCCAACAAGTAGGAAAAGAGCAACAAAAGAAACCTACAGTATCCAGAAGTAAGGAAATAATAAAGGTCAGAGCAGAAATAAATGAAGTAGAAAACAAAACAAAAATAAAATAAAACAGAGAAAATCAGCAAAACAAGAAGCTAGTTCTTCGAAAAAATTAACAAAATTGACAAACCACTGGCAAATTTAACAAAGGAAAAGAAAGAGAAGTAAATAACATGAATAACAAAACAAAAGGGAGACATCACAACAGATGGAATTGAATTTGAAAAAGATAATAACTGAATATTATGAAGGACTGTACTCCAATAGATTTGAGAACCTAGAAGAGATGGACAAGTTTCTAGAAACACAAGACTTACATAAACTATTCCAGTTGGAGGTAGACTACTTGAACAGACCTCTCACAAAAGAAGAAACTGAGCAGGTCATTAAAAAAAAAAAAAAAAAAAACTTACAACAAAAAAAGTCCTGGCCCGGATGGCTTCACTGGAGAATTTTACCAAACATTCTGGAAAGAGTTGATACTTATACTACTCAAACTATTCCAGAACATAAAAAAGCTGGAATATTCCCAAATTCATTTTATGAAGCAAGCATAACACTAATACCAAAAGCAAGGAAAGACACCACACCACTAAAAAGGAAAACTACAGACCAATATCCCTCATGAACATAGACACAAAAATCTGCAGTAAAATCCTGGCCAACAGAATCCAACAACATTTCAAAAAAAAATAATAATACATCATGAGTGTGTTAGTTAAGGTTATTGTCAACTTGTTTGGGCCTGGTTGAGTGGCTGGGCAGCTGGATGTCATTATTTTACTTGGTCAAATGACTGAAAGGGATCCATATTTGTGCCCATTCCAAAGGAAGGTGATCCAAGAGAATGAGGAAATTATTTAATAATATTATTAATATCACATGCAAGTAATATTTTACTGAAACTCAATTAACTCACTGCTATTGAGTGGGATCCAACTTATAGTGACCCCTTCTTGGGTTTCTGAGGCAGGATCACTACAGAAATAGATTGCCTAACCTTCCTTCCGAGGATTGGCTGGTGGGTTTGAACCACCAGCCTTCTGGCTAGTAGTCAAATGCCTTACGGACTACAGTACTAGAGCTCCTAATAGTTCAAAAATGGTTGTAGCTATTTTTGACAGGGAACTGCCAGAAATTCAAGCCACATTCAGAAGGGGACCTGAAATTAGGGGTATCATTGTTGATGTCAGATGGATCTTGGCTGAAAGCAGAGAATCAGAAAGGTGTTTACCTGTGTTTTATTGACTGTGCAAAGGCATTTAACTATGTGGATCATAACAAATTATGGATAATATTGTGAAGAACAGGAATTCCAGAACACTTAATTTTACTCCTGAAGAATCTGTACATAGAACAAGAGGCAGTTGTTCAAAAGAAACAAAGGGATATTTAAAAGTTTAAAATCAGGGAAGGTGTGTGTGAGGGTTGTATCTCTTCACCATACTTATTCGATCTGTATGCTGCACAAGTAATCTAAGAAGTTGGACTTCATGAAGAAGAATGCAGCATCAGCATTAGAGGAAATTTCATTAACAACCTGCAATACGCAGATGACACAACCTTGCTTGCTGAAAGGAAAGAGGACTAGAAACACTTTCTAATGAAAATCAGACTATAGCCTTCAGTATGGATTACACCTTAACATAATGAAAACAAATATCCCTGTAACTGGACCAATAAGCAACACCATGATAAATGGAGAAAAGTTTGAAGTACTCAGGGATTTCATTTTACTTGGACCCACAATCAACACCGTGGAAGCAGCAGTCAAGAAATCAAACAATGTATTGCACTGGGCATATCTGCTGCAAAAGGCTTATTCAAAATGTTACAGAATAAAGATGTCACTAAGGTGCCCCTGACCCAGGCCATGGTATTTTCAACAGCCTCATATGCATGAGAAAGCTGGACAACAAATAAGGACGACTGAAGGAGAATTGATGCATTTGAAGTATGGTGTTAGCAAAGAATGTTGATTATACTATGGACTGCCAGAAGAATGAACAGATCTATCTTGGAAGAAATTCAGCCAGAATGCTCCTTAGAAACAAGAATGGCAAGACTTCATCTTTCATACGTTGGTCATATTATCAGGAGGGACAATTCCCTGGAAAAGGATATCATGCTTGGTAAATTAGGTCAGCAAAAAGGAAGACCATCAACAAGATGGACAGACACAGTGGCTGCAACAATGGGCTCAAGCACAGCTGCAACTGTGAGGCTGGCACAAGCCTGGACAGTATCTCATTATGTTGTGCATAGGGTTACTATGAGTCAGAATCAGCCCAAAAACATCTAACAATAACAAGAATCATTTTAGAGATGGGAAGAAAATTGAAGCTCATGCCAAAGTAGATATGTTTGTAGAATGTAATAAGCTAAAGACTATTTTTTGTCTTTCACCCACAGAGCAGCCTGTTAGGGGTCACTGCACTGGGGAAAATACTTGAAACCTCAAATCAGTCCATTTATGGATATTACATGATAAAAATACACAGGGAGCTATGTTGTTGTTACGTGCTGTTGAGTCGACCCCAACTCATAGCGACCCCTCCTTGGGTTTCTGAGGAAGTATCATTACAGAAGTAAATTGCCCAACCTTCCTTCCAAGGAGTGGCTGGTGGGTTTGAACCGCCAGCCTTCTGGTTAGCAGTCAAGTGCCCTAGGCACTACGCTACCAGAGAAACCAAATCCAGGCATCAGACCTGGGCAGATTGGGTAGATGCTAGGGGCTTAAGAGAGTTAATGGAAGCTCTGGTGCTATAGTGCCTAAGGCACTTGATTGCTAACCAGAAGGTTGGTGGTTCAAGTCCACCAGCCACTCCTTGGAAGGAAGATTGGGCAATCTACTTCCATATGCCCGATGTATGCATGTGAGAGCATGTATGCATGTGAGAGCTGGACAATGAATAGGGAAGACC
>NW_006921697.1:8367817-8369502 GCF_000298275.1 Orycteropus afer afer | reverse complement strand
CTGGTGCGGGATCGGGCAGTGTTTCGTTCTGCTGTGCATGGGGTCGCTATGAGTCGGAAACGACTCGACGGCACTTAACAACAACAACAACAACAACTTCCATAGAGATACTGCATTGGAAACCCAATGAGGGGTCGCTGTGAGTTGGAGACAACTCGATGGCACATAACAACAACATAAGAGAGTTAATAAGGACAAAGAGGGCTAGGAATGATACTAAAAAAAAAACAAATCAAACCCACTCCCATCAAGTCAATTCCAACTCATAGCAATCCTATAGGACAGAGTAGAATATCCCAAAGGGTTTCCAAAGTTGTGTAATCTTTCCTCTGTGGAGTGGCTGGTGGGTTTGAACTGCTGACTTTTTGATTAAGAGCCTGATGCTCTAATCACAACATCACCAGAGCTTCTGGAGAGAGTTATTTAGGAGGAAATGAAGGTAAACTGAGGACTAAAAGAAGGAGAAAAAGAGAAAAATGAGGAAATAACAAATGTCTTTTGTGGTTTTGGATTCCCACGTGCATTATGTCTCTTGAGGACTTAGAAAAAAGAATCTGTCACACACACTAAATTTCAACTGTATTTTTAAAAAATTCTTATCATTATTTCCTGATTATAATGGTAATATGCAGTTATTTTGAATTGAAAATTACTGAAAAATATAGAGTTTGAGATATTTTTCCCCACTCCCACCCCCACAGGAGATAGCCATGCTTAATGGCTTAATCTATACACTCAGTCTATATTCTAGTCTATGTCTATATTCTAAGATATTGTTTAAGTTTCTATTTTTCATTTTATTTATTTATTTATTTATTTATTATAAAAATTATATCCATACAAAGTGTTCTTTCTTGATTTTTCACTTGGCATGCACCATGGACATATTTTCACGTTAGTACACACAATGGTACCTCATTTTTTGTTTTCTGTCTACACAGTACTCAAGAGGCAATGGCAAAATTCTTGCTTTCCACGCTGAAGACCCAAGTTCAGTTCACAGCCCATGCACCCCATTTGCAGTAACTGCCTACCTGTCAATGAAGATTTGTGTGTTGCTCTGATGCTGAACAAGTTTCAGTGGAGATTGCAGACTAAGACAGACTAGGAAGAAAGGCCTGGCAATTTACTTCAAAAAATTAGCCAACCACATGAGATACTGCCTCACCCTTATTAGAATGTTAATGATAAAAAAAAGAAAATAGGTATTGGCAAGGTTGTGGAAAAACTGAAAGCCCCATCTATTGCTGGTAGAAATGTAAAATGGTACAGCTTCTGTGAAAAACAGTTCAGCGGTTCCTCAAAAAGAGGAACATAGAACTACCATATAACCCAGCAACCCAAAGCCTAGCTATATAACTTGAAGAAATAGAGGTATGAACACAGAAACCTGCACACAATGCTCATTGCAACATTTTTCATGATACCCAAAAGGTGGAAACAACTAAAACGTCCATCCACAGATGAATGGATAAACAAAATGCAATATAAACGCACAATGGAATATTACTCAGCCATAAGAGAAATATGGTAATGAAGGAAGAAGTCAAAGCTGCAATGAAAGAACTGGCAAAGAACAAGACTCCAGGAATTGATGGCATACCAATTGAGATATTTCAACCAACAGATGCCCCATTGGAGGCACTCACTCAGTTATGCCAAGAGATTTGGAAGACAGCTACCTG
>NW_006921697.1:8364301-8366667 GCF_000298275.1 Orycteropus afer afer | reverse complement strand
CTAGCGCAGGATCGGGCAGTGTTTCGTTCTGCTGTGCATGGGGTCAGTATGAGTTGGAAACGACTCGATGGCACTTAACAACAACAACAACAAGAGAAATATAAGTCCTGATGTATGCCACAACATGAGTGAACTTGAAAATGTCATGCTGAGTGAAATAAGTCAGTCACAAAAGGACAAATGCTGTATGATGGCACTTATATGAAATAAGAATATATATAAGAATTAAAGATTAGTAGTAGTAGTAGAAGGGAAGGGGAAAAGGAGAGTTTTTGTTTAGGGGGTATTGGCTTTATGTTAATGGTGGTGGAATGATTTGGAAAAGGATAGCAAGAATGGATGTACAACTCAAAAGACATAATCAATGTCACTTAATTGTACATGCAGAAATTGTTGAGTTGGCATATGCTTTATGTGTATTTCCCCTCAATTTAAAAAGAAAAAGAAAGACTTATGGATCACATATACACACTAAAAAAATCAGCCAATGAAAAATGTATGGATCACAATGATCTAATCCATAACCAATAGTAGGGATGGTGTAAGACCAGGAAATGTTTCATCAGATTGGGCCAATGCCACTGCAGCTACAAATAACAGCACAGTAATCTATGATTAGTTGTTGTTGTTGTTGTTATGTGCCGTCGAGTCAGCCCTGACTCATAGCGACCCCTCCTTGGGTTTCCGAGGCAGTATCACTATGGAAGTAGGATTGCCCAACCTTCCTTCCGAGGAGTGGCTGGTGGGTTAGAACATACCATAATTCACTATTGACAAATATGTATTTTCATTTTTTTTTTTATGAGTACTTCCATATAACAAATTCTAGAAGCAGAGTTGCTAGATCAAAAGATACACACATTTAAAATTTTGACAACCAAATTGCCCTCAATAACATTGATCAATTTAAACTCTTCTTAAATGGACATTTTAAATTAGTAGCCACCTCCTCCATGAAGTTTTTCCTGATACCACCAATGGGAAATAAGCCCTCACTCTCAGAACATTTCTACCTCTTGTCCATTCACTTTTTCTGATCTTCTCTCTCCTCAG
Source organism: Orycteropus afer afer (assembly GCF_000298275.1). Lineage (NCBI taxonomy): Eukaryota > Metazoa > Chordata > Mammalia > Tubulidentata > Orycteropodidae > Orycteropus > Orycteropus afer. The sequence continues at coordinate 8,365,614 of NW_006921697.1, read as the reverse complement.
GGGCAGCCTCACATAGAGTTGACATCTATTATTCTCCTGGTGTCAGCACCTGGAAGAGGAGGTTTGGGTGAGAGGAAAATGAATGTGAAGAGAAGATTCTAGAGTTTTGCAAGCTGCTTCCAGCTCCTTCCTTTTTCTGCTGATATCACCTGAACAGGTTCTGCCAAACACACATCTTGGCAGGCTGTGCCAACCAGTAAGAAATGAATTAAGGAGGACAGCTAATTAGAAGATCAAATAACCCATAGAACAGAGTAATTCAGACCTTGTGGAGATGTTTCACTTCTCCCAATGTCCTAAATAAATCATGGGCCTTCTAGGAATGGTTCTTTGTGCTTTGTCCTGAAAATCAGAACAAAGCATCAATTTTCCCTCTTAAGATGAAAGCTCTGCGAAACCACAGAAAAGAATCTGTTCAGGAATAAGAGATCATGTGTCTTCAATTGCTTATCCTGGACAGAAAGGCCCTAGGCCAGTCTTCCTGAAAGCCTGCTCCCTAGAACAGCCATGATGTGCTTTAGAGAATAAAAGGAGAGTTTAAATAAGTTGGCAAACACCACACATTTCATTCCTCTTAGGGACTCACAAAACACATTCACAATGTACTGTCTCTGAAGACACTTTAAGAAATTCCCTGCTGCTAGAAATCAGTTTAATATATTAATATTCCACATTACCCACTTAGGGAAAAATGGCAGCCTATGCTTCACTTCTATCCTTCTTGCCCCACCCTCTCAAGGCACTGCTCAAGATATGGGGACTGTTTGAGAATCATATAAAGCTACTTTCTGGACTGTAAGTTATGATATTAATTGAAAGAACTGCTATAGTTACATTATCAATATCACAGATTGAAATTAACACTCAAGTACTATTAGCACCTGCTATATATCCAGCATAAGTAGCTCTGGTAGAGTAGTGCCTAAGGCACTTCACTGCTAACCAGAAGGCTGGCGGTTCAAACCCACCAGCCACCCCTTGGAAGGCAGGTTGGGCAATCTACTTCTGTGGTGATACCACCTCAGAAACCCAAGGAGTGGTCACTGTGAGTCGGGTCTGACTCAATGGCACACAACAACAACAACAACATGCATCCAGCATTAGGAACATAATACTCAGCAAGCAACAAGGCCTCTATTCTCTGGTCTAGTTTCCTGGGATCATGTGAAAGTTAATGTGTCAGCTTTGTGAGGCTATGATTTTTTTTTTAAATGCATTTTATTGAAATATAATTTATGTACAGTGAAATACACAAAACTAAAGTGACATGGGTCAATGCATTTTTTTTGCAGTGTTCCCTCCCCTCCCCTCCC
>NW_006921697.1:8349316-8361154 GCF_000298275.1 Orycteropus afer afer | reverse complement strand
AAGCTCAGGGTTCCAAGATTATCTTCTGTATCTCTATCAATTGGTTTTTCTTTTCTTTGTTGAAGAGGGTCTGTGTTGCTTGTCTGTCTATTCCTCCATCTTACCAGAAGTCCCCAAGCCTATAATACTTATTTGTTTGGCAAACACTGGACTTTTCCATAATGTAATATAATGCAATCACCCTCCATGATGTGATCAGCCAATCAGTTGAAAGGGGAATTTCCTTGGGGATGTGGTCTGTCTCCAGTATATAAATGGATGTTCTATCAAAGCTTGTGTTCTTACATTACTGGGACATAAGTTCTGGTAGTGTAGTGCCTAAGGCACTTGACTGATAACCAGAAGGCTGGTGGTTCGAACTCCCCAGCCACTCCTTGGAAGGAAGGTTGGGCAATTTACTTCCATAGTGACATCACTTCAGAAACCCAAGGAGGGATCGCCATGAGTCAGGTCCAACTCAAAGGCACATAACAACAACAATAACAAACCTGCAGAAGTTTCCAGCCTGTTGCGTGATGTGAGGTTTGGAATATGCCAGCCCTCACAATTGTGTGAACCATTTTCTTGAATTAAATCAATGTCTCTCTTTCTCTCTGTCTCTGTCTCTCTCTCCCTCTGTGTGTGTGTGTGTGTGTGTGTGTGTATCACTAGATTTGTTCCCCTAGAGAACCCAGACAAAGACAGATCGTCACATACGATCTAATCTTTGCTCCCCCTCCAGCTCTGACCCAGACATCCTTAGTGGTTGTGGGAGCTTGGAGGATGCTCTTTGCAAAGGAAAGAATAACACAGCTGAACCCTCCCAAAAGAACAAAAGTCCCACCAGAAGAGGGTTCTCCTGTAGTCTCTGTGTTGGGACTCAATAGAAAGTCTAATGCAAAGTTCTATTGACATTTCAATGTGAGCAAGACAGAATATCTACAAGCATTTTGCCAGATTCTTCTTATCTTTGAAATTATATGAAAATATAAACCTTTAGAGCCCAGGTATTGAAGTTATTGAATTGTTAAAACAACCAGTACTATATGGAATGTTCTGAAATTTTCTCTGGGGTGTGATTAATATATCAGAGTCCTTAGTGTGAGAGTTGAATCCATTGTGTCTCCCTCTGTGAGCTGGAGAGCAAATTAAGAGTTAAGACAAATTCTTAGTGCCTTGTGTACAAAAAAGAATGAACTTGCACATATTACTAAACAACAACAACAAAAAAAAACTCATTGCCGTAGAGTCAGATCCAACTCATAGCAACCCTCCTTGGGTTTCCCAGGCAATATCACTATGCATGTAGATTGCCCACCTTCCTTCCGAGGAGTAGCTGGTGGGTTTGAACCACCAGCCTTCTGATTAGCAGTCAAATGCCTTAGGCACTACGCCGCTAGAACTTCCTCGCACATATTACCAGTGGGAGTGTAAATATCATGGAAATCTGTGAGTAGTACAAATAACTAATGTGATAGACTGCTAATAAAAATCTTAGAATTTCAAATCTACTCAGATTAACCTTAGAAGGTAAGCCTGGCAATCTACTTCCAGAAATTGAACCATTAGACAGACACTGAATGGTGAATCATTCTACTCTGACACATATAGGGTCACCATGATTTGGCATCAAGTTGATGGAAGCTGTTTCTTTTAACTTTCAAATATTATTTGTAAAATGATAGACAGATAGACAAATAGAACAGAATTGATAACCCAGAAATAGACCCTTCCATCTATGGACAGCTGATCTTTGACAAAACCTATTAAACAGGGGAGAGATAGCCTTTTTAACAAAGGTGCAAAATTGGATAGTCACTTGCAGGAAAATGAAACAAGACCTATACCTTACCCTATACACAAAAACAAACTCAAGTTGGATCAAAGACTTAAAAGTAAAACCCAAAACTATAATGCTTATCAAAGATAAAATCAGACAAAATCTAGGGGCCTTAATCTATGGCATAAATAGACTAGCAAGTATAACCCAAAATTCACAGGCAGTGGAAGAGAAGCTAGATTACTGGGACCTTTTAAAAATTAAATTCTTATGCACATCAAAAGACTTCTCCAAAAGGGTAAAAAGAAAACCTACAGATTGAGAAAAAATGTTGGCTATGACATATCTGACAAAGGACTTATCTCCAAAATTTATAGAAAACTTAAATACCTCAACACCAAAAACACAAACAACCCAATTCAAAAATGGGCAAGGGACATGAACAGACACTTCACTAAAGAACATATACTGGCAGCCAACAAACACACGAGGAAATGCTCACGATCATTAGCCATTACAGAGATGCAAATCAAGGGAAAAAAAAAAAAAAACAGGGAGATATCATCTCACCCCAGCAATAATTGCAACGTTCAACAAGACAGAAGATAACAAATGCTGGGGAGGTTGCAGAGAGATTGAAACTCTCATACAATGGTGGTGGGACTGCAAAATGGTACAACCATTACAGAAAAATGGTGTAGTGTTTCCTTGAAAAACTGAAAATAGAAATACCATCTGATCCAGCAATTCCATTGCTAGGAATATATCCTACAGAGGTGAGGGATAGGACATGAAGAGGCACATGCACACCCATGTTCATTGCAGCACAACTCACTGTAGCAATGATGGAAATAACCTAAATGCCCATCAACAGATGAATGGATAAACTAGCTATGGTACATTCACACAATGGAATACTATGCAACATTAAAGAATAATGAAGAATACATGAATCATCTCACAACATGGATGATTTTGGAGGACATTCTGCTGAGTGAAATAAGTCAATCACAGAAGTACAAATATTGTATGAGCCCATTATTGTAAAAAGTCCAGGAATGGTTTACTCAAGGAAGGAAATTTACTTTGTTAATTACTGGAGATGGGATGGAAGGGAATGGAAAATTTTGGACTAGTTGGGGGTCACATGTCAATTTAGGTGAGGAGAAGGATGATATGGAAAGAGTTTGTGACCAGCATGGTGGGGAAAGGAAGGACACTGAAAAGTGCACATAATATATAGACAACAGAGGCAAATACTAGCACATGCACAATACTGCATTACCACTAACACCAAACACCTGACTACAGATAAATGTATAGACAGGTGAGAAGATCATGTGGGCATAGGTGAACAGGAATATACCCTAAACCAAAGATAGATTTGGCTGAAGATAATCTTACATATGCATTTATGCTTCAAAATTAGCCAAATATTACAAAAGTTAGAGAAGACAGAGTTGGAGCAACTTCTCAGAGACAACCAAAAACCTTGAGAGAAAGAATCACCAGGTGTGTGGACTCAGGACCATAGTTTTGGGGGACATCATGCTCAACTGGCACAACATAGTGCATAAAAATCTTGTTCTACAATTCAATTTGGTGAGTAGCAACTAGCATGTTAAAAGCTTTCGAGCAACCATCTAAGACGCAACTATTGGTCTCCTCTCATCTGAATCAAAGCAGAGTGAAGAAAATCAAAGGACTCTGGAAACAATTAGTCCAAGGATCTGACGGACCACGGAGACCTCAGCCTTCATGACTCCAAGACCAGAAGAACCATATGGTGCCTGGCTACCAATGCCAACCACCTGGAAAGAGATCATAACTGAAGATCCTAGATAGAGTAGGAGAAGAAACATGAAACAAAATCCAAAAACACAAACAGGACCAGAATTACTCTTTGGATCGAGTCTGATGGAATCCCTGAGACTATGGCCCCAGGTTACCCATCAGGCCTGGAAATGGGCTCATTCCCATGGATTGCCTCTCATCCCAACAGTAGAAAGACCTACATGCAGAACACCTACCACAGGGCAATGCATCCACCTACTTTGGAGAGATGCACCCCATTTGAGCAATCAACCATGAGACACCAGAGGGGCAGCATTCACATAGAGGGAAAGCTGGACAGAGGAATGCATAGTTAAGAAAGGTAGAGGGACAGGGTAGTCACAGGGATGGGAGGAGAGAAGAGGGTTTTTTTTTTTTTTTTTCCTTTGGGGATGGTAACTGGGGCATGAAATCAAATATGCATGAACTGTTGAATGTAAAACAAATTTGCTTTGTAAATTTGCACATAAAGCACAATAAAATTTATATATATATACATAATTTATATATATATGTACAATCATTTTATAAAGAAATTTGTCAATATACAGCAGTATGCAGACAGGGAACTGCCAGAAATTCAAGCCAGATTCAGAATACATCAAATAAGAGATATCACTGTTGATGTCAGTTGGCTGAAAGCAGAGAATACCAAAAAGATGTTTACCTGTGTTGTGTTGACTATGAAAAGGCATTAGACTATCTTGGTCATAACAAATTACGGATAACATTGCAAAGAATGGGAATTACAGAACACTTTATTGTGCTTATGAGGATCATAAGACCAATATACATAGACCAAGAGGAATGTAGTGGTTCACAAAGAACAAGGAGATACTGCACAGTTTAAAATCAGGAAAAGTGTGAGTCAAGGATGTATCTTTTTACCTTACTTCTTCAATCTGTATGCTGAGCAAATAATCCAAGAAACTGGACTAAAAGAAGAAGAATGCAACATCAATACTGGAGGAAGACTCAATAATGACTTATGATCTGCATATCACACAATCTTGCTTACTAAAAAGGAAGAGGAATTGAAACACTTACTGATCAAGTGCACTTATAGTCTTTGGGATTATACCTCAACATAAAGAAAATAAAAATCCTCACAATTGAACCAGTAAGCAACAACATGATAAATGGAGAAAAGTTTAAAATAGTCAAGGATTTCATTTTACTTGGATCTACAATCAACATGCATGGAAGCAGCAGTCGAGAAATCAAATGATGTATTGCATTGGGCAAATCTACTGCAAAAGACCTCTTTAATGTGTTAAGAGCAGATTTCCCTTTGACAACTAAGGTATGCCTGATCCAAGCCATGGTTTTTCAATCATCACATATGTATGCAAAAGCTAGACAATGAATATGGAAGACTCTAGAAGAATTGATGTATTTGAATTATGATATTGGTGAAGAATATTAAATATATCATGGAGTACCCAAAGGAAAAACAATTCTGTCTTGGATGAAGTATAGCCAGAATGCTGGTTAGAAGCGAGAATGGTAAGATTTCACCACTCACAATTTGGTCATGTTGTCAGGAGGGAACAGTCCCTGGAGAAGAATATCATACTTTGTGAAACAGAGTCAGTGAAAAAGAGGAAGACCCTCAACAAGATGGATTGACGCAGTGGCTACAACAATGGGCTCAAGCATAGCAAGGATTGTGAGGTTGGTGAAGCACCAGGAAGTGTTTCATTCTGGTGTACATAGGGTCATTATGAGTGGATCCAACTTGATGGTCCCTGAGAACAAGAAAATGAAATTTTACATGCATGTGCCATTTGATCCAGTAGTTCTTATTTTTATAGTGTTTTAACATTTTATTGTGTTTTAGGTGAAAGTTTACATAGCACATTATTTTTCAATTCAATAATTTATATACAAATTGTGTCATGATGTTGGTTTCTATCCCCACAATGTGTCAACAGTTTCCCCATTTCCACTCTACCTTCCCGGTTTCCATCATTCCCTTTTCCCTGTTCCTCCATTCCTTCTCATCTCTGCTTTTGGGCAAATGTTGCTCTTTGGTTCTATAGTTGTTTCTTCTAAGGGACACATTCTCCATGAATGTGTTTTATTGTTTAGTTTATAGGCCCAACTATTATTTGGCTGAAAGGTGGCATTTGGGAGTAGCTTCAGTTCCAGGTTAAAAGGGTGTCTTAAGATGATTGTCTCAGGGGTTCCTCCAGTCTCTATCAGTCCAGTAAGTCTGATCCTTTTTTTTTTTTTTTTTTTTAATTGGGGTTTTGTTGCACATTTTAATTCCATTCTAACCAGGACCTTCTATTGTGTCCCTGGTAAGAGCAGTCAGTAGTTGTAGCCAGGCACCATCTCGATCTCAGGCTAGATGAGACTGGTTTATGTGTGTCATTAATCCTATAGACCAATTGTTTCCTTGGGTCTTGGTTACCTTCACTCTCTTTTACTCCAGGAGAGTGAACTGTTGTATCCAGGAAGAGGGTATAGGAAGAGGCCAATAGTTGTACCTAGTAGTTTTCTTTAACTCATTTAACAAATATTTATTGAACAGAATTGAAGGTGGTTGAGATATATCACCGAAGAAAACAAAATCTCCTCCCTCATGGTACTTATAGTCTTGGAGAAACAACTAAACAACAACAAAAAGAGGGGAAAAAAAAAAAAAAGGAAATACATACTATTTTGAGGGATGATAAATAGCAGGCAGAAAAATAAATTAGGTTAATGGAAAGAAAGAGTTCTAAGCTGGGATGAGAGCAATCAGAGAAGATCCTTCTGATCAAGTGAAAACTGAGCAGATGCCTAAAGGAAAAGTGGGAATGAGCTATCTGGATACTTAAGGAGAGTGCTCTGGTAAAAGGACAGTGTGCTCAAAGGTAGTAATGTACTTGACATTTTAAAAAACAGGAATGAGGCCAACATGTCCAGAGGAAAGTGAATAAGGCAGAACACAGAGAGGCAACAGGATCTAGATCACATAGGAATCAAATCATACAGGGCCTTCCAGACCAGAGTAGGGACCTTGATTTTTATGCGAAGGGAGGTAAAAGCCACTGGAATGAGCCGAAGAGTGAATGATGCAGTGTTGTAAGGACCACCAGGGCTTTTTGTATGGAAAACAGATTGCAGGGAGTAAGGCAAAAACAAGAGGTCACTGCAATGATCCAAGGGAGATATGATGGCAGTCTGAACTAGCATCATAGAGGTCAGGATTATAGTAGGGAAAGGATTTGTCAATCAAATTTACTGATGGCTTGGATGTGGGGTATGAGAGAAAGAAAGGAGACAAGGATGACTGTAGGGTTTTTGATATAAGCTACTGAAAAGGTTGGAATTGCCATCTACTAAAATAGGGAAACTTTTTGAAAGAGCAGGTTTTGAGGATGGATACATGTATATTAATAGTTCAGTTTTAGATTTGTTGACTTTCAGAAGCCTTTTAGGCACCCAAATGGAGATATTAAGTAGGCAGATGAATACACAGATCTGGAGTCAGGGCCATGTCCAGGCTAGGAGTTAAATTCAGGAGTTAGATGTAGATAGAAGAGAGAAGAGGACTGAGTTATCGGAATTCATCTACCATACACACATGAACACGTGAGAACTGATATCTGTATAAGAACACTTATAGGAACATTATTATGCAAAACATTGAAAGCAACAAAAATTCATTTAAAAAGAGCTGAAGAAGTAAATTATGGGACAACCTTCCAACGTAATATAATTCAGAGGTCTTTAAAATATGAGTATGAGGCCACCTTCTGCTAACATCATGTTCTTATTGTTGTTAGTTGCCATCAATTCTGACTTCTGGTGACCCCATGGGTGCAGAGCAGAACTGACCCATAGAGTTTCCACTGCTGTGACCTTTCAGAAGCAGATTGCCAGATCTTTTTTCTGAGGCACCTTAAGTGCATTTGAGCCACAAATCTTTCTGGTAGTACCAACACTTAGCCAGAAGCACTATCGAATGACACCTACAAATATCAAACTTAATGTTAAAAAACAGAATGTTTCCCCTCTGAGACTGGGGTCAAGGGGCATGGATGTCTTCTGTTACTTCTCTTACCAACACACAGTGTATTGGAAGTTCTATCCACTGAAATAAGGCAAAAAAAATAAAAGAAAGAAAGGCATAAAGATTAGATAGGAAGAAATAAAATTATCCCTATTTGCAGGTGACATAATTGACAATTGTCTATGTAAAATATCTCAATTTATTAAATTAAAAGTAAAAATACAATATCATTTACAATTACTCCAAAGAAAAATTAAATACTTAGATATAAACTTAACAAAACATGTAGAGTACCTGTATACTAATTTTTTTTTTAAAATTCTGATTAAATAAACCAAAGAAAACCTAAATAAAAGGATAGCATACTCTGTTCACAGTAAACATTCAACATAATAAAGATGTCATTTCTCCCCAAATTGATCTACAGGCTTAATGCGAATTCTATCAAAATCCTAGCAAGGATTTTGTAGACATAGACAAACTTATTCTTAAATTTATATGGAAAGGTACAGTCCCTTTAATATTTAAGGCAGTCTTCACAATGTACAGTCTCTTTAATATCTAAGTCAGTCTTCACAATGAGAAATAAAATAAGAATCAGTATACCAAATTTCAAGACATTGTATTTTATGGTTACCAAGACAGTGTGATATTGATAGAGAGACACTTAAATCAATAGAATAAAACAGAAAACCCAGAAAAAGACACACAAACATGCAAAGCTGATGTTTGACAAACACATAGAGGATCATGGACTTAAATGTAAAATGTAAATCTATTAAATTTTATTTTTAAAAAAGGAAAAAATCTTTAATATATGGGACTTGGCAAAAAGCTCTTAGATTTGACTCCAATAGCACAATTCATAAATGAAAAATTGATAAACTGGATATCATCAAAATTAAAAATTCTTATTTTGCAAAAGCCCATGTGAAAAGAATGAAAAAACAAGCTTCAGACTGGGAGAAATAATTTGAAAGCCATATATCTGACAAAGGACTGATATCTAAAATACAGAAAGAGTTCTTAAAACTCAACAGTAAAACATCAAACAATCCAATTAGAAAATAGGCAGAAGACATAAACAGACATTTCACTGAAGAGGATATACAAATGGAAAAGGTCAGGAAAAGATGTTTAACACTATTGTCATCAAAGAAATACAAATTAAAATCACATAAAACCTTTATACACCTAGCAGAATGGCTAAATAAATAAATAAATAGTGTTATTACTAAATGCTGACAAGGATGCAAAGAAATTGAATCACTCATACAATGCTGATTGCAAAGTAAAACTGTGGAAAACATATCGGCAGTTTCTTATAAAACTAACCTACAACTACCACACAAAACAGCAATTGCATACTTGGGCTTTTATCCCAGAAAATTACAAACATATAATTTCACACAAACCTGCATGTGACTACTCATAGCACATTTACATGCAATGGCCAAAAGCTGGAACCAGCACAGATATACAGAGGAATGGTGAAACAAACTGTGGTGCATGCATATATACTCAGTAATTTAAAAAAAAAAAAAAAGGTAACATACTATATGATTTCCTTTATATAACATTTTTTAAGTGACAAAAATTTAGAAATGGAGAGATTAGTGTTTAACAGCAGTAGGGACAAGGAGAATAAGGAGGATGGTGAGGATAAAAGAACAACATGAGGGGTCCTTGTGGTGATATATATATTCAGTATTTTGACTGTGGTTGTGACGTGAACCTACACATGTGATGAAATCATATAGAACTTAACACCTTCTTAAAGTGTTGAAAAGGAAAGATATCCCTTTAAGGACTATGGTGCACCTGACCCAAACCATGGTATTTTCAATGGTCTCATATGCATGCAAAAGTTGGACAATGAATATAGAACACCAAAGATGAATTGATGCCTTTGAATTATGATGGTGGCAAAGAATACTAATTATACCACAGACTGCTAGAAAAACAAATAAATATGTCTTTGAAGAAGTACAGCCAGAATCATTCTCAGAAGCAAGGATGTTGAGACATTGTAACACCTACTTTGAACATGTTATCAGGAGGAACCACTTCCCATAGAAGAACAACATGCTTGATAACATAGAGCAACAGTGAAAAAGAGGAAGACAAGATGGATGACATGGTGGCTGCAACAATGAGCTCAAACATCGCAACAATTTTGAGGATGCAGCAGAACTGGCAGTGTTTTGATTTGTTGTAAATAGGGTTGCTATGATTTGGAGGAGGAGTCAGCCACAGGGATCCAGGTGAGGAGGGGGAACCCAGGCCATGCCCCAAAAGCAGCAAGGTGGGAAAGCAGGGAAAAGACAGAAAAGGCCAAGGGAACCAGAACAGCCCGAGGAGTCAGCCACAGGGATCCAGGTGAAGAGAGGGAACCCAGGCCACACACCACAAGTGGCAAGGTGGGAAAGCGGGGAAAGGAGAGAAAACGCCAAGGGGAACAGATCAGAGTGAGGGATCACCTGCAGGGATCCAGGTAAGGGTGGTTGGAGAGGTTTCCAACATCTAAAGGAGACAAACTTGTCTGTAGTTTGTCCTACTGTGGTGATGTGTTGCTATTAGTCTTGAGGCTGTGCCACTGGTATTTCAAACCCAGTGGGGTGCACATGGCACTCAGGTATCAGCCTGGCTTGCAGACTGAGATAGACTAGGAAGAAGGAAGAGGCCATCCACTTCTCAAAGAATTGGCCAGGGAAAAACCTTATGAATAGCAGAGAAACGCTGTCTGATACATTACTGCGCAACTTTATGAATAGTCTGGAAACATTGTCCAATACAGAGGAGGAAGATGAGTCACTTAGGTTAGAAAGCTCTCAAAATAGGACTGGGCAAGAGATGCATTATCAGAGTAAAACGAGCCTTACTCATATGGATAAGGTAAAGCTTTCAAGACCTCCATTTGCTGACATGGCACCACTCAAATTGAGAAGAAACAGCAGCAATCATCCATTAATAATCGGAACATGGAATGTACAAAGTATGAATCTAGGAAAGTTGGAAATTGTCAAAAATGAAATGGAACACATAAAGATTAATATATTAGGCATTAGTGAGCCGAAATGGACTGGTTTTGGCCATTTTGAATCAGAAAACCACATAATCTACTATGCCGAGAATGATAGTTTACTATGCCAGAGGAATGGCATGGCATTCATCATCACAAAGGATGTTTCAAGATCTGTCCTGAAGCGCAATGTTGTCAGTGATAGGATAATATCCATGCACCTACAAGGAAAACCCGTTAATACAACTATTATTCAAATTTATACACCACCACCAAAGACAGACATGAGGAAATTGAAGATTTTTATCAACTTCTGCAGTCTGAAATTGACCAAAAGTGCAATCAGGATTTGTTAATTATCACTGGTGACTGGAATGCAAAAGTTGGAAACAAAGAAGAATCATCAGTACTTGGAAAATTTGGCCTTGGTGACAGAAATAATGCTGGAGCTCACATGGTAGAATTTTGCAAGACCAATGACTTATTCATTGCAAACATCTTTTTTCAACAACACAAATGCCATCTGTACATGTGAATTTCACCAGATGAAACACACAGGAATGAGACTGACTACATCTATGGCAAGAGGCAATGGAAAAGCTCAATATCTTCAGCCAAAACCAGGCCAGGAGCTGATTGTGGAACAGACCATCAATTGCTCATATGCAAGTTCAACTTGAAGTTAAAGACAATTAAAACAAGTCCACAAATATGATCTTGAATATATCCCTCCTGAATTTAGAGACCATCTAAAGAATAGATTTGATGCATTGAACACCAATGATCAAAAACCAGAAAAATTGTGGGAGGACATCGAGAGCATCATCCATGAAGAAAACAAGAGATCATTAAAAGACAACAAAAGAAGACCAAAATAGATAACAGTAGAAACTCTAAAACTTGCTCTTGAGCAGAGAGTAGCTAAAGTAAATGGAAGAAATGAGAAGATGAAAGAGCTGAACAGAAGATTTCAAAGAGCAGTTCGAGGAGACAAAGCCAATTACTATACTGAAATGTGCAAAGACCTGGAGTTAGAAAAACAAAAGGGAAGAACATGCTCGGCATTTGTCAAGCTGCAAGAATAGAGGAAAAAATTTAAGCCTCAAGTTGCAATATTGAAAGATTCTATGGGTAAAATATTGAATGATGCAGGAAACATCAAAAGAAGATGGAAGGAAAGAAGAAAGAAGAAAACCAAAATTAATGGAAACAATCAGTCCT
>NW_006921697.1:8345088-8347151 GCF_000298275.1 Orycteropus afer afer | reverse complement strand
CAGACAATACAAGTTTGCTTGCTGAAAGTGAGGATGATTTGAGGCACTTACTGATGAAGATTGAGGAACACAGTCTGCAGTATGGATTACATCTCAATATAAATAAGACAAAAATCCTCACAACTGGACCAATAAGCAGCATCACAATAAATGGAGAAAAGATTGAAGTTGTCAAAGACTTCATATTACATGATTCTACAATCAACACCAATAGAAGCAGTAGTCAAGATATCAGATGACATATAGCACTGGGCAAATCAGCTGCCAAGGACCTCTTTCAAGTGCTGAAGAGCAAAGACACCTCCTTGAAGACTAAGGTGTGCCTGACAGAGCCATGGTATTTTCAATTGCCTCATATGCATGTGAGAGCTGGACAACAAATAAGGAAGACCAAAGAAGAGTTGATGCTTTTGAGTTGTAGTGTTGGTGAAGAATGCTGAAAGTACTATGGACTGCTAAAAAAACTAACAGATCTGTTCTGGAGGAAGTGCACCCAAAACGCTCCTTGGAAGTGAGAATGGACAGACTTTGTCTCACCTACTTTTGTCATGTTATAAGAAGAGACCATTCCATGGAAAAGGATATCAATCTTGGTAAAGTGGAGGGTCAATGAAAAAGGGGAAGCCCCTCAACAAGATGGACTGACACAGTGACTGCAACAATGCACTCAGTTATAGCAGGGATCTGGAGCTGGCACAGAACCAGGCAGTGTTTTATTCAGCTGTACATAGGGTCACTATGAGTCAGACACAACTTGACAGCATGAAACAACAAGAGCAATCCATGCCAATGCCCTGATAGTGATGTACTATAGTTTTAAAAAATGCTACCATTTGAGGAAACTAGAAAAAAGGGTACAAGGGATCTCTCCACATTATTTCTTAAAACTGCAAGTGGATCAATAATTATCTTAATAAAAGTTTCAATTAAAAATTATTGTTAAACTATAAAATATATTTTAAAAAGATGTCATTTATTTATACTGGTTAGGAAGAAATTAGATATTTATCTGATTTAATTTATCAATAATATATTAAACAAAAACACATGGTGCATAAGAGAATCATGGACAATGAATAAGAAAGATCAAAGAAGAATTGATGTCTTTGAATTACAGTATTGTGAAGAATACTGAATATACTATGGACTTCCAGAAAAACAAACAAACCTATCTTGGAAGAAGTACAGACAGGATGCTGCTTAAAAGCAAAAGCTCAAACCTTCATCTTGCATACTTTGGACATGTTCTCAAGAGGGATTAGTCCTTGCAGAAGGACATCATGCTTAGTAAAGTAGAGAGTCAGCAAAAAAGTGAAAGGACCTCAATGAGATGGATTGACACAATGACTGCAACAGTGGGCTCAAACAGCAATGACTGTGAGGAGGTGCAGAACTGCACAACATTATACATGTTATACTTAAGGTAGCTACAAGTCAGAATCAACTCAATAGCACCTAACAACAAAAACAACAACCATTATGAAGAAAGGGGGATTTATAGACAAGATATAGAATGGACATCAAGGAACTGGTAACAATGGTTGCCTTTGAGGAGGGGAATGAAGTAACAGGAATGGAAGGGAAACACACATTTCACAGTATATTCTTTTAGACCTTTGAATTTTGAACCATGATTATCTATTACCTATACCTTCAAATGGAGCTCTGGTGGTGTAGTGCCTAACGCATTTGACAGCTAACCAGAAGGTTGATGGTTCAAACCCACCAGCCACTCTGCAGAAGAAAGACGGGGCAATCTACTTCCATAAAGATTTACCATCTCAAAAGCACAATGGGGTTTGCTATGAATTGGAATTGACTCAGTGGCAGTGAGTTTGGTTTGGTTTTGAGTTTATAAATTCAAATAATTGTTGTTCTTGTTGTTAGATGTTGTCAAGTTGATTCTCACTCATAGTGATCCTACGTACAACAGAATGAAACACTGCTCTGTCCAAATAATTAAGTTTAAATAAAAAATAAATTTTTCCTGAATGAAAATCAGTAAGCCTGAACAGAAAAAAAATAACATAGAGAAACAATCAACTAATACATATTTTTAATTG
>NW_006921697.1:8343348-8344653 GCF_000298275.1 Orycteropus afer afer | reverse complement strand
ATAAGATTTCTCTTTTAAGTGTCAACAGTATATCTGAGCAGTGAAGACTATGTAAAGTTAGAGATGTGAAGATTTTGCAGAGTTAGTGTGATAGTTGGGGTTTGTGTGTCAACTTTGTCAGACCACAATTCTAAGTGATTTAAGCAGTTGTGATGTAGTTATTCCATTGATGAGATCTGACTTATATGTTTTGAGCAGCCAATCAGTTGAGAAGAAGTTTTCTTAGGGGTGTGACCTGCTTCCAATATATTTATGGACGTCCTGGGAAAATTCAGGAAACTTCCTTGGATCTGGATCCTGCTGTGCTGCCTACAGCTGTCCTGTGAGGGAACAATCCACCATTTTGCCTGGTGATCTTGGATTCGTCATCCGCTAAAGTCAACAGACATTATACTGCCTGCCAATTTTGAGCTCATCAGCCACTGCACTGAGTGAGATGGGAAAAGCCTCCACCTTAATGTTTTATGCAAGAACATGGGACTTGTCAGCCTCTATAACTGTGAGAGCCATTATCCTAAGATAAATCACTCTCTCACTCTCTCTTTGTCTCTCTCTATCTCTCTACCACCACTCATCTGTCAGTTTGTCATACAGTGGTGGCTTGTGTGTTGCTATGAGGCTGGAGGCTATGCCACTGGCATTTCAAATACCAGCAAGGTGGACAGGTTTCAGCAGAACTTCCAGACTAAGACAGACTCGAAAGAAGAAAGGGCCATCTGCTTCTTAAAGAATTGGCCAATGAAAATCTTATGAATAGCAAACAAACACTGTCTGAAAAATTACTAGAAAAATTTATGAATAGCCCTAAAACATTATCTGATGTAGTGCCAGAAGATGAATCCATCAGGTCAGAAGGCACTCAAAATACAACTGAGGGAGAGCTGTCTGCTCAGAGTAGAGGTGACCTTAATCATGTGGATGGAGTAAAGCTTTTGGGAACTCCATTTGCTGATGTGGCATGACTCAAAATGAGAAGAAACAGCTGCAAACATCCATTAATCATTGGAACATGGAATGTACAAAGTATGTTGTTATTGTTGTTGTTAAGTGCTGTCGAGTTGTTTCGGACTCATAGTGACCCCATGCATAGCAGAACGAAAAACTGCCCGATCCCGCGCCAGCCCCACAATCCCTGCTATACTTGAGCCCATCATTGGAGCCACCGTGTCAATCCATCTCATTGAAGGCCTCCCCCTCTTTCGTTGACCCTCCACCCTATCAAGCATGACATCCTTCTCCAGGGAATGGTCCCTTCTGACAACATGACCAAAGTAGGTGAGATGAAGTCTGGCCATTCTTGCTTCC
>NW_006921697.1:8318471-8342423 GCF_000298275.1 Orycteropus afer afer | reverse complement strand
TTATACTTGATACATTGGTTTTATACTTTATACAAAGTATAAATCTAGGAAAATTTAAAGTTGTCAAAAATGAAATGGAACACATAGAGATTGATATCCTAGGCATTAGTTAGCTGAAATGGACTGGTTTTGGCCACTTTGTTCAAATAACCATATGATCTAGTATGCCAGAAATGACAAACTGAAGAGGAATGGCATGGCATTCATCATCACAAAGAATGTTTCAACATCTATCCTGAAGTACAATGCTGTCAGTGATAGAATAATATTCATATGCCTACAAGGAAAGCCAGTTAATACTACTATTATTCAAATTTGTGCACCAACCACCAAAGCCAAAGATGAGGTAAATGAAAATTTTTGCCAACTTCTGCAGTCTGAAATTGGTCAAATATGCAATCACAATGTCCTGATTATCACTGGTGACTGGAATGCAAAAGGTGGAAAGAAGAATCACTGGTAGCTGGAAAATTTGACCTTGGATGTAGAAATAATGCTGGAGATCACATGATAGAATTTTGCAAGACCACCTGGACCTATAAGCAGCATCATGATAAATGGAGAAAAGATTGGAGTTGTCAAAGACTTCATATTACTTGGTTCTACAATCAACACCAATGGAAGCAGCAGTCAAGATATCAGATATCATATAGCATTGGACAAATCTGCTGCGAAGGACTTCTTTCAAGTGCTGAAGAAGAAAGATGTTTCCTTGGAGACTAAGATGTGCTTGACACAAGCCATGGTATTTTCAATTGTCTCACAGTGGCTAAGATACTTGCCTACTAACCAGACGGCTGGCGGTTCAAACCCACCAGCCACTCCTCGGAAGGAAGGTTGGGCAATCCTACTTCTGTAGTGATACTGCCTCGGAAACCCAAGGAGGGGTCGCTATGAGTCGGGGCCGACTCGACGTCACATAACAACAATAACAACAACATATGCATATGAGAGCTGAACAATGAAAATGGAAGACCAAAGAAGAGTTGATGCTTTTGAGTTGTGGTGTTGACAAAGAATGCTGAAAGTACCATGGACTGCTGAAAGAACTAACAAATCTGTCCTGGAAAAAGTGCAGCCGGAATGCTCCTTGGAAATGAGAATGGCCATACTTCGTCTCACCTACTTTGGTTATGTTGTAAGAAGGGACCATTCCCTGGAGAAGGATATCATGGTTGGGAAAGTAAAGGGACAACAAAAAAGGGAAAGGCCCTCAACAAGGTGGATTGACACTGTGGCTGCAATTGTGGGCTCAGGTATAGCAAGTATCGAGGGGCTGGCACAGGACTGGGCAGTGTTCACTCTGCTGTAAATGTGGTTGCTATGAGTTGGAGACAACTCAACAGCACCTAACAACAATAGCAACTTTATATAATGGAGGGAGGTAAAGAAGAATATCTCTGGAATACAGGAGATTCTTTCAGACATCTCTTAGTAATACCATGCCCTGTGATTAAAGTCAATGGAAACCTACAGGAATTCTGATATGACTGATGTGACTACTAATCACCCTGATGCTTCAGGAATGAAGGTTTGGGTCACCTCACCAGATGAAGAACCACGACCAGCTGAGGTGCTTGCTGAGTGGATGGGAAATACAGAATGGGTGGTGGAAGAAGGTAGTTTTGAATACCAGCTATGACCACTTGACCAGTTGTAGAAATGAGGACTGTGATTGTTATATTTCTTCATTATATGTATTCATCAAATATTTTTGCTTTCTGCAGTTATGCTCTATAAAATGTAAGGCATTTTTGGTTATACACACATTAGATGTATCATGTTGGGTGCAAGTATGACTTTATAATTCTCCTTATTTAGAGATTATATCTACTTAAGGAGATGTGTACAATTCCAAGTTGACAAGGAGTGGACTGTGATAGTTGGGGTTGTATGTCAACTTGGCTGGACCACAATTCTGGGTAGTTTAAGCAGTTGTGATGTGGTTATTCCCATGATGAGACCTTATGTATATGCTTTGAGCACCCAATCATTTGAAAGGGAGTTTTCTTGGGGATATGAACTGCTTCCAATAAAATTAATGGACATCCTGGGAAAATTCAGGAACCTTCTGTGGATCTGGATCTTGTTGTGCTGCTTACAACTGTCCTGTGAGTGAACAATCCCCCATTTTGCCTGGTGATCTTGGATTCATCATTCAGTGAATTCAACAGCCATTATACTACCTGCCAGTCTTCAGCTCATCAGCCCCTGCAACCTCATGAGTCAGGAAAAGCCCCCAGCTTGACCTTGACATTTGATCTAGGAATTTGGGAGTTGCCAGCCTCTATAACTGTGTGAGCCATTTCCCTAAGATAAATTTCAATCTCTCTCTCTCTCTCCATATATATATACATACATATATATATAAGCTTTACTAGATAACCCAGCTTAACATAGTTAGGCAGAAGGAAGTCTTTCTACAAGAGGTGGGTTAACAGTGACCTTGAAGTTCAGAGGTATTTGAATAGAATAGCCT
Source organism: Orycteropus afer afer (assembly GCF_000298275.1). Classification (NCBI taxonomy): domain Eukaryota; kingdom Metazoa; phylum Chordata; class Mammalia; order Tubulidentata; family Orycteropodidae; genus Orycteropus; species Orycteropus afer. The sequence goes on along the minus strand of NW_006921697.1, from coordinate 8,339,944 downwards.
GTATAAAGATATCCAGATGAACTGATAACAGAAGTAGATATTTTATATTTTCATAATATTCTAGAGATTAACAATAATGTTCAAGTACTTTATTTGATTTGATCCTGATAAAAACTTTCTATAATGGGCATTAATATTTTAAATATGTGTAAACTGAAGACTAGAAAAATGAAATGCAGTTCCTAAAGGAGCACTGGTTAAAGTGTTTGGCTGCTAACTGAAATGTGGATGGCTCGCACTCACCAGCCACTCCACAGGAGAAAGATGAGGCAACCTGCTTCCATAAGGATTTACAACTTTGGAAATACCATGAGGCAGTTCTCTTCTCTTGCATAGGGTCTCCATATGTCAGAATTGACTTCTTGGCAGTGGGTTTAAAGTTTGTGGCAGTTATGTTTTTGTGTCAACTTGGCTGGGCCTGGTTGAGTGGCAGGGCAACTGGATGTAGTACTCTCCATGATGAGACTGGTAATCAGCTCCATGGTGGAATCTACTTTGAGCAGCTGAGTAGCTGCCTTTGGGATGTGGTCTGCTTCCTGTATATAAGCAGAACCCTTCGGGAATGGTCTCTAACCTATGGCACACTTGGACCCTGCATGTAGCCATGTTGTTGCTCAGCATCCTGCAATGCTCTGCCAACCTTGGGAGTTACAATGGACTTAAGTTAATGGCCTGCCGTGTGGTTTGGTAACATCGGGGACTGTTCCTTTTCACTTGTCAACCTTGGGGCTTCTCAGCCTCAGCTGCCTGCAGCCGTTTGAGTGAAGAAACATCTCTAGCTCTAGTGGGCCAGGAGCAGGAGGCAGAGCTGGACCCCAAGGTTGAGGGGCTTTCAACCAGCCCCTAGAGCTTGGCACTTTGAACTTGGACTTAAAGCCTCCAAATTTTAAGAATAAACTCCTATTTGTTTAAGCCAGCCCATTTGTGGTATATTTCTTGCCAGAGTGGCACTGTAACCAGAAAAAGGTTCTAGACCTCATAAGTGAAGGAGAATAAAAAAGAACCTTGGGATCCTGACTGCTGAAGATCCACTTATTCCACGCCATATGAAACAAGAAAGCATCAGATGTCCAATATAGTAAGGGAGGATGCATGGGGATTTATGTCCAGTCTAGCCCAAAGCACCTTTACCACCAGAGAGGAATATTTACATCCAGAAAAAATAAATTGCCAAATCTTTTGTTTGATTCTAGATACATCAGCAAGGGAGGAGCATTAAAAAATAAATTCTGTTGAACCTTAGCCATGTGCCAGCCATTGTGCTGAGTGCTTTTCACAATTTGCTTATTTGATCCTCACCACAACCTTATAATTTCAATATGTTTAATCCTGATTTTGTAAAAAAAGAAATTTGAGGTCGTGAAGATAAGTAATGTGACCCACGTCACAGATACTTATATGACAGAACTATGATGTAAACCCAGACTTTTCTGCCTCTACATCTAATGATTTTTTTCCACATCACTAGATGTCATGTTTTGCTAAGGTTACCAATACATTCACTTGCATTTCCCAAAACCACTCTAAAGGATTATTTAAATGGAAGGAGTAGGAGGTAGTCACTTCCAGTATTTTAAGAATAACTATAGAAATAGTTATTGTAGTTATGGGCCATCAAGTTGATTTTCTAATCATAGCAACCACATTGGGATATCATTCCTGATGTCAGATGCATCTTGGCTCAAAGCAAAGTGTTCTGGTTACTTAGTACTACTCTGACAAGGATATACCACAAATGGGATGCTTGAACAAACATCTTTTACAGTTTGGAGACTCTAAGTCCAAGTTAAAAGTGCCAGGGTCTAAGGGCTGTGTGAAAGCCCCTCGACCTTTGGCTTCAGCTCTGCCTCTTGCTTCCGGCCCACTGAAGCTAGAGGCATCTCTTGACTCAGGCAGCTACTGGCTGCTGAGGCTAACAAGCACAAGGTCGACAAATAAAATGACACAGTCCCAATGTTACCAAACAACACAGCAGGCCATTGATTCAAGTCCACTGAAAGTCCAAGGATCGGTAAAACATTGCAGTTTGCTGAACAACAACTCAGCTGCATGCAGGGTTCAAGTGTGCCATAAGCTAGAGACCACTCCCAAAGCTGCTGCTTATATAAAAGAAGCAAACCACATACCCAAAGCAGCTACTCAGCTGCTCCAATAGATTCCACCATGGAGTTAATTACTAATCTCCCCATGGGGAATAACTACATTCAGCTGCCCAGCCACTCAACCAGGCACAGGCAAGTTGGCACACAAACGTAACCACCACACAAAGAATACTAGAAAGATGTTTACTTATGTTTTATTGACTATGTAAAGGCATTTGATTGTGTGGATTATAACAAATTATGGGTAACTTTGAGAAGAATGGGAATTCCAGAACACTTAATTGTACTTACAAGGAACCTATACACAGACCAAGAGGCTGTCGTTCAAACAGAACAAGGGGACACTGCATGGTTTAAAATCAAGAATGGAGTGCATCAAGGTTGTATCCTTTCACCATGCCTATTTAATCTATATACTGAGCAAATAGTCTGAGAAACTGGACTATATGAAGAAGAATGTGGCATCAGGATTGGAGGAAGAAAAATTAACAACCTGCAATGCACTGATGACACAACTTTACTTGCTGAAAATGAGGATGACTTAAAGCACTTACTGATGAAGATTAAATAATACAGTCTGCAGTATGGATAACATCTCAATATAGAGAAAATAAAAATCCTCACAACTGGACCTATAAGCAGTATCATGATAAATGGAAAAAAGATTGAAGTTGTCAAAGACTTCACATTGCTTGCTTCTACAATCAACGACAATGGAAGCAGCAGTCAGGATATCAGACAATGGATAGAACTGGGCAAATTGGCTGCAAAGAACCTCTGTAAAGTGCTAAAGAGCAAATATATCTCCTTGAGGACTAAGGTGCACCTGACACAAGCCACGGTATTTTCAATTGCCTCATATGCATGTGAGATCAGACAATGAATAAGGAAGACTGAAGAAAAGTTGATGCTTTTGAGTTGTGGTGCTGGCAAATAATGCTGAAAGTACTGTGGACTGTTGAAAGATATAACAAATCTGTCCTGGAGGAAGTGTAGCCAGAATGCTCCTTGAAGGTGAGAATGGCCAGACTTTGTCTCACCTACTTCAGTCATGTTGTCAAAAGGGACCATTCACTGGAGAAGGATGTCATGCTTGATAAGGTGGTAGGTCAACAAAGGAGGGGAAGGCCCTCAATGAGATGGACTGACCAGTGGCTGTGACAACAGGCTCAAGTGTAGCAAAGACTGTGGAGCTGGCGCAGGACTAGGCAGTGTTTCGTTCTGCTGTGCATAGGGTCACTATGAGTCAGAGATGACTCGATGGCACCTAACAACAACAACATCAGTACCACATATGACAGAGTAAAACTGTCCTATATGGCTTTACAGTCTGTAATCTTTATGGAAGCAGATCACCAGATCTTTCTCCTGTGGAGCCATTGAGTGAGATTGAACCACCAATCTTTCAGTTAGCAGCCAAGTGTTTAACCATTGTACAACTAAGACAACAAAAACAATTATTCTATCTACCACTCATCTGTCAGTTTGTCATACTGTGGTGGCTTGCATGTTGCTATAATGCTGGAAACTATGTCACTAGTATTTGAAATATAAGCAGGGTCACACATAGTTGATAGGTTTCCACAGAGCTTCCAGACTAAGACAGACTAGGAAGAAAGGCTTGGTGATCTACTTCTAAAAGTCAGTCAATGAAAACACCATAGATTGCAACAGAATATTGTCTAATATAACACTGGAATATGAGTCCCTTTTGTTGGAAGTCATTCAAAATACACAGGGCCACAACTATGGACTCAAGCATATAAATTATTGTGAAGATGGACAAGACCAGGCAACATTTCATTCTGTTGTACATGGAGTTGGAATGAGTTGGAGCTGACAACAACAACAAACAACAATTATTATTCTATATGTTTATTTGTTGTTGGGTGCTGTTGAGTTGGCTCCAACTCATAGTGATCCTGTGTATAACAGAAGCCTACATATTAGAGAAAGAAATTATTTATTAAGTATTTTATTTTCTATTTCCTCTTTTGATGTTTATAACCATTTTATAGATATAACAAACAAAGCTCACATGTTTTTTGGACCACTTGTTTGAATCTGTTTTGTTGTCAAATATTTGCAGACATGTAAACATCAGGGTGGTTAGGATCCTGGGATATAGATCTTTGTATCTAATCTGGTCATTTTATCGGTGAAGAAATAGAGACCTAGAGATGTAAAGGGACTTCTTCAAGGTACCACAGCTGATTAGTTAGAGATACAGAAAAAGCACTCAAGTGCTCTTGTTCTCAACTCTATGAGAGGAACTACTGCTAGCATGATGCAGGAGAAAATCAAGTCAAATCCTATAACATACAGACTGGACCCAACTGAATTGTTAGGGAAGCCAAAAAGGGAAAGGATGGAGAATGAAGTATTTAAACAGAATCTTCTACAATTCAGCTTTGCAGATCACAACAGACAAAAATCAATCTTCATTCACTGCCTAATTCTGAATCAGATATCTCAAAGGGACACATACAAACACACACACTGCCAGCTATGAAAACAATCTCCCCAAAATCAATATTATTTTATGCATTGGGATCCTGGGAAATACATTTCTCTACTGAGATAGTGATTTTGATTTGGTTCTGAATAAGACCTTCAAAAGTGGTCATTATCCAGATTGAGACACAAAGTCATTCATCGTGGTAACTAGCAGGAACACTGACTTCATTTAACCTATTTCTTTATTTTACAGATAAAGACACTTGGACTCAGAACAGACTAAGTCATTACCAAGTTGATCATTTTCTTTTGAGATCAAATAAGGAGCAGGCTCTATAAGAAGCCTAGATTTTGGAGGCAGGTAAGCCTGTATTCTAATCCTAGCTCCACCACTACTATTTGAGTGACTGCAATAGACATATTTGTTGGCTAACATGCACCTATTGCCAATCCTTATCTCCCTTGTCTACCTCCTATATAATGTTAGAGAAAGCTAAATATGCATTTTCTGTGCTTACCTTGCAGCTAGAAGTAGTCATATGACATAACTCTCCCAATAAGACATAAATAGAAGTTAGCCAGGGGCTTCTGGGAAGAGTTTTACTTTTCCTGATAAAAGGAACACACATGGCTAGTGCTTCCTCCATCCTTTTGCTTAATTCTTAGACACAGAATTGCTGCCTGAAGTAAGCATTTGAGGTTACAAATATGTGACAATGAGGATAAACCATAAAGAAGAAAGGTCAATATTCTGAAGATAACAGAGTACAATTATAAAAGGAAGCTGGGTCCTTCAAGTCATCATTGAAGTTGAATCATTGTGATGGCTAATATTATGTGTTAACATGAGTAGGCTATGGTTCCCAGTGGCTTAGCCAAACTGTACAGTAGTTGCTGTTATGGAGAGTCACATGTCATTAAATCAGTTGGCTTTTGGTAGAGCATATTACCTTCCATAATATAATATAAGTAATGACCTTACATGAAATGTAATGTAACATGGGATAATATAATCACCTTCCATAATGTAATGGGATCTAATGTAATCACCTTCCATAATGAAGTCTAATGTAATGAAATAAATCAATCAGTCAAGGGCATATCAGTGTAGGGTAGATCCTAAACATAATCATGTCTGAGTTATACAAAGACCAGAACAGATACCAAGACACCCACACAGGAGAAGATGGACAACATATAAGGATAACTTACAAGCAAAGGAATATCAATGATCCCTGAAAGACAGCAGAAACCAGAAGAGAGGCTCACAGAAGGAACTGACAAGGCTGACACTTGTATTTGAACTTTTAGCCTCCAGAATTGTGACAAAATCAATTTCTATTCTTTAAAGGCACTTACTTGTGGTATTTGTGTTACAGAAGCACTAGGTAACTAAGACAATTAGTATCATCAACACTACTACAGAATTGTCATTTGAGGAAAAAATGTCATTCCATTTGTTTAAATCAACCTTCATTGGTCTTCTGTTACTTACAGCCAAAGATAACTGATAATAATTTCCTTGGACAAACCAATCTCTCTAAACCTTGGTTGACATATCCATAAAATGAAGAACAAACATACATACCTCAACAGCCTTCTGTCATTCCATTTAGTTTGAACATATTAACTGAGCACCTATAATGGATACTGTTTAGGGTGTTGAGAATATAGCAGTGAACAAAAGTTTCCCTCTAACCATGTAGCAGAGTTTCTAATCTTGGGAGGCAGACAGTAAACTAATAAATATTGAAAGTGTCGTGTATTATGAGGACTAAAGAAAGAAAAAAAAAGTGTTTAAAAGACCTGGGACAGTGCTTGGTATAAAGTTGTTGTTATTAGTGTCTGTTGAGTCAGACCCCAACTCATGACAGCCCCATACACAACAGAAAAAAATGCTGCCTGGTCCTGCACCATCCTCATAGTCAAATGTAGATCAAACCATTATGATCCATAGGCTTTTCATTGGCTGATTTTTGGAAGTAGATAGGCAGGCCTTTCTTCTTAGTCCATCTTTAGTTTGGAAGGAAGCCCCACTAAAACTTGTTCAGTATCATAGTATGCAAAAGTCCACTAACAGATTGGTGATAGCTGCATAAAAGTGCATTGGTTGGGAATGAAACCTGGGACTTCTGTATGGAAGGTGAGAGTTCTACCACTGAATCACCCCAACTGGCACAGAGTAAGGCCCTATCAATACCAGTTACTATAATTATCACTCTTGTTGGCAATCACCAGATGCTGTTTAAATTCTTATGAATTACACAAACCCACATGTATATGAGTTGTTAGACACATGAGCATCTCAAGCCATCCAGTAATGTCACAAAGAATCCTTATACTCTGACTTGCTGATTACCTTTTTGTCCTCGTTCTAAGAAAATTCCTTTATATATTTTCACATACCCTTAGATCTTTCCAATCAACCAGGACTTTTCAACTATCAATCCAGAAAGCCTAATGTGTATGGAAAGTGAAAAGGAACTTGGAGAGAAATGGGGATTTGTCTATAACTAGAAGCTTGGCAGCATTTTACCTGGTGTGATTAACCCATGAAAAAGTATGCTAATGATCACTTCACTCAGGAACCAACTGTCTAACTAGAACAATAGAGTACAAAAGATCTTTGTTTTCTCATGTGTCATTTCAGTAAGAAACTGATTCCATGGGTCTTACATGAAATTATTACATGAATTTCATGGAACTACAAGGCAATAGTAAAGAAGGTTAGGCTTTGAAGTGCCTTGAAAATATCATGGAATAAATCCAGGCCCTACACCTGGATCCAAAAATAATTATGAGACTTTAGTCAGTTCCTCCTATTCTCTGGGCCACAGTTTTCCCATCTGTACAACAGTGGAGCTGGACTGGACTATGTGTAAGGGTCCTTTCAGCTCTGACATTCTGTCATTCTATTTTTCTCAAATCAGGGCTCCAGTGAACTCCCTCCAACCAGCAGCTGTGGAACAGGGATGCCTGTCTCAGCATATTTGCTAATGCCCAGCCACAAGGGGAAAAAAAGTTGCTGATGGAAGCTCTGGCTGCCTCTGTGTTGTTAAACACCTACTTACAGCTCTAATCAGCTGGTTTTCACACCCAAGAGATGGGGATTGATTGCTGACACTAACCTGGCAAGAAGACGATCTTGCAATCACCAGCCAAAACAACTTAGGTGTGCAGGCTGGGAATCTGACAATTGATACTGTGGAGGGGAAAGGCTTGGAAACAAGAAGAGAGAGAATGGAGAAGACTGGGAGATGACTTTGTGTAGTGTTAGAAATGTCAGTTTTGGAATCAGGCAGATCTGGCTTTCATTCTTTTTTTCTGTCATTTTTTAGCTATGTGAGCTTGGGCATATTACTCCACATCTCTGAACCTGTTTTCTAGCAGCAATAGACTCTGCCCTACTGCCCCAGGGAATGAATTTTGACCTTTCTAAATCAATATGGTAATCTATTCTGTTTGCAAGTGATTAGCTCAGAAATGGGCATGTGAACCAATTACTGGCCAATGAGAGCTGAGAAGAATTTAGGAGGGACTTCCTGGAAAGTTTTTCTTGGTTAGAGAAAAGGGGTATTGTGAAGGTTGATAGTATGTGACGACAAGGCTAAGCCACAACTATAGCTGGTTTAACAGACACTGTAGATCATCTCCCATTTTGTGATCTAATATGAACAGCCAATCAGTCAGAAAAGGAGTTTCTTTGGGGGTGTGGTCTACTTTCACCATATAAAAATGAATGTTCTGGCAATCATCCTCTGACTTCCAGTTCTTCAGATGTGAGAAGACTTCAGCCTGCTACCTAACCTACAGATTTTGGATTCACCAGATCCTGCAAGTAAGTGAGCTAGCATCTTCCCACCTGACCCACAGATTTGGGACACAAAAGCCTCAACAACTGTGTGAACTATTTCCTTGAAATGAATCTCTCTATAAATATTTATATTTATGTTTCGCTGATTTTACTCCTCTAGAAAACATCAGCCAAAAACAGGTATTTGGTATTGAGAGTGGTTTTAAAGGAATAAAATCTTAAGGATGAGTTTTCTGAATTGGTTCTCAAATCTGGCTAGAATTAAAGGTAAGAATGAAATACTTGTGAGGAATGAGGCTCTGGGTGATTATTATGTATTTGATATCTTCCAACAGCACTGTATAACTGAAAAGGAAAGGGAGGCAGGTTGGTTGTGCCTGCTTTTGCTACACAAAATGGTGAATGAAAGGGATAAGCTCAGGGCTTCAGTGTCAAAGCTCAAGTGCCACATAAAAGATGTGAGTGTTGTCACATGTGCTCTGAAAGAAAGCCTTATTTCTTGCAGCAACAGAGATGACATTGCAGAACACCAAACCCAGAGTCTTATCCTAAGAGTGGCTAAATTACAATGCCAATTAAATTCCCAACCTTGAATGGTGTCTGAAGTTAAAGTGAGGGCATTTATTTGGAAGAAATGGATATTGAAACTTGGGATGGGAACACATGGCAGATAATCAGGAAGCTGGGGACATTGAGCCCGTAAATTCCATTGAATCACTCCTGCCAACAGAACCAGGCTTATCACTCCCACCTGAAGAGAATACTCAAGTCTTGTCTGCTAAGCCACCGTCCCCAGTAAAGATATTATCCTTTTCATCCACATCTGATAAGATCAACCCAGCTGTGTCAGAAGAGTCTTTGATGATATATCACCTGAGGTGGCACCTGGAGCATTGTGTGGGCCATCAGCATGAGGAAGATGACTTACAAGATATTGTGGAATGTCCCCATGTTCTATCCCTGCCACATATTTTTGCTTCTAGACTTACAAAGACGTAAGTCCTAGCAATCCCCAAAAGGTGAAATACAAAGTGTGACTGATCAGAATGTATGCAACACTCCAAAAAAAAACTACTTGGTTTTTCCAATATCAATAAACAGAAACCTGTAGCATATTTGTGGGAATGGCTATTAAGGCTGTGGGATAATTGTGTAAGGAACATAATATTGAATCTGTATGAGTTTATTGACATGGACCCACTAAGCACAGATCTTTCATAAAATTGTGCAGTTCAAGAGGTTAGAAAAACATCTCATATTTTATTGGTTGGTTTGCTGAAGCATGGATTAAGCTGTTGCCTACACTAAATTATGTGAAATGCCAAAGCAGCCTTAGTATACTGTAGAAGAAAGTGCCCAAATGTTTAGAGAAATTATCATGTTGTTGTTTTTAGGTGCCATCGAGTTGGTCTCAAATCATAGTGACCCCATGTACAACGGTAAAAAAAAAAACACTGCCCAGTCCTGTGCCATCCTCACAATCATTGCTATGCTTGAGTCAACTGTTGCAACCACTGCGTCAAGCCCTCTCATTGAGGGTCTTCCTCATTTACACTGACCCTCTGCTTTACCAAACATGGTGTCCTTCTCCAAAGAGTGATCCCTCCTGGCAACATGTACAAAGTACAAAGAACAAAGTCTCACTATTCTTGCTTCTAAGGAACATTCTGTCTGTACTTCTTCCGAGACAGATTGGTTTGTTCTTCTGCCAGTCATGGAATGTTCGATATTCTTTGCCAACACCTCAATTCAAATGTATCACTTCTTCTGCCATTTTCCTTATTCATTGTCCAAATTTCACATGTATTTGAGGCTATTGAAAATACCATGGCTTGAGTCGGCACACCTTAGTTTTCAAAGTAACAGCTTTATTCTTTAACACTTTAAAGAGGTCTTTTAAAGCAGATGTGTCCAATCCAATACATCATTTGATTTCCATGGGCATTAATTGTAAATCCTAGTAAAATGAAATCCTTGATAATTTTAATCTTTCCTCCATTTATCGTGATGTTTATTGGTGTGGTTGTGAGGATTTTTGTGTTTTTATCTTGAGGTGTAATCCACACTGAAGGCTGTAGTCATTGATCTCATCAGTAAGTGCTTCAAGTCTTGTTCACTTTCAGCAAGCAAGGTTGTGCATATCTCACATTGTAAATGAGTCTTCCTCTAATCCTTATACTGCCTTCTCCTTCATATACTTTAGCTTGGCATTTTAGAGTGAATTTATCAGTTTGGACCAACAAACTCAACCTTGAAATATCTAGAGAACATAACTTCCACCACAACTGTGAAGAACAAATTTATTAAGGGAGCTCTAGCATCCTTGAAGACTTCTGTGACTGCTGTTTTATGTAGGTCAGATTTTACAGTGGGAACTGCATTAATTGAATTCAGAAATCTAACTACAATGGGGCTTATTGGACCCCAGGGCAGCAGGAGCTAACCACCAAAGACAAGGTTTGTGTGGCTACTGTAATGGACAAAAGAGCCAATGCATTAATAAGTGCAATATGACTTATATGAACTTACAGCATAGGCTACTTAGTCATGGTGTTCATAGGCTTGAAATAGACAGGAAATCTACTTGATCTGTACAACAAGAAGAATTGTAGGGCAAAGTGAATGCTGTCTAATTTGAATTGCTAGAATAAAAAGTCACAATTACTCAATTAATTTCCAGACTTGAGCCTGGTTACAGACCCTTGAGTGGAAGATAGGTCAGGTCCCCTTGAGAGTGAACCCCTTTGCTGTTGTTGTTGTTAGGTGCCATTGAGTCATCTCTGACTCATAGCAACCCTATGTACAGCAGAACAAAACACTGCCCGGTCCTGGGCCAACCCCATGATCCTTGCTATACCTGAGCCCATTGTTGTAGCCACTGTGTCATCCCAACTTGTTGAGGGCCTTCCCCTCTTTTGTTGACCCTCCACTTTACCAAGTATGATATCCTTCTCCAGTGAATGATCCCTCTTACACCATGACCAAAGTAGGTGAGATGAACTCTGGCCATTCTCCCCTCCAAGGAGCATTCCAGCTGCACTTCTTCCAGGACAGGTTTGTTAGTTCTTTCAGCTGTCCATGGTACTTTTCAGCATTCTTTACCAACACCACAACTCAAAAACATTGAGTCTTCTTTGGTCTTCCTTATTCATTGTCCAGCTACGAACTCCACTATACTGCCCATATTTGCACTGTTAATCTTTTATTCCAACCTTCCCCAAAAGGATCTATAGCCTTTTACAAGAGTTACTGTTAATTGGGGAAAAGGTAATAATCAGATATATTGAGAATTATTGGATACTGGCTCCAAACTGACACTAATTCCAGGAGACCCAAACTGTCACTTTGACCTTCGTGAGTATCAGAGTAGGAGATTATGGAGATCAGGTTATCAATGGAATCTTATCTCAGATCCCTCTCACAGTAGGCCCAATTGGTCCCTAAATCTACCTTATAATGATTTCCTCAGTTCCAGAACACAAAGTTGAAATAGACATAATCAGCAACTGGCAGAAACCCCACATTGGATTCCTGACATGTGGAGTAGGGGTTATTATGGCACAAAAGGCCAAGTGGAAGCCATTAGAACTGCCCACCAAGAAAATAGTAAGACAAAGAAATACTGCATCCCTGGAGGAATTACAGTGATTATTGCTACCATCAAGGACTTGAAGGATGCAGGGATGCTGATTTCTACCACATCCTTATTCAACTTACCTATTTGGCCGTTGCAAAAAACAGATGAATCTTGGGGAATGAGAGTAGACTATCATAAATTTAACCAGGTGGTGACTCCAACTGCAGCTGCTGTTCCACATGTAGCGCGGGCAAATTAATACATCTCCTGGTACCTGGTATGCAGTGTTCAATCTGGCCAATGCCTTTTTCTCAATTCTGGTTTCAAAGGATCATCAGAAGCAGTTTGTCTTCAACTGGCAAGGCCAGTAATATACTTTCATTGTCTTCCTTTCAGGTACATCAACTCTTCAGCATGATGTCATAATTTAATCTCCAGAGAATATGATTGCCTTTCATTTTCACAAGATGTCACACTGGTCCACTACATTTATGACATTATGCTTATTGCACCCATTAAGGAAGAAGTATCAATGATGCCAGATTTACTGGTAAGACATTTGTGTGCTATAGGGTCAGAAATTAAATGAACAAAAATTCAGGTGCCTTCTACTTCAGTGAAATTTGTATGGCCAGTAATGTGAAACATGTCAAGATATTCCTTTTAAAGAGAAGGGTGAGTTGTTGTATCTGGCCCTTTCTACAACTGAAAAGAAGACATAAAATCTTTGGATTTTGGAGACAACACATCCTTCATTTGAATGTGTTACTCCAGCCTATTTATCAAATTACTCAAAAACTGCTAGTTTTGAGTCAGGCTTAGAGCAAAAGAAGGTTCTACAATAGGTCCAAGTTGCTGTGCAAGTTGCTCTGCCACTTGGGTCATATTACCAGGCTGATCCAATGTTTCTTGAAGTGTCAGTGACAGATAGAGATGCTGTTTGGAGCCTTTGGCAGACCTGAATTGGTGAGTCACAATGCAGACCCTTAGGATTTTGGATCAAAGCCTTGTCATTCTCTACAGATAACTACTGTCTTTTTGAGAAACAGTGTTTGGCTTGTTACTTGTCTTTAGTAGAAACTGAATGCCCAACCATGAGCCACCAAATCACCATGCATTCCTAGCTTCCCATCATGAACTCATTGTCTGACCCAAAGAGTCCCAAAACCAGACATGCACAGGAACACTCCACCATTAATTGGAAATGGTATATATGAGATCAGACTCTAGCAGGACCTGAAGGAACAAGTAAGTTGCATGAAGGAGTGGTCCAAACAACAATGGTCTCAATTTCTATCTCTTAGTCTGCACCTGTGGTCTCCTAAATAATTTTTTACAATCAGTTGACTAAAGAAGAGAAAACTCATGCCTGGCTTACAGATGATTCTGCATGATATACAGACACCAATCAAAAGTTGACAGTAGCAGCACTGCAGCCCCTTTCTTGGATCTCCCTGAAGGGCAGTAGTGAAGGGAAATCTTCCTAATAGGCTGAATTTTGAGAGGTGCATCTGGTTGTGCATTTTGTTTAGAAGAAGAAATGGTCAGATATATGACTGTATACTGACTCCTGGGCTGTGGCCAATAGACTGGCTGGATGATCAGAGCCTTGGAAGGAACATGATTGGAAAATTGGTGATAAGAGGTATGGATAAGAGGTATGCAGATAGACTTCTCTGAATGGGCCAAAGTAAAGATATTCATGTCTCATGTGAATGCTCATCAAAGAGTGATCTTAGCAGAGGATTTTAACAATCAAGTGGATAGGATGGTAGGTTCTATGGATACCAGTCAGCCTCTTTCCTAGCCACTCCTATCATTGCCCATTGGGCTCATGAACCAAGTGCCCATTGTTGTAGTGATGGAGGTTGTGATAGTTGGGGTTGTGTGTCACCTTGGCTGGACCATGATTCTGAGTGGTTTAAGCACTTGTGATGTGGTTATTCCCATGATGAAATTGGATGTATATGTTTTGAACAGACAATCCATTGAAAGGGAGTTTCCTTAGGAGTATAGCCTGCTTCCAATATAGATATATATGGACATCCTGGGAAAAAGACAGACTCTTCAGTGGATCTGGGTCCTGTTGTGCTGCCTACAACTGTCCATGAGCAGACAATCCACCATTTGGCCTTATGATCTTGGATTCGTCATCCGTCAGAGTCAACAGCCATCCTTGAGCTTGTCAGCCCCTGCAACTGTGTGAGTTGGGAAAAGCCTCCAGCTTGATATTTGATCCAGGAACTTGGGATTTGCCAGCTTCTGTAAGTGAATGAGCCATTTTCCTAAGAAAAATTTCTCTCTCTCTCTCTCTCTCTCTCTCTCTCTATATATATATATATATATGTAAGCTTTACTGGTTTTGCTTCTCTAGAGAATCCAGCCTGATACAGAGGTTGTGCATGGACTCAGCAATACAAACTTCCACTTTCCAAGGCCAATATAGTTATAGCCACTTCTGAGTGCACAATGTGCCAGCAGCAGAGACCACTACTAAGTACCCAATGTGGTACCATTCCTTGGGGCAATCAACCGGCAACCTGGTGGCAGGTTGATTACATTGGACCACTTCCATCACTGAAAGAGTAGTGTTTTGTTCTTAAGGGCATAGAAGCTTACTCTGAATGTAGATTTTCCTTCGCTGAATGCAATGCTTCTGCCAAAACTATAACTTGTGGATTTACCGAATGCTCATCCATCATGATGGTATCCAACACAGTATTGCCTCAGATCAAGGAATTCACTTCACAGCAAATGAAGTGTGGCAATGGACCCATGCTCATAGAATTAATTGATCTCACCATGTTCCCCATCATCCTGAAGCAGCTAGTTTGACAGAATGAAGGAATGGCCTATTACAGACATAATTATAATGCCAACTTTGTGTCAATACCTTTCAGAACTGAGGCAATGTTCTACAGAAGGCTGCATATGTTCTAAACCATCATCTAATATATGGTGCTATTTCTCTTATAGCCAGGATTCATGGGTATAGGAACCAACGGATGGAAATGGGAGTGACAACACTCAACTATTATCCCTCATAATCTACTCAAATTTTTGCTCCCTGACCCCATGACCCTGTGCTCTACAGGTCCAGATTCTTAGTCCAAAGGGAGGAATGTTTCCATTGGAGATAACAACATTGATTCCTTTGAACTGGAAGTTAAGAAAGCCATATGACCACTTTGGGGTCCCCATGCCTCTAGATCAACAGTTAAAGAAGGGGGTTACCATATTTGCTGGTGAGATTGATCCTGATTATCAATGGGAAATAGGATGCATAATTTAGGTAAAGAAGAGTTTATCTGGAGTAGAGGCGATCCCTGAGGGAATCTCTTAGTGCTATAATGTCCTGTGACTGAAGTCATTGGAAAACTACAGCAATCCAATTCTAACATGACTACTAATGGGTTAGACTCTTCAGGAATGAAGGTTTTGGACATCCTACCAGGCAAAGAACCACAACCAATTGAGGTACTTGCTGAGGACAAAGGGAACATGGAATGGGTGGTGGCAGAAAGTTCTAAATACCAGCTATAACCACATGACTAACTGCAGATACAAGGACTGGGACTGTGAGCATTTCTTTCTTGTTTTGTTATGCGTGTACATACAGAGATATGTAAATATAGTAAATATGTTTGTTTTTTACACTATTCTGGACAGTATAATATTAACAACAATAACAACAATTATTATAAATGCTACTCCTCCTTAGGAACCTGAATGGCACAAGTATTTTATGATGGGCTGCTAACTGAAAGGTTAGTGGTTTGAACCCATCTAGTGTCACCATAGAAGAAAAGACCTGGAGATTTGCTTCCATAAAGATTACAGCCATAAAGATTATTATTATTCACTATAAATTATCAGATGTAAACAGGGCTAGTGCATTTCATTTGTATACATGTTAGCTATATCATGTTAGACACAAGTATGATTCTATAATTATATTTATTTAGAGATTATGTATGGTTTAAAGAGATATGTATAGGTGCCAAGTTGACAAGAGGTGGACTTGAATTATTATGTGTCAACTTGGCTAAGCTATAATCTCAGTGGTTTAGCAGACACTACCTATCACCTCCTGTTTTGTGATCTGATATGAGCAGCCAATCAATTGGAAAAGGAGTTTCTTTAGAAACATGGCCTGCATTCATGATATAAAAACAAACATACTGGCAAAGCTCACTCTCTATCCTACATTAGTTTCTCCATCCTCCGACCCAGCCTAACACAGGCACCTTTAAGCCTCTTGATCATTAAGGTCATTATGGTCATTTAAGCCATTCTGATGCCATGGAAGAAGACCTTGCTTACAGTCTGGGTTTGGCAGAGCAATAGGATTGAAGGAATCTGGGTTTGTGATGATGTCACTGAGCCACAAAATTCTTCAACTCTTGTAAGTGAAAGTTGTTATTAGTTGCTGTTGAGTTGATTCCTACTCATGGTGACCCATGCATTACAGAATAGAACTGCTCTAATCTTTATGGCTGTAATCTTTATGGAAGCAAATCTCCAGGTCTTTTCTTCTATGGTGACACTAGATGGGTTCAAACCACTAACCTTTCAGTTAGCAGCCCATCATAAAATACTTGTGCCACTCAGGTTGCTAAGGAGGAGTAGCATTTATAATAATTTTTGTTATTGTTGTTAATATTATGCTGTCCAGAATAGTGTAAAAAACAAAAAGTCAGAGTTAGAAGATCTGGAGCTATCCTAGTAAGTCCCTTTAACACTGCACATCCCACTTTATCATTAAAATATAGGTATATCTCTGAAAATGCTTTGGAAATTACTAAAAATCTATATATAAACTTGTTGTTGTTGTTGTTGTTTGCCATCGAGTCAGTAAACTTAGAGGAACATTATTACTACTCACTGCCATTGGCAGCCTCTATGATAGGTAAGGAAAGGATTATAGCTGAGAGTCAGCAGAACTGGTCCCTAGTCCTGGATCTGACTTTAATTTTCTTTGTGACCTTAGGTAAGTTGCTTTCACTTTCTGGACCTAAGTTTCTCTACCTATAACATTAGGGTCACAAATGGCTTAACTCTAAGATCTTTCCTGGAATTGATATTCTACAAATCAAAATGATATATATATTTTTCATTTATAGGAGAAAAAAGTTGTTGGTAGAAATCACAACAAATTTAGTAGAAAGGTCATTGCAAATGTTTTATGAACATCATTTGTTTTATTTGGTCCTGGTGCACTGTGGTAAGCTATCACACACAGACAGTCCTACCTTGACATGATATCTCTTTACTTCCTCTCAGCACTGGGTTGCCTAACTACATCTGACTTTCATCTCTAGCTATATTGATGGATAATTACCCCTAGCATTTCAATCAAAAAAAAAATGCACTACTGTAAGATCCTAATTTTTTCCTCTTAATGAACAACTTATTTAAAATACAAGAACATTAAAAACAAGGATTCTCAGAATGAAGTCATTTTGACTAGATGTAGGAATCATTTAAGAAAACACACTGAAACTCCCATTCAAACAATGCAATGTTTCCAAAATACTTACTCTATACACAACACCAGATGACATGGAAGTAGATATTATTTTGCCCATTTTTGAAGTAATCAAAACTTCGAAACAAGACATTTTCCTTGTGTCTTTGCATGTAGACTGCCAGACTTCACATCTGTACTAGACTGAATAGTGCTCCCCCAAAATTCATGTTGACCCAGAACCTAAGAATGTGACTTTATTTGGAAACAGGTTCTTTGCAGATGTAATTAGTTGAGATGAGGTCATTCTGTATTAAGGCGGATTCTAATTTAATAACTAACATCCTTGTAAGAAAAGAGAAATTTGGACACAGAGAAGGGAATTCCATATGAAGACACAAATAGACATAGAGGGAAGAAGGTCATGTGATGATGGAGACAGAATTGGAGTGATGTAGCTGCAAGCTGGGGAATTTTAAGGATTGCTGGCAACTACCAGAAACTAGCAAGAATCAAGGACATTACTCCCTAAGGCCTTCAGAGGACACATGGCCCTGGTGACACCTTGATTTTTGACTTCTAGCCTCCAGAATTATGAGAGAATACATACGTGTTGCTTAATGCCACCCAGTTTGTGATATTCCTTACAGGAGACTTAAAAAATTACTATATCTAGAGGAGAGGGAACATTGCAAATTTATTTATAATAATTTAAAATATATAAAATTTAAGAAAAAAAGAAATTACTACATCATCTGAATAGTGTGTGGTACTTCTAAAATCTCTCTTACATAAATTTCCTAACAGTTCTATAAGGAAAAAATGGAAAAGTCAGTGGCACTTTGGTCTAATGGTTAAGATATAGGCTTTGGAATCAGTGACACCTATCTTGGGCTGGGTTCTTTAGAAGAGCAAAACAAATGAAGCATAAATAATAAATAAAGCATAAATAAATATATGTTGTTGTTGTTGTTATGTGCCGTTGAGTCGGCCCCGACTCATAGCGACCCCTCCTTGGGTTTCCGAGGCAGTATCACTACGGAAGTAGGATTGCCCAACCTTCCTTCCGAGGAGTGGCTGGTGGGTTTGAACCGCCAGCCTTCTGGTTAGCAGTCAAGTGCTTTAGCCACTATGCTACCAGAGCTCCATATATAGAGAGAGATTTATTCCAAGGAAATAAGTTCATGCAGTTGTAGTGGCTGGCAAGTCCCAATTCCAGGTCAAGCTGGAGGCTAGGGGTTTCTCCTAATTCCTGTGGATCTGACAAACCCAAAATCAGCAGGTCAGACAGAAGGCTTCTGGCTCACAGGGTTGTGGCAGCTGGCAAATCCCAAAATCTATAGGTCAGGTAGCAGGCTGCTGACACACATGCCAAGTACTGGAGAACAGAGGATGATGAGTCAAATGCAGGATCCAGAGCAAGCAAGCTCTGTTGGAATATCTGTACATGTCAGATGCAGGCCACATCTACAAAGAAACTCCCCTTTCAACTGGTTCTCTGTTTATTCATCATAAACTAGAGGATGATAACATAATATCTACCAAACCACAGAGAATCATGGCCTAGCCAAGTTGACATGCAACCTTAACCATCACAACACCTGGTCAAAACTTGTCTCTAATGATTCATTCCTTTTTTCTCTCTTAAAAAAAAAAAAAAAAAAAAAGAGTTCTTCATATCTTCTGTGTGTGAGGATATATTCTAGGCATTGGTGTCACTCTCTAGCATATATATTCCTCCTCTCAATCAACCCCAAAACTTCAAATATATATTGAAGTGGTTGATATGCCCCTTCCCAGGCTAAAAGGATGAATTAGGTTTGTCGGTTCAAACCTACCAGCCACTCCTGGGAAAGAAGGTTGGGCAATCTACTTTCCGTAGTGATACTGCCTCGACAACCCAAGGAGGGGTCTTTATGAGTTGGGTCCGACTCGATGGCACATAACAACGACAACATGCTAGTCATGGTAATCACATTTCTCTTTGATTGCGATGACTCTTCCAGTGGCCATGTTTCAGAGATCCCCCAGACACAGCTGAGGACTGGGTAGAGGGACTCGCAGCTAAAATTTAATACAAAAAAAGGACGTGAGATAGGGTCAACAAGGGGGAAAGGAACAGGTGGAATCTAGAGAAATTCATGTATCTGTAAGGAAGCATAAGGCTTCCTTACCATATATCCATCTGTTGAAAAAAGACAATTATATCCCTTTTCCCAGAAGCAAAAAAAAAAAAAAAAAAGCAGTAACGTATGTATAGTGTTTCTGCCCAGAGAAGCTCATTTGAAACTCAGCACTCATGGTTTTTACTGGAGACTGGTCATGTAAGTTCCCTCTACCCAGCATATACCACAGTTACAGGCTCCAAGAAGGAAGGCAGATGTTCAGCATAAATTATGTTGTTTGCACAAACAGTATGTTGTTGTTGTTGTTATGTGCTGTGGAGTCAGACCCGACTAATAGTGACCCCTCCTTGGGTTTCCGAGGCAGTATCACTATGGAAATAGATTGCTCAACCTTCCTTCTGAGGAGTGGCTAGTGAGTTTGAACCTCCAGTCTTCTGGTTAGCAGTCAAGTACTATGCTACCAGAGCTCCTGCACAAACAGTATAGGAACTATAAACTCCCTTTATCGGTTTGGGAATAGGTCAATTGCCAAATTACCAGAAACTATCCAAGGACCAAATTTGTAAGCAGGCTCTTCTAAAGGTAGCAGCTTCAGGCTTGCTATGTTAACTCTTTTCTGTACATCGTGTTACTCAGTTCTGATCAATGAGATATAAAGTCTGCATGAGAAAAAGAAATCCCCTTCCTTTGCCCTTTTATTTCCTCTTTATTAGTATGTTTAGTAAAGATCCAACATCTGAAGCTGAAGAATCAATCTTGCAACCACAAGGAAACAAGCATTAGGATGAAAAAGAAAATCTGCTGAATAAGACTGAAAAGAAGGGAAAGGGTTTGGGTCATTGACAGTATCACTGAGCAATTGAGCTATGACAAATAGCCACCTACCTCCACACCTTATGTTTTGTAAAACAAACCCCCATAGGTTAAGCCACTGCTAGTAAGATTTAAAAAAAAAAAAAAAAAAAAAGGAAAGAAAATTTGCCATCGACTGACTCATGGCAATCCCCATTTGCAAAAAGGGTATGAGGACATCTTCTGACCTCCTCTGACTTCACAAGAGGAAGATAGAATCGCTATCAGCACCCCAAGGCATATCCTTATGAGGTCAGACATACCACCACCCTTCAGCCTTTTTACCAACTCTGATGCACACCGTCCCTTTCATGGTACTCACTACTTCTCTTCTGAGTTCAACAGTTTGTTACAATGGCCACACAGAACTCATAGACAATACTCATAATTATGGAGTTTATTAGGGAAGTTGTTGTTGTTGTTATGTGCCGTTGAGTCAGACCCGACTCATAGCAACCCCTCCTTGGGTTTCCAAGGCAGTATCACTATGGAATAGATTGCTTCATCTTCCTTCTGAATTAGGGAAGTAAGAGGCTACAATTTAGGTTCAGGAATGCACTCAGGACACAATTCTTTGATCAGGACAGTCTCCTCTCCCCTATGTCCTCAAGCATGCCTGTCTGGCCCTTGGCCTCTTGGCTTGGATTCTGTCTGCTTAGGCAAGTTTCGCAAAGCTCTTTTAGCTCTGCTGATAGGTACACCTAGGTGAACCCACCTCTGCCAGCAAGGCTCGTGCTCAAAGGCATTCAGCTTTCTTGCTCCATGGGCCAGCAAGCCCACTGTTCTGTCTCTTGTCTCTTTGTTCCTCAACTGATTCTCTGTGCTGGTCATCTCTACTGGTCATCTCTACCAGTCATCTCTGTCAGGTCCAAGGATGTGCTCCATTCCACCTCCAGCTTTTCTCTCTTGATGGCAGTGAGATTCCCCCCTTCCATCTCTAGGATGGCTCATTTTAAGCCTAGCAGAATGACAAAAGTAACCAATCCCCACATTTGAGTTCCATACACCTTATAGTAGAGTAGCAGGCCGGAAAAGCAGGAGAAAGGGGATAAAAGCCAGGAACCTGGACAGAAGAGCA
>NW_006921697.1:8313449-8314648 GCF_000298275.1 Orycteropus afer afer | reverse complement strand
TATCATGATGCTGCATATAGGTCCAGTTGTGAGGATTTTTGTTTTCTTTATATTGAGATGTAATCCATACTGCAGACTGTATTCTTCAATCTTCATCAGTGAGTGCCTCAAGTAATGCTACTTTCAGCAAGCAAAGTTGTGTTGTCATCATATCGCAGGTTCTTAATGATTCTTCCTCCAATCTTGATGCCACATTGTTCTTCATATAGTCCAGCTTCTCAGATTATTTGCTCAGCATATAGATTGAATAAGTATGGGGAAAGGATACAACCCTGATTCACTCCCTTCTTGATCTTAAACCATGCAGTGTTCCCTTGTTCATTTTGAATGACAGCCTCCTGGTCAATGTACAGGTTCCTCGTGAGTACAATTAACTGGGAATTCCCATTCTTCTCAACATTATTCATAATTTGTTATGATTCACACAATCATATACCTTTGTGTAGTCAATAAAACACAAGTAAACATTTTTCTGGTTTTATTTGCCTTGAGTCAAGATCCATCTGACAGCAGCTATGATATCCCTTGTTCCATGCCCTCTTCTGAATCCAGCTTGCACCTCTGGAAGTTCTCTGTCAATATACAGCTGCAACCATTTTTGAATTATCTTCAGCAAGATCCTACTTGGGTGCAATATTAATGATATTTTTTGATAATTTCCACATTCTGTGGTATCACCTTTCTTTGGAATGGGCACAAATATGGATCTCTTCCAGTCAGTTGGCCAGTGGCTGTCTTCCAAATCTCTTGGCATAACCAAGTGAGTGCCTCCAGTGGGGCATTTACTTGTTGAAATATCTCAATGGGTATTCCATCAATTCCTGGAGCCTTGTTCTTCACTAATTCCTCCATTGCAGCTTCAACTTCCTCCTTCAGTACCATTGGTTCTAGATCATATGTCACCTCCTGAAATGGATGAAGATTGACTAGTTCTTTTTGGTACAGTGACTCTGTGTATTCCTTCCATCTTCTTTTGATGTTTCTTGCATCATTCAATATTTTTCCCATAGAATATTTCAATATTGCATCTCAAGGCTTAAATTTTCCTCAGTTCTTTCAGCTTGAGAAATGCTAAGTATATTCTTCCCTTTTGGTTTTCTAACTTCAAGTCTTTGCACATTTCTTTATAGTAATTGGCTCTTTCCTTGAGCTGCTCTCTGATATCTTCTGTTCACCCCTTTAATCTTGTCATTTCTTCT
>NW_006921697.1:8297458-8312564 GCF_000298275.1 Orycteropus afer afer | reverse complement strand
TTCAAACCCACCAGCAACTCCTCGGAAGGAAGATGGGGCAATCTACTTCCGTAGTGATACTGCCTCGGAAACCCAAGAAGGGGTCGCTATGAGTCAGGTCCAACTCGAGGGTGCATAACAACAACAACAATGCCTAGGATAGCAATCTTTATGCATTCCATTTCATTTTTGACAACTTCCAATTTTCTAGATTCATACTTCATACATTCCATGTTCCAATTATTAATGGATGTTTGAAGCTGTTTCTCCTCAATTTGAGTCATGCTACGTCAGCAAATGGAGATCTCGAAAGCTTTTCCTTATCCATATCAGTAAGGCTGGTTTGGCTCTGATGATGCAGCTTTTTCCCAGTCTTTTTGAGAGCCTTCTAACCTAAGTGACTCAGCCTCCTCCTCTATATTGGACAATGTTTCCAGACTATTCAGAAAGTTGCACAGTAATGTATCAGACAGTGCTTCTCTACTATTCATGGGATTTTCTCTGGCCAATTCTTTAAGAAATAGATGGCCTCTTCCTTCTTGCTAGTCTTTCTCAGTCTTCAAGCTGCCCTGAAACTTGTCCACCATGTGAACCCTGCAGAGTTTGAAACACAGGTGGCACAGCCTCAAGACTCACAGCAACATGTCACCACAGTAGGACAAACCAACAGACAAGTTTATCCCCCTTAGCTGTGCAAAACCTCTCCAACCTCCCCTTACCTACATCCCTGCTGCTGCCTCCTTGCTCTGTCCTGGGCCCCTGGCCTTTATCCTCTCCTTTCCCCTGCTTTCCTGCTTTGTCACTGATGGTGCATGGCCTGGGTTCCCTCCTCATCTGGGTCCCTGTGACTGACTCCTCACTCTGTCCCATTTCCCCTGGTGTTTTCTCTCCTTTCCCCCACTTTTCCCCCTTGCCACTTGTAGGGCATGGCCTGGATTCTCTCCTCTTACCTGGATCCCGCCACTGACTCCTCATCCAAAGAAGTAGCAGTCATGAAATCAAATGACATATTGCACTGGGCAAATCTTTTGCAAATGACTTCTTTAAAGTGTTAAAGAGCAAAGGTGTCACTTTGAAGACTAGGTTTGTCTGACCCAAGCCATGGCATTTTCAATAGCATCATATGCATATGAGAGTTGGACAATGAATAAGGAAGACAATAAAAGAAGTGATGCATTTGAATTGTGATGTTTGTGAGGAATATTGAAAGTACCATGGACTACCAGAAGAATAAACAAATCTGTCTTGGAGGAAATACAGCCAGCATGCTCCTTAGAAAAAAGAATGGCCAGACTTCATTTCTCATACTTTGGTCATGTGTCAGAAGGTACAAGTCCCTGAAGAAGGATATCATGGTTGGTAAAATGGAGGGTCAGTGAAAAAGAGGAAGACCCTCGGCAAGATGGATTGACATAGTGGCTACAACAATGGGCTTAAAGATTATTACAGTTGTGAGGATGGTGCCGGACTGGGTAGCATTTTATTCTGTTGTAAATAGTGTTGCTATGAATCAGACCAGTTTGACAGTGCCTAACAACAACAACAATCTTATGGGAGTAGATTGCCAGGACTTCCTCCTGTGATTCCACTGGGTGGGTTTGAACTGCCAACATTTTGGTTAGCAGCAGAGAGATTCTGTTACTTGCAGTGAAAGGCTATCCTAACTGATACAAACATTGAGCAAAAATGGTCCCTTTTTCCATGGAGCTTCTGATATAGTGGGACAGAGACCTAATAATGACCAAATAAAGACACTAAGAAATGTATATGTAAACTGAGACCAGAGCTCTGAAGAAAAGAACCTGACCTAGATTAGGTGTAAAGAGTAGAACAATTCTCCAGAATTGTGTTAAAATTCCCTATTTCTGCCTAATAAGTTGTACCAAAATTTAACAGCTTAAAAATTTTTCCTATGCCTTTGTTAGTCATATATTCTGGAAGGCTCAACAGGGAGATCTCTCGTGGTGTCTCTGTTGGTGTTTCAGTTATGTATATGTTCAGGTCACAGTCGCCTAAATGCTTGATTGCTATAGATCTTCAGCATCATTCACTCACATGGATGCAGTTCACGATAAATGTCAGTTGGGAGCTCAGCTGGCCACTGAGTTGGACACCTATACATGGCCTCTGCAGCATGGGACTCAGGAAAGTTGGAATTCTTATGTGATGGCTCAGGGCTCTAAGAACAAATGTCCCAATGAACAAGATAGCATCTGCATGGTATTTTATGACACAGCCTCAGAAGTCACATAGCATCACTTCAACCATACTCCATTGGTCAGAGCAGCCAAAAAGTTGCCCAGATTTAAGGGCAGAGGATATAGACCCCACCTCTCAATGAGAATGTCAAAGCAAATGGTGAGTTTATTTTAAAACCTCTCAGGCTTTCCTTAGGAGATGACAATTGAACTAATACCAGAAGAATGAACAGGAGATATTGACCAAGCAGAAGATGTCGGGGGACATTACATCTACAGGCAATATAGCATATTTAAAGAAAGACCCAGTGGTGGAATATAGCATTAACATATTGGAGTATAAAGAGAAGGCTAGTCTGGCTGAGACTGCAGTCATCCGAAATCTTGACTGAGGTACATTATTTGAGATGACTTACTCACATGGCAAAGAAAGGGAAGTAGGGGGCTGGTGGTGGGGTCAGTGATGTGAAGGGAATTCATACTGGCCCTTGTAGGCTGTGATAAGGATTTGAATCTTCAAAAGTCTGTACTTAATACCTTGGATACATCATTAAAACTTTCTAAGTCACTTTCCTTATCTGTTAAAAGACAGTGTATATGGTACATACTCCAGAAATCTGGCAGAAGGTTTAGTGAGATAATGTATGTGTAAGGCTATTAGTTAAGTTCTTAGTATGCAGTACGTGCTCAGTAAAGTATAGCTTTGATTTTGTTGCTGCTATTTATACTTATGATTATTACTAGATCAATTTTGCAGATAGGAAGCTGAAGCCCAGAGAACTTAAGTAGCTTGAAAAGTCAAATAGCAAGGAATTGAGTAGGGACTGAAACTCAAGCCTCTTAGTCCCTTGCTGAGTGAGTGTTCCCTCCCTACCCCCAAAGTATTAGGGGCAGACATAGAGGCCAAGATGTGGGATAGTAAGGGAGGAGAGTCCAAAACTTGTGTGATGTATCAACAAATGGACATCTTCTATATTTCTAGATTACATTTGCTAGCAGCAAATTTTTTCAGAATTCTGTTAGCAGACCATGTCCATCTCTGTTGCAAACTGAAAGAGCCTTGTATACAACACTTTGAAGACTAAAATAGTTCCTTTTTCCATGGATCTTCTAGTATAGTGGGAGAGAGACCTAATAATGACCAAATAATAACACTAATAAGTACATAATTATAAACTGAGACAAGAGTTCTGAAGAAAAGAACTATTCACAACTATTATTTATTGTAATGTAAAGTGATGTAATGAAGAGCAAGTACATCATCTTTGCCACCAGAGAGAATCCCTACTCAAACTTTACTAGCTGTGTAACCTTATTATTATTTTTAATTGTCTCATATATGTGAGAGTTGGACAATGAATAAGGAAGACCCAAGAAGAGCTGATGCTTTTGAGTTGTGGTGTTGGCAAAGAATGCTGAAAGTACCATGGACTGCTAAAAGAACTAACAAATCTGTCCTGGAGGAAGTGCAGCCAAAATGTTTCCAATTCTTTGGAAACAAGAATGTCCAGATGTTGTCTCACCTACTTTGGTCAGGTTGTCAGAAGGGACCACTCTCTGAAGAAGGATATCATACTTGGTAAAATGGAGGGTCAATGAAAAAGGGGAAGGCCCTCAACAAGATGGATTGACACACATGGCTGCAATGATGGGTTCATGGACAGTAGGGTTCATGAAGCTGGCACAGAACCAGGCACTGTTTCCTTCTGTTTTACATAAGGTCGCTATGAGTCAGAGATGATTCAATGCCACTTAACAACAACAACAACAACAAAAGTAGGAATAACACTTCATTGTGTTATTATGAGAATAAGAATGTCTGTGTGTAAAACACCTGGGGCCTCAACAGTACCTAATAAATGTTTCCCTCCTCAATAAGTGTCCCAACCTTCAAAAGACTGAAATAATACTGGCACATTCGATCATATTTTATTATCATTGAAGAAAATACAAAGGTGAATCAAATACTGACTGGACCCATGCTGGCCCACCTAGCAGGTGCCTGCCTCAGAATCTTTCCATTTGCTCTTTCCTCTGCTCAGAACCTGTTCCCTTAGATCCTTGCAAGAATTGTTCTTTATATGTTCAGGTCTCTACTGAAATGGGGAGGAAGTGAGGAAAGACTTCATGAGATAGGATTTCATAATACATGGGATTTGATAATGTAGAGATCAGAGCAGAAGGGCACTTCAAATGAAAAGAATGGCATGAAAATATAAGTTAAAGTGGTAGCAAAGTGAGGACATATCTGAGAGCATGGTAGACATGGACCATGCAAAGACGCAATGAAATGGAACACCAACACTAGTGAGACCTGGTATGTCACTCTAAGAGTTAGTAAATACTAATATAACAGGACCCAAGACCTTGACCTATTAATACAAGGATCAATCAATTTACATATCTATTTATCCATTGATAGCCCATACTTCCTTCCCTTTCTCTCCTCATCCACTACCACTTGTGTATTTGTGCTCTCTCTTTTACACAATCACTCAAAGTGACATAACTCTCCCCTCCAAATTGTTCTCCTACAAGTCTGGGGACTCCCTTACTGGCCAAGAGCTAAGGCACATAATCAGAAGTTTATCACTGAAATAAGAGCTGACAGGCAGGTTATGGGAACATGAAGGAAGGAAACTAAGAGAAACTCTAAAATTCCCATTTTCCCTAGGTAAGAGAATGGCTGCCAGAATCATGCCTTCTGGGTCACATTTGTGGGTGGACGGAACAGAGAAAGCCATGTAAGCAGATACCTAGGGAGTTACCTTTGAAGTCTGTAAATATATCCCTGTGATTCTGTCCCAATGCCTAAACCTCCTCCATTAAGAATGCAAGCATCTTTAGGAGTCCAGTGTTAGAAATCCAACATTAAGCCAATATCAACTATTAGCACTTCTACAGGGATTAGAATCACAGAACCAGAGGATCTATTGGCAGAAAGGGATTTTTAGAAATTAGTTTATGAGATAACTTGCCAAACACCTGGAACATTAGATAACACATCCTCAGGGAGGAAACGTACACCTCGTGCTCTGGATCTGTGTCATCCATCTACCTTCATTTCTTCTTCCTCCATAACACACTTTCATTCATTCATGCATACATGCATTCATGCATACATGCACACAATTCTACAATTATTTATTGAGCACTGTTGTAGACACCAGTGAAATATCAGTAGTCAAAGTAGGCACAGCCCTGACATTCTAGTTGAAGAATGAGACATTTAATTATAAAGAAACAAATCCCTTTAAATCTTTAAAGTCTGTTCCAAACAACAGAGTATTTGATCATCATTTTCAATCTTTGTGTACACACAAGGCTCTTTCCAAAACCCAAGATTTTGTGTAGGCCATTACTTCATCAGAAATGCCTTCTGTTCTGTGCCTATCCAGACATTCTACAGTTCTCACCCTCTCCCTTGGGTACATGTCAACTCTAACCCACACTGCTATTTCTCTCTTCAGAGAGTTTACTGAAGTGTGAAAAGTCTCCTGCAATCAGCTCTTAACTATGTTTTCATTCTTTGCTAATTCATTCTGATTTCCCATTCAGATTGTAAGCTCCTGGAGGGTAAGGGATATTATCATACTTTTTTTTTTTTAATTAACTTTTTATTGTGAATTTAGTGAAAGTTTACAGAGCAAATTGTTTTTCTATTCAACTGTTCATACACATTTTGTTTTGTGACATTAAATTCAGTAGCCACACATTTTCTCTTCCCATTTCCTCCCTGTGGTTACTACTTCCATTTGTCCTTCTTTCCTATCCTTCCTGCCTTATGAACTTTATCCTTAGGCTAGTGCTGCCCTTTAAATCTCAAATGGTTGATTTTTCTAAGGAGTCCCTTCCTCCCTAGAGTTATTTTTCATCCCACAGGCTTGTCTCTTGTTTGGCTGAATGTCAGTCCTTAGGGGTGAGTTTAGTTCTGGGCTTGAAGCGTTAGTAAGGGCCACAGTCTCAGAGTCTCATCAATCCTTATCAAACAGTAAGCCAGGTCTTTTTTGTGATTTTGAGTTTTGCTTTACATTTTTCCCCCACTTTGTACAGGACCTTGTACTGTGATGATCCCTTTCATGTTGTTGTTGTTGTTGTTATGTGCCGTCGAGTCGGCCCCGACTCATAGCGACCCCTCCTTGGGTTTCCGAGGCAGTATCACTACGGAAGTAGGATTGCCCAACCTTCCTTCCGAGGAGTGGCTGGTGGGTTTGAACTGCCAGCCTTCTGGTTAGCAGTCAAGTGCTTTAGCCACTATGCTACCAGAGCTCCTGATCCCTTTCATAGTGGTTGGAAATGGTAGTTCTTCTGGTCTCCAGGTCATGGTTCCCGGGGTTCACATGGTGCACTAGTCCCTTGGACTAATTGCTTCCATGTGTCTTTGATTCTCTTCACTCTTCTTTGCTCAAACTGAGAAAAAAACAATAGTTGCATTTGACGGCCACTTGCAAGCTGTTAAGTCTCCATTGCTATTCACCAAAATACGATATAGAACATTATCTTTTGTGGAGTATGCTATGTCAATTGACCTTGATGTCCCCCACCACTATGGTCCTGTTCCCCCAGACTCAAATCTTATTCTTTCACGGTTTCTGATTATGGTTAAGAAGTTTTCATAAATTTGCCCTACATTTGCTTTGCCATATACATGATTTTTTTTTTATAGCACATATAAACATATATGTAGAAATATCTTGTTTGCTTACCCATACCTGATCATTTTGCCAGTCTACCTATGTATCCACTCATAGATTAATGTCTGTCATTACTGGTAATGCAGAATTATGGATGTAATGGTATTTACCTTTGTTGTCAGTTACTCTTGTGTACCTCTCCATGTCTTCTTTTATCTTAGTGATGGTCACACACTTTTTGTATATTACCTTTCCCTTCACTCAAATTAATACATGTCTCTTACATAGCTAGTGATTTTCCCTCCCTTCTCCCATTCCTGGGAACCAACCATCAGAGAAAGTTTTCAATCTGCCCTTGACTTTTTATAGTAGTTGACTTATATAATATTTTACCTCTTCTGATTGATTTATTTCACTCAGCATAATGTCCGCTGGGTTCATTAATGTTATGAGGTGTTTCGTGGATTCTTTGTTATTCTTTAGCTCTGCATATTATTCCTTTGTGTTTATGTACCACAGTTTGTCCATTCATCTATTCATGAACACATACATTGTTTCCACCTCTTTGCTATTGTGAATAGTGCTGCAGTGAACAGGGGTGTGGATATATCTATTAGTGTCTTGGCTGTCATTTCTTCAAGACATATACCTAGTAATGAGATTGCTGGATCATATGGAATCTCAATTTCCAACTTTTTAAAGAAGTGCCATACTATTTTCCACAGTGGTGGCACAATTTTACAGTCCCACTAGAAGTGTATGAGAGTTCTAATCTCTCCACATGCTCAGCATTTGTTGTTTTTCACCTTCTTGAATTTTGCTATTAATGCTGGAGTGAGATAATGTCTTATTGTTGTTTTGTTTTGCATCTTTGTAATGGCTAATGATCATAAGCATTTCTTCATGTGTTTGTTGGCTGCCTGAATATCTTCTTTGGTAAAGTGTCTGCTCATGTCCTCTGCTCACTTGTTAACTTTATTTTTTGTCTTTTTGTTGTTGAGGTATTGAAGTATTTTTTATAAATTTTAGAGATAAGTCCCTGGTAAGATATGCTGTTACCAAATATTTTTTTCCCAATCTATAGGTTCTCTTTCTACTCTTTTGGGGAAGTCTTTTTGGTTAGTGCTTTCAGCAGTTATGATATCTTTTTCTGTCCTTTAGAAAACCAATCCCAGGATAAAGCACAATATGAGGTCAAGGATTTGATTATCTCTATGAACCACAGCTATTTTCTGGTGGCCTACTTCGTAAAGCATTTGATGGATAACCAGAAGATTGATGGTTCAAACTCACTAGCCACTCCTCAGAAGGAAGATTGGGCACTCGACTTCTGTAGTGATATTGCCTTGGAAACTCAAGGAGGGGTCACTATGGGTCAAGTCCGACTTGACAGCAATGAGTGTGTTTTTTAAAAAAACTTGTATTTAGTAGACACTCTATAGATGTTTTTAAATAATAAATTAATATGAATTATTTGCAAAGCAGACATTCCATGTGGGATGTCTTAGAGAAATGGGCAGAGCACATAAATGCACAGCATTTAGACACTGCACATTTGAGGTTAACACAAAAATAAGGAAGAGGCAGTACTAGAAGGGAATGGGAGGGTAGAAACAAACTTTGATCTCATCTTAATTTTTATAATGCCTTGTCCCCACAGTTATGGGATGGGCTAAAATTCTTTCTAACTTGTCACTCAGTGACTGAAGAGTTGATCATTTGATTTATCTGACTGATTCATTTATTTAAGCCACTCAATATATTCTGACAACCTATCAAATTCCAGTTACACTACTAGATTCTTGGGAGGATGGAATCCCGACAAAAATTAAACTCAGATCCTGCATTTGAGGAGGTTTTTTGAGACCACCGTTTATGATTCTGAAGGGCTCTTCTCTGGCTATTCAGAGGGCAGGCAGCACATGAATATCAGCAGTTATGAATAGCAATGACTTTAACTCTATTGTCACAGACTGAAAATATCCAGAGTTGCAAGATAAGATAAAATTGTTCTCAGAGAAGTGGTTAGATGGAGCTTTCTAACCTCTGTAGTGCATGAGGCTAGTTCATCAGTTCAATCATGGCTTCAGGTGCACATTTATTCTATAATTTGATCTGAAATATTCAGACTTTGGAACCAGATAGCTTAGATTCCATTCCTGGCTCTTCTATTTACTAGTGATATGAATTTGGGCAACTTGTCGAATAACAGTGCTTCAATTTTCTTATCTATAAATTGAGGACAACATTAGAGCCTCCTCCCTGTAATAATTCTGAGGATTAAATAAATTGGTATATGAAAATTCTTAACCACTTCTGGAACATGGTGCATATTTAATAATTCGTTGTTATTTGAGTTATTAGCAAAGTATTATTAAATATGTACCATGTTACAGAAATGGTTTTTGAGAGTTTGAGAGAGTATGTGAGTTATTTGTCTTGGGCCTTTATACCAGTCCTCACAGAACTCACTATCTAATGGGGGAAACATAGAGTAGATGAGCAATTATAATACAAAAAGGTAAGTGCTGTGGTAGGATGAAGTAAAAGGTAGAATGAGGTCCCTGAACTTATCATCAGGAGGTCAGGGAGAGTTGTTTGCAGGATGAGCAGACTGAAATAAGATATGACAGATCATCCCATTGAAGAACTGGAAACTAAAGTTCCAGATGGATTAAAACTTAAAATCTCAGATGTTAGAAGGAATAGGAGCTGAGGGGAAATTGAAACTTCAACATGGCTAAGAGACCAAGAGAGGAGACAATAATAAAAATTTGGAAGCTAGAAAGCAAAAAGAAATGTGGTAACAAATCAACCAAGAAATATGAATCCTAAGGTGTGGGAAAAATAAAAAAAAAAAAAAACCACAACCAGTTTACACTTCAGAAACACCAGAGGGTTCAGAAATTGATGGTATCAGGACCTCTGGAAGGAGGCAAATGTGGTGTTAAAACAAGGGGATGGGTTAAATGGGCAGGTCCATCTAAGAAGTAGTGTTGTTGTTATGTGCCGTCAAGTCACACCAGACTCATAGAGACCCCTCGTTGGGTTTCTGAGGCAGTATCACTATGGAAGTAGATTGCCCAATCTTCCTTCTGAGGAGTGGTTGGTGGGTTTGAACCGCCAGCCTTCTGGTTAGCAGTCAAGTGCCTTAGGCACTACGCTACCAGAGTAGTAGGAACTAGTAAAATGTTGATAAGTGTTGAAGCTAGGATAGGTAAATGAAAGTTAATGATTTTTTTTTCTCTAATTTTATGCATGTTTTAAATTTTCCATATTAAATGTTGGTTTTGTTGTTTTAACGCTCTGAGATTCACTGTTGCTCTTAATAGTTGTTGAGTTGATTCCATCTCATGGAAACCCCATGTATGCAGAGTAGAACTGCTCCATATGGTTTTCAAGCCTGTGACATTTTAGAAGCAGATTCCCAGGCTGTCCATCTGAGGTACCTCTGGGTGGATTCAAACCACCAACCTTTTTGCTAATAGTCAAGCTTTTTACCATTTGTGGCACGTGGGGATTCCTGTCTCCTAGATGTTCTTCTCCAAGTTGCATAGCTGGGAAACTTCCCCTAACTGGTCCTGACAGACAATTGTAAGTTTATTCTGAATAAAAAATAAATCAAAAATCTCTGAATAGGTGTGTTGTTGTTATTTGCCATCAAGTCAGACCCAACTCATAGCGACTCCTCCTTGAGTTTATGAGGTGGTATCACTACGGAAGTAGATTGCCCAACCTTCCTTCCAAGAAGTGGCTGGTGGGTTTGAATTGCCAGCCTTCTGGTTAGCAGTCAAGTGTCTTAGGCACTACACTAACAGAGCTCCTCTCTGAATAGGTAGTTATCAGGAAACATTGAAGAGAAAGGTGTTATGCTCAAAACAAGGGTACTAAATGAACAGTTATATTTTCAATTCTGACACTCTCATACTTTTTTCTCCAATTAGAATACTGAAACAATGATAGCCATATATCCTCTAGGCAAGATATTAGAAAAATCTTATCTGAGTAATCTGACTAGCTCCTATAAATATCCTAATCTGATTATCTTAGGATAAAAGTCCCCTCCACAAACACACACACACAGCTTTTTTTTTTTTTTCTTGTTCTCACTCTTAAATCTGAGTATCTAAACATGCCTAGCTATCTGAGGAAAGTCTCTAGCATGAGTAACATGAGACAGCAAACAACAAAAGGAAAAAAACAACTTAGTGAAACACACACCATACAGGAAGATGAACGCCTCAAAAAACAAAACTGCCATTAATATCCTCAGAGAGAAGACAGCAGATATTGTATCAAAAAATAAAGATGATGTTATTTAAAAACGAGTACTTAGAAAACGCAAACAACCACTCATCTGGCAGTTTGTCATACCATAGTGGCCTGTTTGTTGCTCCGATGCTGGATGCTATGCCACAGGTATTTCAAATTCTAAGTGTCACCCATTGTGATAGTTGGAGCTGTGTGTCAACTTGGCTGGACCACAATTCTGTGCTGTTTAAGCAATTGTGATGTGGGTTGTTCCAATGATGGGATCAGATGTATATGTTTTGAGCAGCCAATCCGTTGAAAGGGAGTTTCCCTAGGGGTGTGACCTGCTTCAGTATATTTATGGACATCCTTAGAAAAGAGACACTCTTCTGTGGATCGGGATTCTGTTGTGCTCCCTACAACTGTCTGTGAGCAAACAATCTATCATTCGGCCTGGAGATCTTGGATTCATCATTCGTTGGAGTCAACAGCCAGTATACTGCCTGCCAACCTTGTGACTGTCAGCCCCTGCAGCTGTGTGAGTTGGGAAAAGCCTCCAGCTTGACGTTTGATCCAAGAACTTGGGACTTGCCAGCTTCTATAAATGTGTGAACCATTTTCCTAAGATAAATTTCTCTTTCTCTCTCTCCCTATATATAAGCTTTACTGGTCTTGCTTCTCTAGAGAACCCAGTCTAGCACACTCATGATAGAAAGGATTCAGCAGAGCTTTCACACTAAGACAGACTGGGAAGAAGGACCTGACATCAATTTCTGAAAAAATTAGCCAGTGAAAATCTTATGGATAGCAGCAGATCATTGTCTGAAATAGTGCCAGAAGATGAGCTCCTCAAGTTGGAAGGTACTCAAAATATGACTGGAAAGAGCTGCCTTCTCAAAGTAGAGTTGACCTTAATAATGTGGATATAGTGAATGTTCTGGTTACCTAGTGCTGCTCTGACAAGAATATACCACAATTGGGATGGCCTTAACAAACAGGAGTTTATTCTCTCACAGTTTGGAGGCTTTAAGTCCAAGTTTAAAGTGCCAGGCTTGAGAGACTAGGTGAAAGCCCCTCAACCTTGGGGTCCAGCTCTGCCTCCTGCTCCCAGCCCACTGGAGCTAGAGGCATTTCTTCACTCAGACAGCCGCTGACTTGACAAACTCAAGGTTGACAAGTAAAAAAGGCACAGTCTCAATGTTACCAAACTACATGGCAGATCATTAATTTAAGTCCATTGTAAGTCCCAAGGTCAGCAGAGTATGACAGGCTGCTGAACAATGACATGGCTACATGCAGGGTCCAAGCATGCCATAAGCTAGAGACTATCCCCAAGTCTTCTTATATACAGGATGCAGACCACATCCCAAAGTTACCTACTCAGCTGCTTGTGGTAGATCCCACCATGGAGTTGATTGCCAGTCTCATCATGGGAAATAACTACCACCAGCTGCCCAGCCACTCAACCAGGTCCAGCCAAGTTGACATACAAACTGAACTACCACAGTAAAGCTTTTAGGATTTTCATTTGCTGGTGTGGCATGACTCAAAATGAGAAGAAATAGCTGAAAATATCCATTAATACTGGGAATGTGGAATATCTGAAGTATGAATCATGGAAAATTGGAAATTGTCAAAAATGATAAGGAACACAGGAAGATTGATATCCTTGGCATTATTGAGTTGAAATGGACTCGTCTTGGCCATTTTTGAATTGGACAATTGTGTGGTCTACTATGGTGAGAATAACAAATTAAAGAGGAATGACATCACATCATTGTCACAAAGAACATTACAAGATCTATCCTGAAATACAGTGCTATCAGTGATGGGATAATATCCATGTGCCTACAAAGAAGTCCAGTAAATATGATTATTATCCAAATTTACCCACCAATTACTAATGCCAAAGATTAAAAAAAAAATAGATTTTACCAACTTCGGCAGTCTGAGATTGACCAAATATGCAATCAAGATGCATTGATAATTACAAGTGATTGGAAAGTGAAAATTGGAGACAAAGAAGAATATTTAGTAGCTGAAAAATATTGCCCTAGTGATAGAAATGATGCCTGAAATCACATGACAGAATTTTGCATGACCAACAACTTATTCATTGAAAATACCTTTTTTTCAACAACATAAAAAGCAGGTATAACATGGATCTTAGTGGATGGAATACACAAGAATCAACTCAACTACATCTCTGGAAAAATACATTGGAGAAGCTCAATATCATCAGTCAGAACAAGGCCAAGTGCTGAGTGTAGAACAGACCATCAATTACTCATTTGCAAGTTCAAGTTGAAGGTGAAGAAAATTAAAACAAATCCATAAGAGCCAAAGTATGACCTTGAATATATCCCACCAGAATTGAGAGACCATCTCAAGAATAGATTTGATGCACTGAACACTAATGAACAAAGGCCAGATTAGTTGCAGGAGGAGATCAAGGACAAGAAAGACAAAGGTAATGTCTTAGTTCTCTAGTAATTGTATAACAGAAATACCACAAGTCAATGGCTTTAACAAATGGAAATTTATTTAGGAGGCTAGAAGTACAACTTCAGAATGCCAGCTCTAGGGGAAGACTAGGGTAGAAGTCTGAGTTCAGAGTGCCAGCTCTAGGAGATAGTGGAGGCCCTCAGCGTTGGGCTTCAGCTCTGCCTCTTGTTCCAGGCCCACTGGAGCAAGCTGAAGGCTTTCCCTGACTCACACAGCTGCTGGCAGCCAAGACTGATGAATCCAAGATCAGCAGGGAAAATGGCAGATTGTTGGCTTACAGACTGCACAGGCAACAATCTCAAGAGTGGCGGGCAAAATGGCAGCCCACTGGTTCAAGTCCAGGAACTAAAGATGTTGATGAGCCAAAGGCAGGATCCTAAGTGAGCAAAAAGCTAGAGACTTTTCCCAAATTTTCTCCACATATATTTGAAGCAGACTACACCCTGAAAGCAACTCCTCTTCAACTGATGAACTGTTTACAGCAGATTCCACCATGGAAGTGTATACCACACCAATCTCATCATGAAGAATAACTACATCCAGCTGCGAACCCATTCACATTCATGGCCCAACCATGTTGACACAGAACCTTAATTACCACAGGTCATTAAAAAGAAGAAAAGTCAAAATGGATGTCAGAAGAGACTTTGAAACTTGCTCTTGAACACAGAGTAGCTAAAGTAAAAGGAAGAAATGATGAAGTAAAAGAGCTGTTTTAGGTTAGATTCTCTAGAGGAACAAATCTAGTGAAGTACATACAAGTAGTCTTGGATTACAAACAATCAACTTATATAGAACTCGCTGTTATGAACCAACTCTATAAAGCCTATAATAAAAATTTGAAGTACATGCAGTGTTCATGATAACAATTGTGTACTACTTTATAATGTGCATCACAACATTAATATTACTTTATTATTATGTCAAAGATTCTTTAGTGTGTCTGGAAGTATTTCTTTAATGTTTTTATGCATAGAAGGTATACTATATACTATATACTATATACTAAATACTAAAACAAACTATACATGCTATAAACTATGTATAAACTAAAACATATTATATACCAAAACAAACATTTGACTAATTGATATTACATATGAGCCTTACCTAACTGTTCTGATTTTCATACAAAATCAACTCAAAGAAAGACTTAGGAACAAAACTTATTCATAATTTGGGGGCTGTATGTATATATATATAGAGAGAGAGAGCATGTACTCTGGTGGCCTGATATCTAAGGTATCTGACTGCTAACCAGAAGGTTGGCAGTTCAAATCCACCCTCTGTTCCACATAAGAAAGATGGGTCAAACTACATCCATAAAGATTTACCACTCAGAAGCCCAAAGGGGTTTGCTATAAGTTGGAATCAACTCAATGGCAGTGAGTTTAAATATATATATGGTTGTTGTTGTTGTTATGTGCCGTCAAGTCGGACCCGACTCATAGCGACCCCTCTTTGGGTTTCCGAGGCAGTATCACTGTGGAAGTAGATTGCCCCATCTTCCTTCTGAGGAGTGGCTGGTGGGTTTGAACC
>NW_006921697.1:8258643-8297008 GCF_000298275.1 Orycteropus afer afer | reverse complement strand
TATATATATATATATAGCCACCTGAGTCTGAGGAAGCCTCTAGTATGACATTTGACCCATAGATTTAGGACTTGCCAGTATCCACAACCGCATCATTCCTTCTCTCTTTCTCTTTATATACCAGAGAATGGTTGCAGGGACTGATGAACCCAGTATTGGCATGTCAGATGGCAGGCTGCTCTCTCACAGGGCTTTGGGTCTAACCAATCTCAAAATTTGCTTGTCAGAGAGAAGGCTGCTGGCTCATGTCCTATGAACTGGAGGTCAGATGATGATGAGTCACATGCAGGATAGAGACAATGGGAGCCTTGCCAGAACATTCATATATATTGGATGCAGGTCATATCCCCTATGAAAATTCCATTTCAACTGACTGGCTGCTAACATAACATCCCTAAATGGAGGATAATTACATAACATCTGCCAAACTATTGAGAATCTAGTTGAGACATGAACTTAACCATTACAAAAGCTAAACAGAAGCTTTCAAAGAAGAGCTCAAGAAGATAAAGTATTATACTAAAAGGTGAAAAAACCCAGAGTTAGAAAATCAAAAAATAAGAACATGTTCAGTATTTCTCAAGCTGGAAGAAATGAAGAAAAAGTGCAAACCTCATGTTGCAATATTGAAGGATTCTATGGGCAAAAAATTGAATGACACAGGATACAATAAAAGAAGATAGAAAGAATACACAGAGTCATTGTACCAAAAAAGACTAGTTGATGTTAGCCATTTCAAGAGGTAGCATATGATCAAGAACCAATCCTACTGAAGGAAGAAGTTCAAGCTGCACTGAAGGCATGGGTGAAAAACAAGGCTCCAGGAATTGATGGAATACCCACTGTGATGTTTCAATAAATGGAAGTGTTCAATACTGGAAGTGTTCACTCATCTATGCCAAGAAATTTGGAAGACAGCTACCAGACCAACTTACTGGAAGAGATCTATATTTGTGTCCATTCCAAAGAAGGGTCATCCAATGGAAGGCAGAAATTATCATACAATATTAATATAATATGCAAAAAAATCATGCTGATGATAATTTAAAAATGGTTGCAGCAGTACACTTACAGGGAAATACCAGTAATTCAAGTTAGATTCAGAAGAGGATGTGGAACAAAGGATATCATTGCTGATGTCAAATGGATCTTGGCTGAAAGCACAGAATAGCAGAAAGATGTTTTCCTGAGTTTTATTCAGCATGTAAAGACAATCAAGTGTGTGGACCATAACAAATTGTGGATAACATTGTAAAAAATGGGAATTACAGAACACTTAATTTGTTCACACAGGAACTGTACATAGGAGCTCTGGGAGGTAGTCATTAGAGAACAAGGGGATTCTGCATGGTTTAAAATCAGAGTTGTATCCTTTCACCACACTTATTCAGTCTGTATGCTGAGCAAGTAATCTGAGAATCTTAAATACATGAAGAACACAGTATAGGATTAGAGGAAGAGTTATTAACAACCTGCATATGGAGATGACACAATCTTGCTTTCTGAAAGTGAAGAAGATTTGAAGCACTTACTGATGAAGATAAAAGACGACAACTTTCAGTATTGATTTATATTAATAAAAAGAAAGCAAAAATCCTTCCTTCTAACCCAATAAGTGACATCATGATAAATGGAGAAAATATTGAAGTTGCTAATGATATCATTGTGCTTGAATCCACAGTCAAAGCTCATGGAAGCAATAGTGAAAAAATCAAATGGCATATTGAATTGGGCAAGTTTGCGGCAAAAGACCTCTTTAAAATGTTAGAAAGCAAAGATATCACCTTGAGGACTAAGGTGCACCTATCCACACCATGATATTTTCAATCACCTCATTTCCATGTGAAAGCTGGACAATGAATATGGAAGAGCAAAGAAGAATTGACACCTTTGAATTATGGTGAAGAATATTGAGTGTACTGTGAACTGCTAGAAGAATGAACAAATCTGTCTTCAAAGAAGTATAGCCAGAATACTCTTTACAAGTGAGGATGGTAAGACTTTGTCTGTCATAAATTGGTCATGTTATCAGGAGGGACCAGTCCCTGGCAAAGGACATCATGCTTGGTAAAGTAGAAGGTCAGTGAAAAAGAAGAAAACCCTCAAGGAGATGGAGGGACACAGTGGCTGTAACAATGGGCTCACACGTAGTAACAATTCTGATGAAAGTAAATTTCATTCTGTGATGTACACAGTCTCTATGAGTCAGAACTGACTCAACTGAACCTGACAACAACAAAGAAAACAAAAAAGAACACTTGGAAATTAAAAATGTAATAGGGAAATTAAAAACTCAACAGAGATAAAAGATGAAGTTGAGGATTATCAAAGTATGTGAATTTCCAGATGGAACAAAAAAAAAAAAAAAAACTCACTGCCATCAAGTTGAACCTGACTCATAGCGATCCCTCCTTGGTTTTCCAAGGTGGTATCCCTACGGAAGTACATTGCCTAATCTTCCTCCAGAAGAATGGCTGCTGGGTTTGAAGCGCCAGCCTTCTGGTTAGCAGTAAAATGCCGTAGACACTATGCTACCAGAGCTCAGAGGCTACCATGGAAAGACCTATTAAAACATGTAGTACAGGGGGTGAAAATAGAGGTAAACTAAGGCACATCACTGAAAATTTCAGAGTGCTGGGAATAAAGAAAATATCTCTTATGTTCCACAGAGGGGTCCCCACTTTATATTATGGATCAATGAGCAGATAGGCTTCAGCCTTCTCAATAGCAATACAAAAAACTTGAAGAAAATAAAATGATGCCTTCCAAATTATAACAGGAAGCAATTTCTAACATAAAATTCTATTCCCAATCAAAATGTAGATTAAGTGTAAAGATAAACTAAGGATATTTTCAGACATGCAAATTATTTAGAAAGTCTCTTCCTGTGTATCCTTCCCAAAACAACTACTGAAAAAAGTTTTCTAACAAGATATAGAATCAAACCAAGAAAGAGAAATATGTAGTATTCAATCCAGGATAAAGAAGAAGAAACTCCTTATGTTGATGATAAAGAGAGTTTAGTAGATAGAGATCCTACCTAGTCTGTCCATACTAAAACAAGCCAGAAGTCTAAAACCGATGTCTGTAGGAATATGTAATTGATAGATTATCTAATATACCTAAATGTAATAAGAGGAGACTAAAATAAATGGAAGTGTGCTATGGCATTTGGGAACAAATTTTGGAAAATTACATTTTAAAAAACTAAACAAATAAGAGGAGACAATAAAAAAGAAATGGAAGGAAAAGCAATCATGGTATTCTACGTGACTTAACAGTAAATAGCATATACATAATGTAAACACTGACTATTGAGACATCTAACCATGCAGTAATTGAAGATAGGAGAATGAATAATGTGTGTGTGCTGAATTAGTTATCTAATGATGCTATAACAAAAATACCACAAGTGGACAGCTTTAACAAACAGAAATTTATTCTCTCACAGTTTAGCAAGATAGAAGTCTGAATTCAGAGTGCTAGCTCTAGAAGAAGGATTTCTGTCTATGTCTCCTGGTTCTATGAAATTCCCAGTATAGGGATTCTGTTTGAGTCTAAAAGATGCACTCTGCTCCTGGCTCTTCTTTCTTGGTAGTAGTGGGTCCCCCTCTCTCTGCTTGCTTCTCTGTCCGTTTATTTCTGTTCTAAAAGGTGTTGCAGGCCACACCCCAGGGAAATTACCTTTACATCAGATCAGGGATGTGACAGAATTAAGGGTGCTATACCCCACCCTAATCCTCTTATAACTGATTGGCTTGTCATATCATGAGGGATTATTATATAACTACCACATTACATTATTACATAACTGCCAAATCACTGAGGATCATGGCCCAGTCAAGCTGACACAATTTGGAGGGACAAAATTCAATCCATGACACATGCTTTCAGGGAGGAGCTTTTGGGTAAAAGATAATTAATGCCTCATTTTTCATAGAAGGAAATCAAAAGATATGTCTAAACTGACAAATCACAGAGGGGCCCTTTGTGCATATGATTAAGAGATAAATATAAAAAAAAATGAAAAGACTGAAAAAAATTAAATAACTATGAATGGGAGTAAGGATCCCTGGTGGTGCACTGGTTAAAGTGCTCAGCTGCTAGCTGCAAGGTCATCTGGTCAAACCCACCAGCTGCACCTTGGGAGAAGATGTGGCAGTCTGCTTCCATAAAGAAGTACAGCCTTGGAAACCATATAGGGCAGCTCTATTCTGTCTTGTAGGGTTGCTTTGAGTCAGAAGCAAAATGATGGCACTGGGTTTTTGGGAGCATCAGGGATATGCTTTACACAATTGTTGTTAGTGTTGTTGTTAGTTACCAATGAGTCAATTCTGACTCATGGTGACCTCATGTGTGCAGAGTAGAAATGCCCCACAGGGTTTTCAAGGCTGTGATCCTTCAGAAGCAGAATGCCAGGCCTATCTTCTGACATTCAAGAGCTTACCCATTTGCTCCAATCCATTGCCATTTTTCCTAATGATTATTTAAAGGTATTTAAATCTAAGGTTTGATTAAAAATAAAACTATATAAGAAAATAAAGGAGCTCTGGTGGCATAATGCCTAAGGCATCTGACTGCTAACCAGAAGGCTGGTGGTTCAAACCCACCAGCCATTCCCCAGAAGGAAGGTTGGGCGGGCAATCTACTTCCATAGTGATACCACCTCGGAAACACAAGGAGGGGTTTCTATGAGTCAGACCCAACTTGACAGCAGTGAGTTTGGTGTTTTTTTAATAAGAAAAGAAAAATAATGTTATGTTCCAGTAGTGGCTTACATATAGCACCTCAATGGTGAGAAATTATGTAGTTCAATCTCTAATTCCATTTTACAGATGATAAGTCCAAGACCCATATGCATGAAAAGACTTGCTCAGGATCACTCAGGGAGTTAGTGGAATTGACAAGGTTAAGCATCAGATCTATTAATACAGTTTACAAATTTATAAATTTTTTGGTCATATCTCCTTGCCAGTATGTCATATCTGCCCAAGCAGCTCCTGCAGCTCCTAGGCTTCCATCAAACAATCATTTCTGACTGAGTTATGTATGGATGAGACCATGGGAGGGTCCTGAACATTGTTTCGAAGAGCTCATAATCAGAGGACTAGAGCCAGCACATGCTAAACCCTTCTACAATAATTATGCCCCCTAGGAACTCATTCATAACAATTATCTCTGATACTTCTTTACCACATTCTCCCTTTTATCCCCACATGCAAATTTTGTCCCCTGTATGCAATAGCCACATGGCTATTGCAGCTTTGGCTAATTGAAACTTTTCATATGTGGATCTGCCTCTTTTTCTCCTACATTGCTAGATAAATGAAAAAAAAAATAATATATCTTTATTTTATTACATATACAAATGATTATGATTCCTCTTGCCTCGTGTCTAATAGAAGAAAGGGAAAAAATCATATAACAAGTTAGAAAATGACAAAAGATTCAAAATAAAGAGGGGGCTTTAGAAGTAATAGGGTTTTACCTACTTATTTTAAAAATAACTTTTATTAGATGGGCAAGAAAAAAATGGCAAAGTTGGGAGACATTCTCATACACTATTAGTTTTAGTATTAATTAATGCAAACTTCAGAAGGCAATATGACAATAACTATCAAAGTTTAAAATTCATTTGCCTTTTGACTCAGCAATTTCTTTGCTAGAAATTTACCCAAAAATATGCTAAATATATATGCAAGGAAATTTATTGCAGCATTGTATATAAACCAATAATAAAAGAAAAAATTCAACTTAAATGTTTATCAATAGCAAATTGCTCAAACCATTAATTATTGTACATCCATTGTAATTGACAACTTTAAAAAGAATGAATTACATCTGTCTTGTTAACATGGGGATATTTTCAGGATATATTCAGTTGAAAAAGCAAGGTTCAGCACAGTATAGTCCCAGCTATGAATTAAGTGAAATAGAAGTAGGCCTGATGGTGTAATGGTCAAAGCATTCATCTGCTAGCCAAAGGTTGGGGGTTCAAACACACCAGCTGCTCTGTAAGAGAAAGATGTGGCAATCTGCTTCTGTAAAGAGTACAATCTTGGAAACCTTATGGGACAGTTCTACTCTGCTTTGTAGGGTTGCTGTGAGTCAGAATGAACTCGATGGCACACAAAAGTGAGATAATGCACATGAAACCACTGAAAATATGAAAGTGCTTTACTAAAATCAAGAATTCCTACTTTGACAGAAGACAGAGTTAGAGTAACTTCTCAGAGACAACCAAATATCTTGAGAGAAAGAATCACCATGCCTGCAGACTCAAGACCATAGTCTTGGGGACATCATGCTCCACTGGCACAACATAGTACATAAAAATCTTGTTCTACAACCTACTTTGGTGAGTAGTGACTGGGATCTTAAAAACTTTTGAGTGGCCATCTAGGATGAAACTATTGGTCT
The DNA here is from genome assembly GCF_000298275.1 of Orycteropus afer afer. Classification (NCBI taxonomy): domain Eukaryota; kingdom Metazoa; phylum Chordata; class Mammalia; order Tubulidentata; family Orycteropodidae; genus Orycteropus; species Orycteropus afer. The sequence goes on along the minus strand of NW_006921697.1, from coordinate 8,290,588 downwards.
CCTCTCATCTGAATGAAAGGAGAATGAAGAAAATCAAAGGCATCTGGAAACAATTCATCCAAGGATCAGATGGACCACAGGGACCTCATCCTTCATGACCTCAAGACCAGAAGAACTAGATGATGCCTGGCTACCAATGCCAACCACTCAGAAATGGATCAAAACTGGAGACCTTGGATACAGTGGGAGTAAAAATGTGGAACAAAATACAAAAATGACTGTAATTAGTGGTCAGATAGAGTCTGGTGGAACCCCTGAGACTATGGCCCCTGGTTACCCTTTGGGCTTAGAAACGAACTTACTCCTATGGATTGGCTTTCAGCCCAACAGTAGAAAGACCTACATGCAGAACACCTACCACAGGGTGGTGCACCCAGCTTCTCTAGGGAGATGCACCCCTGAGAGCAATCAGCCATGAGACACCAGAGGGGCAGCATTCACATAAAGGGAAAGCTGGACAGACAGGCGTGCATAGTCAAGTAGGGTACAGGGAGGGGGTAGTCACAGGGATGGGAGGGGAGGAGAGTTGTTTTATGGCTGGAGATGGTAAACAGGACATGAAATCAAATGTGCATGAACTGTTGAATGTAAAACAAATTTGCATCCCAAGTACAATAAAACTAAAAAAAAAAAAAAAATCCTGCTCTGACTAGGGTTTTAAAAGCTTGTGATTAAACATCTAAGGTACAACTATTGGTCTCGCCACATCTAGAGAAAACAAGAGTGAAGAAAATCAAAGATGCATGGAAACAATTAGTCCAAGGGACTAGTGGACCACGTGAAGCTCAGCCACCACAACCCTGAGACCAGAAGAATTAGATGATATCCAGCTACCACTGCTAACCACTCTGAAAGGGATCAAAATAGAAGGTCCTGGACAAAGTGGGAGAAAAATGTGGAACAACACTCAAAATCATAAAAAAAGACAAGGCTTACTTATTTGATACAGACTGGTGGAACTCTGACACTGTGTCCTTTGGTCTCCTCTCAAACCCAGAACTGAATTCACCTCCATGGCTCAACTTTCAGCCCAAACACTAGACAGGCCTATAACTCTAACCTTAATCTACCGCCATCAAGTCAATTCTCACTCATAGTGACCCCCATGGGTTTTCCAAAGTGGTAAATCTTTATGGAAGTAGATTGCCTCATCTTCCTTCTACCAACCTTCTGCTTAGCAGTCAAATGCCATAGGCACTGCACCACCAGAGCTCCTTAGGCCCAGAAGGTGAACAACAATAGCAGGGAAGTTCACACCCTTTAGAACAACCAATGATAGGAGATCCAAAGGGGTGCATTTCCCCAGGAATCAAGCTCAGAAGGCAGGAATACATAGGAAAGAAAGACCAACTGAAATGGTAACCACAGGGAGGAAGTGGGAAGAGTGTTACATCGTGAGGACTGCATTCAAAGTCAGGAAATAAAACCTGTATGAACAGCTGAATGGAAAACCAATTTGCTCTATAAACTTTCACTAAAATCACAATAAAAAGTTAAATATATATATAGTGCCTGGAAATAGTTAATGCACTATGCCCACCTAGGACTTGACTGTCTGTTCCTGAGTTCCCATTTGGAAAGAAGGTGGTTTCTCCATCTGGCGTGATGGATGAGAGGACTATGAAGCAAGCAGCCACCAAAGGCTCAGCTGTGACTCCCATTGGCTTTCTGATCACATCACAGCTGGCTGCCAGGGCCATGGCCCAGCGATTTATTGTGTCCCTAGGCAGGAGCAGACTGTGCAAGGCTCTACTGCAGCAACCCAGGGACAGGAGCCAAGCACTCACTCTCCTTAAAACTGGAACCATTCCTCCTGCAGGCCAGGACCATTCCCTGCATCAAAGCAGAAAGAATGTTCCTCAGTATCCTGCCTGGCTTTCTCAGCATAACTCCGCAGCTATTGGGGCAGTGACTCCATGGACAGCCCAGGATGGTGCAAAGTGAACAGCTTTGCCAGACTCAGATTCCCAAACCATCAATTGTGAGAAGAAAAGGCATTTTCCAACTCTATCTTCACCTGAGACATATGTTTGGTTCTCACAGCATCTCAGAAAGAGATGAGCAGAGAACTCCCCATAATTCATTCCACCAGGCAACAGTATGTGAATTTTGGGTTCCAAACACCTATGTTCAGACTCTGGCTCTGATGCTGGCCAGTTATGTGACTCTGGGAAAGTTAGTTAACCTCTCTGTGCCTCTGTTTCCTCAACTATAAAATGATAATCCTAATAATAATAATACCTAGTTCACAGGTTTGTTGTGATGATTAAATGAGATCATCTATTTGAATAGAACTTTGCTATTTACATTTAGGGAGGCAGTTCAGCAAAGGATGAATCCTTTTTACTACCATGGGGAGGAAAGAGATTACGCATATCACAAAAGGCTTTTTGAAGGAATAAGGCCTTTGAATAAGGATGGTCAAGAGGTGGTAAGCAGGAAGTAGATGGTCAGAGATGAGGGAAAGGCGTTCCAGAAATAAAGGAATGCACAAGGGCAGGAAAAGGAGCATCTTTAGGGGAAAAAAAAACATGTGTAGTTTAGCGTGACTGGAATGTGGAATAGTGGAGGGGTGAATAGGAGTTGTAAACCAAAAAGAGAGATTAGCTATGCAGGCCATGAATGCCAAGCTAAGGAAGTAGAACACAATTTAACAGTCAGTGGGGAGCTCTCTAAGCTGTTGGAGGTGGGGTAAGGTATAAGCAGAGCTACACTTTAGAAAACAGTCATTTAACAGCCTCTATCTCAGGACAGATGAGAGAAGGGGCTCTAAAAGCTAAACGATGAAAGCAACAGTGTTATAGAAGGAAGAAGAGCCCTGATGGTGTTGTGTAAGCACTCAGCTGCTACACAGAGTCAGTAGTTCAAATCCACCAGCTGCTCCACAGGAGAAAAAAGTGGCAGTCTGCTTCTATAAAGATTACAGCCTTGTAAATCCTATGAGTCAGTTCTACCCTGTCCTATATTGTCACATTAAGTTAAATCAACTTGACCACAGCAGGTTTAGTTTTATCCCTGAGAAACATCTTCTTTTCTAGGCTACATGACAAACTGCCTACATAGGCTTCTATAGAAAGACAAGTGTATTCAGTGGAAGTGCTTCTCAAATGCCACAGGTAATTGTTTAAGTCTTCTTTATTATAGATGGGGAGCCTAGGACTACAGCTATGTTTTTATTCCCGAAGTAACATGCACCGAGACCACGTTTGAGCATAAGGAGTACTGTACTGAGAATGTTCACAGTCAATTCCAATGGCCATTTACATCTCTTCCACCTGGGCCTTGGTTTCCCAATTTGACCAAAACAGGTTTGAACTAGATGAAGCATACTTGGCCTTCAGTCATTTTCTGACCACCTTCAGGACTTTTGGCCACATGCACATATTATAGTTCTTTTACCATTATTTGTTTATTTACCTTTATCTTAAAGTGAACTCACTTTTTACTTCAGTAAATGAATTTGCTAAAAAAAAGTAATCTTTCTACCACGACTATAAATAGAAAACTCACATTACCTTCTCTAAACAGAAGGTAATCACTGTAAAAGGTAAATGAAAAAAAAAAAAAAAATGGAACAAAAACAAAACATCATTAAATCTTGATTGAACTTGATCCTCTTGCTCTCTCCTTTCTAAAAGAGGAGATTGGCAGGTGTTAGTGAAGTGACATGTAGCACCAAATTGAGACATTTTCCTCAAGGTAACTGGAATGATTAAAAGACAACTAAAGAGGAAATATCTTTCTCACAGTGGATTCACTGTTCTTCAGCAGGGTGTCACCTAAAATCTTTTTTGTGAACCAGACATACACATTCTTATAATGTGGCAAACACTCCACTAAATATCTCTAAGGAGACTTTCATTTCATTTTTCTTCTTTTGACAAATATTCTTTGTGTACTTTCATAGATTGGGTACTTTACTAAGCTTGGGAGATCAAAAAGATGAATAGGATATGTCCTCTGCTGCTATCAAAGTGTTTACAATTGAGTGTTCTTGTCCCAGGTGAAGTGAGAATGTGTTTGGCATCATTAGACAACTTCCTCACTCACCCCACAAGGGCCTCACTTTCTCCACCTCAGAAGCACTGAGGTTGAACTGCATGATCACTGTGGGTTCTTCAAGACATAATTTTTGTAATTCAGTAAATCCAAGAGAAGAGAATTTGGAGTGAGAGCATGAGTCATTGCAGGAACAAGGGTAGGGATGAATTCAGAATAACAGCACAGGAGGTTGATCATGAGAATATCTGAGGATGAGCTAAGGTTGGCTGATTTAAAAATCAGGGGAGTTTGGTACAATCACATTAGAAAACTATTTAGCAATATCTACTAATTCTAAATATAGAAACCTGGTCAACTGACTGGAAAAGATCCTTATTTGTACCCATTCCAAAGAAAAGTGATCCCACAGAATGTAGAAATTATTGAACAATATCATTAACATCACACACAAATAAAATATCACTGAAGATAATTGTTAAAAAAAATGGTTGCAGCAGTATATCGACAGAGAACTTCCAGAACTGCAAGCTGGATTCAGAAGAGGATGTGGAATGAGTGATACCATTGCTGATGTCAGATGGATCTTCGCTGAAAGCAAAGAATAGCAGAAAGATGTTTATTTGTGGTTTATTGACTATGCAAAAGCATTTGATTGTGTGGATCATAACAAATTGGGGATAACATTGAGAAAAATGGGAATTCTAGAACACTTAATTGTGCTCATGAGGAATTTGTCCATAGGCAAGGAGGCTGTCATTCAAACAGATAGAGTAGGAAATATACAAGATCAAGTGTTTAGAGACATTCGATATTGCTCCAAATTCTGACCTGCCACTGTGACACTGGACATCTTACAAATCCTTCCTCAGCCTTGGTTTCTTCATCTCTACAAAAACCAAACTAAACTCACTACCATCAAGTTGGATTCAACTCATAGAGACCCCTTCTTGGGTTTCCGAGGCAGTATCTCTAGGGAAGTAGATTGTCCAACCTTCCTTCTGAGGAGTGGCTGGTGGGTTTGAACCACCAGCCTTCTGGTTAGCAGTCAAATGCCTTAGGCACTATGCTAAACAATAGTAAATATGTTAGATTACTGCTCTTCACTTTGGGGGATCATAAAGCATTTTAAGATTGATGAAAACTGTGAATTCTCTCCCCAGAAAAAAACCCACACACAACAAGTTTTGCATATGATTTTAAGGGGCTTATAGAATCTTTAAAGCCTATGCATGGGTTTCAGATTAGAAACCCATAGATTGTGGGATTTTTAAGATTCAATCCAAGGATGACTTTTCCATATTCACTTTCTTTCTTTCTTTCTTTCTTTTTTTTCAGTCCTGCTGCTACTGATTCTCTGCCTTCATTCATTTCCCATGTCCAACTTTTCTGGCTGCCACTAATGCTGAGCTGCTACTTCCAGATTAGGTTGGGGACCAAAGGGGATTATGATGGACACACACAGCTGGTCCTGGCCAAGCATTCCCCTTACCCATCAGACTCATCCAAGTCGTAGGAGATGTATACTTGCTGGAGAGGCAGAAAATCAATTAATTGCTGGCTAGCTGGAAATCACTTCTTCCAATGTAACTCTTCAATAGTAATTAAAGCATGCAGGGAATGGGGAAAAACAATCTTTTTCTCTCTTTCCACCTGCATATCCCCATTTTATCATGTGGCTGGGAGAAGGGCCCAGATTCCTGGGGGTTAGACCTTTTCTGGTTGCACATAATTTCTGTTGGGTAGCATTTTGTCAAAGAGCAGACCATAGGTCTGATCCTCAAGCAAAATCCAACTCCATAAAAGTCAGGCTTTCCTTGACAAATTCAGTTGACTAGACTAGCACAGAGGAAATTTGGTTGGGGGGATGAAGGGGTCAAGGGGTGGAGCTAGAAGAGAGGATGAGCTGGGAGAGGGTACTATGTATGAGTTCTTAGCACTGAAAATGAGTCAAATCAATAAAAATAGGTCTGGAAGACCATTGGATGAAATGCCTTTCCTTTCTCACCTTTACAGAGGTTTCCTTAAAGGCCCAGGCAGGTCCTTCTCACAGCTATATATCTCCTCCAAATTGCTTCCCATTAGAATCCTATTCCACTAAAAAACTGCTTGGTTCATGATTTTATGTACAAGGAACAGTAGATTAAAGCAGAAAGACACCCCACATCCAAACCAGTAAATAATGGGGAGAACTTCAAGTACAGGAGATGACAGGATGAGGCAGAGAGTATTAGATTGTAGTAGTCTCTTTTTTGACTGCTAACCAGAAGGCTGGTGGTTCAAACCCACCAGCCACTCCTCAGAAGGAAGAGTGGGCAATCTACTTCCATAGAGATACTGCCTTGGAAACCCAAGGAGGGGTCGCTATGAGTCAGAACCAACTTGGCGGCAATGAGTTTGGTTTGTTTTTTGAGAATATTTTTGCCATCACATCAGCCTCTTGTTGTTGCTGTGTAGACACCATCAAGTAATCCTATGCACAACACAATGATACACTACCAGTCCTGCACCATCCTCACAATCCTTGAGCCCATCACTGCAGTCACAGTGTCAATCCATCTCATTGTGGGTCTTCCCCTTTTTCACACTGACCCTCTGCTTTACCATGATATCCTTCTCCAGGTATTGGTCCTTCTGACAGCATGACCAAATTACGTGAGACAAGATCTGGCCATTCTTGCTTCTAAGGAGAATTCTGGCTGTATTTCTTCCAGGACAGATTTGTTCATACCTCTAGCAGTCCATGGAATTTTCAGTATTCCTTGCCACCACCACAATTCAAAGGCATCAACTCTTCTGTTTTGTTTATTCATTATCCAGCTTTCACATGCGTATAAGGCTACTGAAAAATTATGGGTTGAGTCAGATGCACTGTAGTCTTCAAAATGACATCTTTGCTCTTAAATACTTTAAAGAGGTCTTTTGCAGAAGATTTGCCTGGTACGATAAGACAATTGATTTATTTTTTTCTTTTTTTTTTTTCAGTTGTGATTTGGGTGAAAATTTACAGAGCAAATTCATCTTCCATACAACAGTTCACACACATTTTGTCTCATGACATTGATTGCAATCCCCGTAATGTAACAGCTTTCTTACCTTTTCCTGCCTGTGGTTACCTTTCCCTGTGTCCTTCTTTCCTATGCATTCCTCTGAGCTATCTCTCTGTGAAAATACTGCCCTTGGGAGCTCTGGTGGCATAGTGCCTAAGGCATTTGACTGCTAACCAGAATGCTGGCAGTTCAAAGCCCCCAGCCACTCTTCAGAAGGAAGGTTGGGCAATCTCCTTCCCTAGAGATACTGCCTCGGAAACCCAAGGAGGGGTCTCTGAGTTGAATCCAACTCTATGGCAGTGAGTTTTGTTTTAGTCTCCCTTGGTTGATTGTTGTAAGAAGTGTACCTTCCTGGTGTAAATGTTCGCCTTATACAGCTATCTATTGTTTGGCTGGAAACCACAGCAGGGAGTTCGATTCCAAGCCCAAAGAGTGACTAGAGTCCATAGTCTCAGGTGTTTCACCAGTTTCTATTAGACCAGTAAGCCTTGTCTTTTTTATGATTGTGAGTTGTTTTTTTTTTTTTTTTTTTTCCCCACATTTTCCTCCCACTTTATCCAGGATCTCTTATTTTAATCCTTTTCTGAGTGGTTGGAAGTTGTAGCAGGCACCATCTAGTTCTTCTGGTCTCAGGATCATATAGGCTGAGGTTCACTAGTCCATTAGTCCTTTGCACTAATTGTTTCCATATGTCTTTGGTTTTCTTCAATATTCTTTGCTTCAGGGGAGAGGTGAATTGTTACGTCTTAGATGGCCACTTGCAAGCTTTTAAGATCCCAGTCACTACTCACCAAAGATTTAGAGCAATGTTTCTGCATACTTCTTCCAATGTAACTGTTCATTAGTGATTAAAACATGCAGGAAATGGGGAAAACAATCTTTTCCTCTTTCCACCTACATATTCCCATCTTATCATGTGGCTGGGAGAAGGGCCCAGATTTCTGGGGGTTAGACCTTGTCTTGTTGAACATAATTTCTGTTGGGTAGCATTCTGGTCATTGCCAATTTACCTTGATGTCCTCGGCAACCATGGTTCTGAGCCAGTGGAGTCAGTGACTCACTCTCTCAGGGTGTTTGCTGTGGCTAAGAAGTTATCATAATTTTGCCTCATTAGCTCTATTATATATATGTACATTCTTATAGCACATACAAATATGTAGAAATATTGTCGGCCCTTGGAAGCTTTGGTGGTGTAGTGCCTAAGGCATTTGACTGCTAACCAGAGGCTAGCAGTTCAAACCCGCCAGCCACTCCTCAGAAGGAAGGTTGAGCAATCTACTTCCCTAGAGATACTGCCTCAGAAACCCAAGGAGGGGTCTCTATGAGTTGAATCCAACTATATATATGGTCATGGGTATATTACCTTTTGCCTAGACATATCTGATCATTTAGCCCCTCTACCTTTGTCTCCACCTGTAGATTAATGTTTGTTATTACTAATAATGCAATATTGTTTATGTAAAAGTATATATCTTGGTTGTCTGTACCTCTTGTGCACCTCTCTGTGTATTCCTTTTCCTTAATGTTATTGTATTGGTCACTCATTTTTGGTATATTGCCTTCCCTTTCACCCAAATCAATATTTGTTCTTACTTATCTAGCAATTTTCTCTCCCCTCCCCTCCCATCCCTGATAACCAACAAAGAAAGTTTCCTTCCACATATAAACATTTCCTTGGCTTTTTACAATAATGGACTAATACAATATTTGTTATTCTGTGATTGACTTATTTCACTGAGCATAATGTCTTCCAAGTTCATCCATGTTATGAGGTGTTTCACAGAGTCTACACTATTCTTTAGTGTTGCATAGTATTCCATTTTGTAAATGTACCATGGTTTGATTGTCCATTCCTCCATTGATAGACACAGGTTGTTTCCATCTCTTTGCTATTGTGAACAATGCTGTGATGAACATGGGTGTCCATATAACTATTCATGTCCTACTTCTTTAGGATTGTTGTTGTTGTTATGCCATCAAGTCATCTCCAACTCATAGTGACCTTATGTATAGCAGAACAAAATACTGCCTGGTCCCGTGCCAACCTCATGATCCCTAATACACCTGACCCCATTGCTGCAGTCAGTGTGTCAATCCATCTTTTTGAGGGCCTTCCCCTTTTTCATTGGCCCTCCACTTTAACAAGCATGGCATCCTTCTCCAGAGAATGGTCTCTTCTGACAACATGACCAGAGTGAGATGAAGACTGCCCATTCACAATTCCAAGGAGCATTCCAGCTGTACTTCCTCCAGGACAGACATGGCTTTATCCATGGTACTTTCAGAATTCTTCCCCGACACCACAACTCAAAAGCATCAACTCTTCTTTGATCTCCCTTATTCATTGTCCAGCCCTCACATGCATATGAGGCAATTGAAAATACCATGCTTAGCTTAGGCACATCTTAGTCTTCAAGGAGACATCTTTGCTCTTTAGTACTTGAAAGAGGTCTTTTGCAACAGATTTGCCCAGTGCAATACATTTTTTGATGTCTTGACTGCTGCTTCCATTGGTGTTGATTGTAGAACCAAGTAATATGAGGTCTTTGACAAACTCAATATTTTCTCCCATTTATCATGATGCTGCTTATTGGTCCAGTTGTAAGGATTTTTATTTTCTTTATATTGAGGTGTAATCCATACTGCAGACTGTAGTCTTTAATCTTCATCAGTAAGTGCTCCAAGTCATCCTCACTTTCAGCAAGCAAAGTTGTGTCATCTGCATATCACAGGTTGTTCATTACTCTTCCTCCAATCCTGACACTGCATTCTTCTTTATATACTCCAGGTTCTTGGAATATTGGCTCAGCACACAGATTGAATAAAAATGGTGAAAAGATATAACACTGGACATCTTTCCTAATTATCCCTTTGTAGTGTGCCCTTATTCTGTTTGAATAACTCCTTCTTGGTCTATGTAGAGGTTGTTCATGAGCACACTTAAGTGTTTTGGAATTGCCATTCTTTGCAATGTTATCCATAATTTGTTATGATTCACACAGTTGAATGCCTTCTGGTAGTCAATAAAACACAGCTAAACATCTTTCTAATATTCTTTGCTTTCAGCCAAGATCCATCTGACATCAGCAATGACATCCGTCATTCCATGTCATCTTCTGAACCCAGCTTGAATCTCTGGAAATTCCTTATCTATGTTTGCTGCAACCATATTTGAATTGTCTTCAGCAAAATTTTATTTGCATGTGTTATTAACAATATTGTTTGATAATTTGCACATTCTGTTGGATCATCTTTCTTTGGAATGGGCCCAAATATGGATCTCTTCTAGTTGGTTGGTCAGGTAGCTATCTTCCAAATTTCTTGACATAAATGAGTAAGCATTTCCAGCACTGCAACTATTTGTTGAGACATCTCAGTGGCTATTCCATCAATCCGTGGAGCCTTGTTTTTTGCCAATTCTTTCAGTGCAGCTTTGACTTCTTCCTTCAACACCATCAGTCCTTGATCATATGCTGCTTTCTGAAATGGTTGAACATCGACCATTCTTTTTGGTACAATGACTGTATTCCTTCCCTGTCTTTTGATGCTTCCTTCATCATTCAATATTTTGCCCATAGAATCCTTCAATAAGGATTGAAGGTGCATGGTGGACAGGTGTCAACTTAAACTTGAAGTTTGTCTTCAGTTATTTCAGCTTGAGAAATGCCAAGTGTGTTCTTCCCTTTTGTTTTTCTAATTCCAAGTATTTGCACATTTCTTTGTAATGCTTCACTCTGTCTTCTCAATCTTCCCTTTGAAATCTTCTGTTCATCTCTTTTATTTTGTCATTTCTTCCAGTCTCTTTAGCTATCTTCCATTTAAAAACAAGTTTCAGAGTCTCTTCTGACATTTATTTTGGTCTTTTCTTCTTTTTCTATCTTTTAAATGACCTTTTGCTTTCTTCATATATGATGTTGTTGATGTCATCCCACAACTTGTCTGGTCTTAGGTCATTCATGTTCAATGCATCAAATCTATTCTTCAGATGGTCTCTAAGTTCAGGTAGGATATTGATTCTTGTGGACTTGTTTTAATTTTTTTCAGCTTCAATTTGAAGTTGTATATGAGCTGTTGATCATCTATTCCACAGTCAGCTCTTATGTTTGAGCTTTGTTTTGACTGATGATATTGAATTCTCAATCACTTCTTTCTAGAGATGTAGTTGATCTGATTCCTTTGCATTCCATCTGGCAAAGTCCATGTGTATAGTCACCATTTACATTGTTGAAAAAAGGAATTTGTAATGAGTAAATCGTTCCCAAATCGTTGGTCTTGAAAAGTTCTATCATGTGATGTCTGGCATCATGTCTATCACCAAGGCCCTATTTTCAAACTATTAGTGCTGCTTCTTTGTTTCCAACTTTCACATTCCAATTGCTAGTAAATATCAATACATCTTCATTGCATGTTTGATCAATTTCAGACCGCAGAAGTTGGTAAAAACTCTTCAATTTCTTCATATTAAGCTTTAGTGGGTTTGTGTATAAATTTGAATAGTAGTATTAACTGGTCTTCCTTGTTGTGTATAGATATTATCCTATCACTGTCATCATTGTACTTCAGAATAGATCTTGAAATGTTCTTTTTGATGATGAATGTGACACCATTCTTCAGTTTGTCACTCCTGATATAGTAGACCATATGAGTGATTCTAAATGGCTAATTCCAGTTCATTTTATCTCACTAATCCCTAGGATAGTGATCTTTATGTGTTCCATTTCATTTTTTACAATTTCCAATTTTCTTAGATTCATACTTCATACATTCTAAGTTCTGATTATTAATGAATGGTTGCAGCTGTTTCTTCCCATTTTGAGTCATGTCACATTAGCAAATGAAGGTTCCAAAAGCTTTATTCCATCCCTGACATTAAGGTCAAGTCTACTTTGAGGAGGCAGGTCTTCCACAGTCATATTTTGAGTGCCTTCCAACCTCTAGGGGCTGATCTTCTAGGACTATATCAGAAACTGTTTCACTGCTATTTATAAATTTTTCCAATAATATAGCAGATAATGTTTCACTGCTGTTCATAACATTTTCAGTGGCCAATTTTTTTTAGGAGTGGATGGCATCACCCTTTTTTCCAGTCTGTCTTAGTCTGGAAACTCTGTTGACACCTGTCCACCATGCACCTTCCTGGTATTTGAAATACCAGTGGAATAGCTTCCAGCCTTATAACAACATACAAGCTGCCACTGTATGGCAAACTGACAGATGAGTAGTGGTCAGCCCCCATGGAAATCTACTTTGCAATTGTTGTTGCTGTTAGCTGCCATCTAGTCAACAGTGACTTACGGTAACCTGTGTAAAACAGAATGAAATGTTGTCTGGTCTTGTGTCATTCTCACAATCTCCAGCATGTTCAAGTCCAGTGTTGTGACTATTGTGCCAATTTGTCTCAACAAGGGATTCCCTTGCCTTTTTGGCTATCTACATTTCACCAAATATAAAACCCTCCTCTAGCGATTGTTCCTTCCTGATAACATGTCTAAACCAAGTGAGTTGGACAATGCTTTATTGTGATCTATAAGATTTTCATAGGTAAATATTCAGAAGTAGATCCTAGTGTGATTTAGTCTGAAAGCTCTGCTGAAACCTGTCCACCATGGGTGAACTCCTGATATTTGAAATACTGGTGGCAGAGCTTCTGGCATCATAGCAAGATGTAAGCCACCACAATACAACAAACTGACAGAATGGTGGGAGACTTTGCAATAAGAAGCACCTGATTTTGAGGCCAGACCTTGCCCTTCACCAGCTGTGAGTGCTTAGACAAGTTTGCTTTCTGTCATGAGCTGCAAGTTCATTGTCTCTAAAATCTGAAAAGCACCAATTACTCCAATAGCCTGTGGGTAGGAGTAAAGGAGAGCACATAGGTGGCAGCTAACCTAGTAGAAAATCAGTACATGTGAGTAGAAGCAGGGCTAACCAAAACATTATTGGTTCAAACCCAACCAGCAGTTCTGCAGGAGAAAGGCCTAGTGATCTGCTCCTGTGAAGATTATAGCCTGAAAAACCCTCAGCTTCTACTCAGGCCCTTGCCTCTTCAGCCTTGTTTTCTGATGGGCTGAACTGTGATAGCCCCTTTCCTTTGAGTCCTCAAGGAAGAACAAAACAATCACAGAAAGCAAGGCAAGTGGTAGGAAGAGGGTACACTGTTTGTGAAGGACTCCCAGCACAGGAGATGCCAGGCTGGGCTGTGAGCTCCAAGAATGGGCAGACCCTTTCATATACTGAGATGATTTGTTCTCCATCACATACAATTTGATCATACACTTCTTAAACACAGAACTTATTGTTGTTTCATCCTTGGTTTTTATTGAAGTGTTCCTTCATCATGCATCTAACACAGGAGATCATATTGCAGAGACTCTGGTGCCTCACTGGCTGGATGTGGATCCCTGCCTTACCTCTTCTTAACTGAGTGACTCTGGACAAGTAAAATAACTTCTATGAGCCTTGAAAGGGAGCTCTGATGGTGCAGTGGTTAAGTACTTGGCTGCTAACCGAAAGGTCAGCAGTTCAAACTCACCAGCCACTCTACAGGAGAAAGATGTGGTCATCTTCCATAAAGATTACAGCCTTGGAAATCCTATGGGACAATTCTGCTCTGTCCTATAGTGTCGCCATGAGTCAGAATCAACTTGACAGCAAGAGGTTTGGTTTGGGTTTTTTTTAGCTTTGATCTCTCCATCTATAACAGTTTCTACTTCAAAGGGTTGTTGGAGTTCTAATTGAGGCCACAGATATGAAATGCTTAGCAAAAGACTGGCCACAGAAAAAATAATCAGTAATTATTAATTACATTATTATTGTTGTTGTTAAGAGTTTGGAATACGAAAGTGAATAAGACTTGGTTACCACTCCCAAAAACCTCTCAGTGTAATAGAGAAGACAGGTAAGAAAATAATTGATTACAAAAAGTATGAATGGCACAAAGTGAGAAGCATGTATAAGGTACAATGGTGTACCCATAGAAGAAATCCCTAACCCAGACTAGGGGATAAGTAAAGGCTTCCAGGACCAAGTACATACAAGCTTAGATGACTTTAAAGATTAGGAAGATAAAGTACAAAAGCTTGAAAGCAAGAAGCAACATTGGGGAATTGAAAGTCTGGACAGAATAGAGAATGTGAGGACAGAAATCAAGAAATGTGAAATTGGAGAAGGCATCAGGCACCAGATCACAGCTCTTGATATCATACCTTGAATGTGGCCATGGCTCATACATATGGTATTTGTTTTTGCATGTTGCAAATGAATCTTCCTATCTTACCAACGAGACAAATGAAGCCAGCTTATATATAGGTGTCAGAGCCTAAATAGAGTCAAAGCTTCTGATTCTTAATTTAGTGTTCATCCCATTATACCATCAGGCTTTTGAAGTAAATATTTTGTAAAGACTAAGACAAGGAACCTAGGTGGCACAAAAGTTAAGTGTTTGGTTGATAACCAAAAGATTAGTGATTCAAAACCACCCAGCAATTCTGCAAGAGAAAGGCCTGGCGATTTGCTCCATAAAGACTACATCCTAGGAAACCCTATGAGGCAGCTCTACTCTGTCCCATGGGGTCGGGTGGCTATGTGTCAGAATCTACTTGATTGCACACAGGAACAACAAGAACTAAGTTCCTTTGCATTGTGCTAATAATCATTCTCATCAAACTGGGCATCCAGGAACCATGGGCTAAAATTGTGTCTCTCCCATCTTTATTGCTTAACATTCTTTCAACTTGGAAGTCATTGTCTCAACTTGGAAGCAGGATTGTAATACTAAAAAAAAATCACTCCTCCACTTGGAATGCCAGTACTGGAAATTGAGATTTGACAGATGAGGGAAAAGACAAGCTACCCCAAAGAACTATCACTATCCTTGTTCATTTTGCTTTGCAGGAGTCTCTGGCTCCTAAGGGAGGACAATGGTACAAAAACCCACTTTTCAGGAGTGATTTGATAGGAAGTGGTGACCCTTTGGAAGCATTAGAGGAGAAGGAAATGAAAGTGACAATTGAGATAGTGCAATTTGGCTGAGCCAAGGGAAAAAGAAGACTGGAAAGAAAATAGAAGTTGTAATGGTTTCCAAGAGTTTGCAAGCAATGACCAGAATTTGTAACACTTCAGCAAGGGCAAATGAAAGAAGGAAGAAATTGAGGGTGGTTTAACTTCAAAATGGGGAAGAGAGAGAAATTATAGTCTTTAACTCTGTAGTGAAATGTGCAAATAGAATCAACACCCTATGTTCATTGACATGTTGTTGTTGTGTGCCCTCGAGTCAGACCTCCTTGGGTTTCCGAGGTGGTGTCACTATGGAAATAGATTGTCCAGCATTCCTTCCAAAGGGTGGCTGGTGGGTTTGAACCTCCAGCCTTCTGATTAGCAGTCAAGTGCCATAGGCACTATGCTACCAGAGCTCCTGGTCATTGACATGGGTATCTACTTACTTCAAGGGAAGGCAAGGGATAAATGATCTTCAATGGTATTTCAGACTTTGAAACTTGAAGGTTCTTCTAGGGAGACAATTAGGACAGATTCTTTTCAAAGCCTCTTTTCATAGATTTAATAAATACTCAAGAACCCCAAGGATATCATGGGAACAAGAGGTATGGGTGGGTCAGACACTGAGTCATTTTCACAGAATAGTATGTTATCTTTATAGATAAAAGGCCTAATACAGAGACAGCTCAAAGATGAGGCATCAGTAAAAAGGAAATGAATTTCAAGAAGAAAATAGAAACTCTTTCTTTTGACTTTAAAGGACAGTTACAGGTCCCTAGGTGGTGCAAATGGTTAAGCATTCAACTACTAGCCAAAAGTCTGGCAATTCAAATGCACCCACAGATGTCTCAGAAGTTAGGTCTGGCTGTCTGATTCCAAAAGGTCACTGTCTTGAAAGCCTTATTGAGCAGTTCTACTTTGCACACATGGTCATCATTAGTCAGAATCAACTCAACTACAACTAACACCAGATAGTTTTCTGCTATGTGCTTTGCCATTTGGTTACACAGGCCTTCATTTTTCCAATCATTCTACATAATCTTCACTAATAAACATGAGTTGAGAATTCCCAGTATGTGAAAAATAACTGCACTTGACGCTAGGTGGACAGAAATCAACTCAAGAGGAGTTTAGATACTAGTTTAAAGGCAAAAATACAGGTGAGAAAAATAAATGACAGAACAAAGAGTATATATAAAGTGCCAAAAAATAGAATTAGCAAAAGCAACACGTGCTATTGAAGTTAAGAGTCAAGAAATTTCTGCTAATCTTCACTCCAGCAAGGCTAAACACACACACACACACACACACACACAACAAGGCTATATGCTTCTCAAGGAGCTCTGGTGGCATGATGCCTAAGGCATTTGATTGCTAACCAAAAGGCTGGTTGTTCAAACCCACTCCATGGAAGGAAGGTTGGGCAATCTACTTTCGTAGTGATACTGCCTCAGAAACCCAAGGAGGGGTCGCTATGAGTAGGATCTGACTCAATGGCAGTGAGTTTGGTTTTTTTTATTTATATGCTTCTCAAAGGCAAAAGCTCCATTTTATGCTTCTCTGAATATTCCCAGACCACCAGGCCCAGGGTGGAAGCTCACTACAGAATTTGTGGTCCTTGAGTAGGAGCTCTTGCAGTATAGTGCCTAAAGCACTTGACTGCTAACCAGAAGGCTGGCGGTTCAAACCCACCAGCCATTCCCCGGAAGGAAAGTTGGACCATCTACTTCTAGAGTGATACTGCTTCAGAAACCCAAGGAGGGGTTGCTATGAGTTGGGTCCGACTTGATGGCACATAACAACAACAAGTAGACATGGCAATAGCAAATGTAATTAAAGCCTGTTGCTGTTAGCTTGAGTCATTCCTGACTCATAGCAACCCTATGTACAGCAGAACAAAACACTGCCTGGTCTTGTGCCATCCTCACAGTCACTGCAATGTTTGAGCCCACTGTTGCAATCACTGTGTTAATCCATCTCGAGAATCTTCCTCTTTTTTGCTGACTCTCGACTTTACCAAGCGTGATGTCCTCCTACACGGAGTGGTCTCTTGTGATCATGTCCAAAGTAAACAAGATGAAATCTCACTATATTTGCATCTAAGGAGCATTCTGGCTGTACTTCTTCCTAGACAGATTTACTCATTCTTCTGGCAGTTCATGGAATATTCAATTTCTTGACCAACACCCTAATTCAAAGGCTTCCATTCTTCTTTGGTCTTCCTTATTCATTGTTCAGCAAATGAGGTAATTGAAATTAACATGCCTTGGGTCAGGTGCAACTTAGTCCTCAGGGTGATATGTTTGCTTTTTAATACTTTAAAGAGGTCTTTTGTAGCAGATTTACCAACATAAACATTGTTTGATTTCTTTTTTTCTTTATTTTATTTCTTTCATTTATTTATTTCCAGTTGTGATTTGAGTGAAAGTTTACAGAGCAAATTTGTATTCTATTCAATAGTTGATACACATTTTGTTTCTTGACATTGACTGTAATCCCTATAATGTAACCACTCTCTTCCCACTTCTTCCTGTGGTTACATTTTCCCTATGTCCTTTTTCTTATGTCATCTATTAAGGCTCCTATGTTTATCTCTATTTTTTCTCTAATGATCTTTATATTTTTTAGGTTTTATGTTTAGGTCTTTGATACTTCTTGAGATACATTTTGTATATGGTGACAGATACAATTCTTATTTCATTTTTCTGCAAAATTCCTTCTTTCCTATGCATTCTTGCCCTCTAAGCTATCTCCCAAAGGGAGCTCTGGTAGTGTAGTGCCTAAGGCACTTGACTGCTAACCAGAAGGCTGGAGGTTCAAACCCACCAGCCACTCCTCGGAAGGAAGATGGGGCAACCTACTTCCATAGTGATACTGCCTTGGAAACCCAAGGAGGGGTCGCTATGAGTCGGGTCCAACTCGACGGCAAACAACAACAACAAACTACCTCCCTGTGCAAATACTGCCTTTCTGATTTTCTGCAGTTGACTGATGTAAGGAGTGTACTGGTATAATTGTTCACCTTGCAGATCTGTGTATTGTTTGGCTGGGAGCCACAGAAGTGAGTTCACTTCCAGGCCCAAAGGGTGACCAGGGGCCATAGTCTTGGGGGTTCCACATTTCTGTCAAACCAGTAAGCCTGGTTGTTTTTGTGATTTTGAGTTTTGTTCCACATTTTTCTACCACTCTACATAGGATCTCCTATTCTGAGCCCCTTCTGAGTGGTGAACAGTTCTGATCATGTAGGCTGAGGTTCATATGGTCTACTACTCTCTAGCCTAATTATTTCCATATATCTTTGATTTTCTTCATTCTCCTTTGCTCTAGATGAGGAGAGACCAATTGTTGTATCTTAGAGAGCCATTTGCAAACTTTTGAGATCCCAGTTGCTACTCAACAAAGAAGGATGTAGAACAATGTTTTTGTGTAGTATGTTATGCCAATTGAGCTTGATGTCCCCACAACCATGGTCCCAAGACCACAAGCCCATCAATTCATTCCCTCAAAGTGTTCGGCTGTGGCTAAGAAGTTTTATAACTTTGCCACCTGTTAGCTCTCTATTATATGTATGGACATTCTTACAGCACATACAAACTTATATATGGTCATGAGTATATTCCCTTTTGCCTAACCATACCTTATCACTTAGCCTGTCTACCTATGTATCCACCCATAGATTTATGTTTGTTATTACTGATAACCCACCATCCACTCCTCGGAAGGAAGGTTGGGCAATCTTATTTCCGTAGTGATACTGCCTTGGAAACCCAAGAAGGGGTCGCTATGAGTCGGGGTTGACTCGACGGCATATAACAACAACAACATTACTGATAGTGCAGTATTGTGTATGTGAAAGTGCTTACCTTTGTTATCTGTACTTCTTGTGCACTCTCCGTGTCTTCCTTTTCCTTAGTGTCATTGTAGTGATTACTCACTTTTAGTATATTGCCTTTCCCTTCACCCAAATCAATATCTGTCTCTTATCTATCTAGTTTGATTTCTTGACTGTTGTTTCCATGGGCATTGATTGCAGATACAAGTAAAATGAAATCCTTGATAATGTGAATCTTTTCTCCATTTATCATGATGTGGCTTTTTGGTCCAGGTGGGAAGATTTTTCTTTTCTTTATGTTAAAGTGTAATCCCTACTGAACACTATAGTCTTTGACCTTCATCAGTAAATGTTTCAAGTGCTTATACTTTATGTTTATGTTCTTTCTATGAAGTGGTGCCACTTTAGCTCAAAGACAATAATACTACCCCCTTCTTCCTTTACCAATCTTATGGGAAAACTGATTTTGAAATATGTGCATTTTGAAGTATGAGTGGTCTTCAAGAATGCATTCCTCTGAAAAAAAAATTTATTATTTTCCATATTTTGCAGTTGAGGAAACTGAGGCCTAGACAAAGTGAGATAACTTGCTAGGGTCACAGTAGTAGGTCAGAGCTGGCAATTGAGTTCAGACAGTTCAGTTGCAAAGCCATGTTCTGAACCACTATACTGCTTCTAGAGAAGAGAGAAGCCAACTTTATAGTGTCCTCTGAGTGGCCTTGGGGTAAACCCAAGATTAACATTTTTCAGCTATTGATTACAGAAAGTCATCCCACTTCCTCTATTAATGCTGCATTTTAATTAGTGTCAAGATTAATCAGTAACCTCAATGTTATCCTCTTCTGGACTTTAGCCACAGTATAAATACTTATACATATATAATATATGCCAATGGTGTCTAATCCAGATTTATACATGAGTAATCTTTTCTTTCCTTATTAATTACACGATGCTTCCATTTACAGTTATCTAGTCAAATACCATTTATATTTAGAAACATTTGGCCAGAGTAATGAGCAGGGACATTGATGTTGCTATGAGACATTTGCTGCAGTTTCCAAATGAATCTAATCATTCTAATCTGTTTAAAGCAAATTTTCCTGTTTTGTCAAATAGAGTTTCTTCTTGGCTTACCATTGAGGCATGAATCATGTCACTAGGAAAGAGGAGAAAGAATACATTTATTGGGCAACTGTTGTGTTCTAGACTATAAATGTTTTACATAGCTTAGCTCATTTAATCCTCATAATCCCTCAAAGTAAATATCATTATCATCTGTATCATAGATGAAGTATAAATGTATATGATGTGATATATCCATATATAGTATATATATGATACATGCATACATATGATGTATGATACATGCATACATTTGGTACATATGCCTACATATTATATATGTGTGTGCATGTAACATGTGATATATGCATACATGACATGATACATTCATATATATCATCCATATATCTATCTACCTATATATTTACCTATCTACCTATCTACCTAAACAAGCCATATTTTCAATTGTCTCGTACATACGTGAAAGCTGGACAATGAACAAGAAAGACTGAAGAAAAATGAATGCTTTTGAATTTTGGTGTTGGTGAAGAATACTGGATATACCATAGGCTGCCAGAAGAATGAGAAAATCTGTCCTGGAAGAAGTACAGCCAGAATGCTCCTTAGAAGTGAGGATAATGAGACTTTCTCTTGCTTACTTTGGATATGTTATCAGGAGGACCCAATCCCTGAAGAAAGACATCATGCTTAATAAAGTAGAGGGTCAATGAAAAAGACGAAGACCATCAGGAAGATGGATTGGCACAGTGGTGGCAACAATAGGTTCAAACAGCAATGATTCTGAGGATGGCACATGTTCAGGCAGTGTTTTGTTCTATTGTACACAGGATCACTATGAGTCAGAACCAACCTAATGGCAACAAACAACATAAAATCCTCCAGTTATCAACCATTTACTGACCTACTACTTACTGCTAGAAATTAGCAAAGAAGAATTCAAACCCAGGTTGATCCGATTCCAACTCCCAGCAGTAAAATCTGCTTCACATTTTTCACTTGGAATAGTTTTACCCCTGAAAACATAGCCTGGCTTGGCTGAGCTGCAACACTAGTGTATGTAAAGATCTTAAAAGTAGAGAATGGGTATCCTTTCTGGTAGAGCTGGAGATGTGTCCTCCTGCATCCCAACTGAAAGAAATGATTCAGAATCTATAGATGTGCTGAGCAGGACTTCTCAAACTTTAACATACAGGAAACTCAGCTGAAGACCAGGATAACATGCAGATTCTGATTCAGTAGGTCTGGAGTGGGGTCTGAGATTCTGAATTTCTAACAAACTCTCAGTTGGTGATCATGCTGCTTATCTGTGAATCTCACTCAGAGAAGTAAGATTTCAGAGGACAATATCAAGATTACAATATCATATCATTCAGAATTATGTTCTGGTAAAAGTAAGGTGAAACCAAAGACAAAAAAAAAAAAAAGAAAATATTTGCATTTATTTGATTTTTTTTAATGTTTTATTGTGACTTGGGAGAAGGTTTACAGAGCAAATTTGTTTTCCATCCAACAATTCATGCACATTTTGATTCATGACATTGATTGCAATTTCCACAATGTAACAATACTCTTACATTTCCTCCCTAGCATTTCCATTTCTTCTTTAGCATTTCCATTCATTCTTCTTTCCTATCCTTTCCTGCATTTTGAGTTGACCCCTGGACAAATGCTGTTACTTTGATCTAGAACGGTTGATTTTTCTAAGCAATGTGGAACCTCTGGTGTTGTTGTTCATCTTGTCCAAAACAAACTCACTGCCATCAAGTCAGATCAGACTCATTGCAATCCTTTCTTTGTTTTCCCAGGCAGTATCTCTACAGAAGTAGATTGCCAAACCTTCCTTCAGAGAGTGGCTGGTGAGTATGAACCACCACCCTTCTGGTTAGCAGTCAAATGCCTTAGACAACTACCAAAGTTCCCTGTTTACCTTGTGGGTATGTCTATTGTTTTGCTGAAAGTTGAACGAGGGGATAAGTTCAGTTCCAGGCTTGAAGCATGGTGAAAGGCCATATTCTTAGGGGTTTCACCAGTTTCTATTGGATCAGTAAGCCTGTTTTGTTTTGATCATTTTGAGTTTTGTTCTACATTTTTCTCCTAATCTATCCAGGAACTCTTATTGTTATCTCTTTCAGAGAAGTCAGCAGTGATAGGTAGATACAACCTAGTTCTTCTGGTCTCAGGGTTATGGAGGCTGGGATTCATGTAGTCCATTAGTCCTTTGGACTAATTGGTTCCTTGTGTCTTTGATTTTCTTTACTCTTCTATGCACCAGACAGGGAGAGACCAATAATTGCACCGCAGATGGCCTCTCACAAGCTTTTAACATTCTAGACTCATTAAAATAGGATAGAACATTTTTTCCTTTTATTTCCCCAAAGGCTATGCTCCTCAAGACTATGGTCCTGAGCCCCATGCCCAATGACTCATTCCCTCAAGATGTTTTGTTATGATTAAGAAAATTTCATAACTTTGCCCTTTGTTGTTCTAACAAATTCATAAATATATTTGCTGCGCAATTATTGTGCAGTTGTCTATTTCTCTTTTCTACTCTGTTAAAGTTTGACTTATGTATTTTGGGGCTCTTTCATTCAGTATATATGTATTTATTATGGGCATGTCCTCTTGTTGGATTGAGAATTTAACTTTATATAATTTCCTTCTTTCTTTCTTTTGCCTTAAAATCTATCTCAACAGAAATTAATATTGCCACTTCTGCTCTTTTTTGCTTGCCATATGTTTGATATCTTTTCCCATCCTTTGATTTTTAGCTTATTTTCATCTTGGTATCTAAGGTGTGTCTCTTGTAGACAGCATATTGATTGGTCATGTTTTCTTATCCACTCTGCTACTCTGTATCTCTTGACTGGTCCATTTAATTAATTTATGTTCAGTGTAATTTTCAACAGGAAAAAATTTACTGCTGTCATTTTGCTGTGGGGTGTGTGTGTGTGTGCAGTATTGATGGTTTCTTTGTTTTAGGCATTTTTCTGTGCTAAGTTTACTTTGTCTATATATTTTCTTATAATTTCTTTCTTTCCTGTTGGTTTAGTGTTTACTGAATGTGTATGATTTTCTTCTTTCTTAAATTGATGAGAATGTTTATTAATTTTCTATGGGGTTATCCTGTAATTTATTATAATCTTACCAAGTTTAAGACAGTCCATGCTATCTTGACATCATTTTGACTTCTTCTCCATTTGGACTTTCTAAAACTATACAATTTATTCCTGATTTTTGTTTTGTAGTTATCATCACTTACTAATTGACACCTCTAGCTTCCTATATTCAGTGTTGTAGATTTATTTTATTTGTAATCTTCTATATCGAGGTTGTATACCACCACTTGTCTGTCAGTTTGTTGTACTGTAGTGGCTTGCTTGTTGCTGTGACCCTGGATGTTATACTACTACCAGTATTTCAAATACCAGCAGGGTCACCCAT
This sequence comes from Orycteropus afer afer, assembly GCF_000298275.1. Taxonomy (NCBI): domain Eukaryota; kingdom Metazoa; phylum Chordata; class Mammalia; order Tubulidentata; family Orycteropodidae; genus Orycteropus; species Orycteropus afer. The sequence goes on along the minus strand of NW_006921697.1, from coordinate 8,267,188 downwards.
GGTGAACAGGTTTCACTGGAGCTTCCAGACTAAGATAGATTCTGAAGAAGGAAGGGCCATCCACTTCTCAAAGAATTGGCCAGTGAAAACCGTATGAATAGCAGTGAAACACTGTCTGGTATATTACTGGAAAACTTTATGAATAACCCTGAAACATTGTCTGAGAATAGTGTCAGAAGATGAGACCCTCAGGTTGAAGGCACTCAAAACATGACTGTGGAAGAACTGTCTCCTCAATGTAGAGCCATACTTAATGATGTGGATCAAGTAAAGCTTTCAGGAGCTCCATTTGCTGATGTGTATCACTCAAAATGAGAAGACACAGCTGCAAATATCCATTAATAATTGGAACATAGAAAGCATGAAGTATGAATCTAGGAAAATTGGAAGTTGTCAAAAATGAAATGGAACACATAAAGATCAATATCCTAGGCATTAATGACCTGAAATGAACTGGTTTTGGCCATTTTGAATCAGACAACCAAATGATCCACTATACTTAGAATGACAAATTGAAGAGGAATGCCATGGTATTCATTATCACAAAGACTGTTTCAAGATCTGTCCTGAAGGACAATGTTGTCAGTGATAGGATAATTTCCATATGTTTATAAGGAAGACCAGTTAATACTATTGTTATTCAAATTTACGCACCAACCACCAAAGCCAAAAAGGAGGAAATTGAAGATTTTTACCAACTTCTGTAGTCTAAAATTTACCAAACATGTAATCAAGATATGTTGATTACCACTAGTGATTGGAATGCAATAGTTGGAAACAAAGAAGAATCACTGGTAGTTGGAAAATATGGCCTTGGTGATAGAAATAATGCTGAAGATTACATGATAGATTTTTGAAAGACTGACTTATTCATTGCAAATACCTTTTTTCAACAACATAAATGGTGGCTATATATGTGGACTTCACCAGATGGAATACACTGGAATCAAATTGATTACATCTGTGGAAAGAAGAAATGGGAAAGCTCAATATCTTCAGCCAAACAAGCCCAGGAGCTGACTGTGGAACAGACCATCAACTGTTCATATGTAAATTCAATTTGAAGATAAAGACAATGAAAACAAGTCCCTGAGAGCCAAAATATTACCTTGATTATATTCCTCCTGAATTTAGAGACCATCTAAAGAATACATTTGATGCATTGACCACCAGTGACCAAAAACCAGAGGAATTGTGGGATAACATCAAGAACATCATCCATGAAGAAAGTAAAAGGTCACTAAAAAGACTGGAAAGGAAGAAATGACCACAATGGATGTCAGAAGAGACTCAGACTTGCCCTTGAATGGAGAGTGGCTAAAACAAATGGAAGAAATGACAAGATCAAAGAGCTGAACAGAAGATTTCAAAGAGCAGCTTGAGAAGACAAAGTCAATTACCATAATGAAATGTGCAAACACCTAGAGTTAGAAAACCAAAAGGGAAGAACACACTCAGCATTTCTCAAGTTGAAAGAACTGAGGAAAAAAATTAAGCCTTGAGTTGCAATATTGAAAGATTCTATGGGCAAAATATTGAATGATGCAGGAAGCATTAAAAGAAGATGGAAGAAATACACAGAGTCACTGTACCAAAAAGAACTGGTTGATCTTCTTCCCTTTCAGGAGGTGGCATATGATCAAGAACCAATGGTATTGTAGGAGGAAGTCAAAGCTGCACTGAAGGGATTGGCAAAGAACAAGGCTCTAGGGATTGATGGAATACCCATTAAGATGTTTCAACAAATGGATGTCCTGCTGGAGGCACTCACTTTGCTATGCCAAGAGATTTAGAAGACAGCTCCCTGGCCAACTGACTGGAAGAGATCCATATTTGTACCCATTCCAAAGAAAGGTGACCCCAAAGAATGTGGAAATTATTGGACAATATCATTAATATCACACATTAGTAAAATTGTGCTGAAGATAATTCAAAAACAGTACAGCAGTATTTGACAGAGAACATCCAGAAATGCAAGCTGAATTCAGAAAAGGAGAAGGAATAAGAGATATCACTGCTCATGTCAGATGGATCTTGGCTGAAAGCAAAGAATACCAGAAAGATGTTTACTTGTGTTTTATTGACCATGGAAAAGAATTTGATTGTGTGGATCATAACAAATTATGGATAACATTGAGAAGAATGGGAATTATAAAACACTTAATTGTGCTCATGAGGAATTTGTACATAGACCAGGAGGCTGTCATTCAAACAGAACAAGGGGATACTGCATGGTTTAAAATCAGGAAGGATGTGCATCAGGGTTGTATCCTTTTACCATACTTGTTTAATCTGTATGCTGAGCAAATACTCCAAGAAGCTGGACTATATGATCAAGAATGTGGCATCAGGATTGGAGGAAGACTCATTAACAACCTGTGATATGCAGACGACACAACTTTGCTTGCTAAAAGTGAGGGTGACTTGAAACACTTCTCGATGAAAATCAAAGACTATAGTCTGCAGTATGAATTACATCTCAACATAAAAAAAATGAAAATCCTCACAACTGGACCAATAAGCAGCATCATGATAAATGGAGAAAAGAATGAAGTTGTCAAAGACTTCATATTACTTGGTTTCACAATCAACACCAATGGAAGCAGTAGTCAAGACATCAAACAACATGTTGCACTGGGTAAATCTGCTGTAAAATGTCTCTTTAAAGTGCTGGAGAGCAAGATGTCTCTTCAAATACTAAGGTGTACCTAAACCAAGGCAAGGTATTTTCAGTCACCTCATCTGCATGTGAGAGCTGGACAATGAATACACAAGACTGGAGAAGAGTTGAAGCTTTTGAGTTGTGGTGTTGGTGAAGAATACTGAAAGTATCATGGACTGCCAAAAGAACTAAAAGATCTGCTCTGGAAGAAGTGCAGCCAGAATACTCCCTGGAAGTGAGAATAGCCAGACTTTGTCTCACCTACTTTGGTCAGGTTGTTAGAAGTGACCATTCCCTGGAAAAGGATATCATGTTCGGTAAAGTAGAGTCAATGAAAAAAGGAAGGCCCTCAACAAGATGGATCAATACAGTGGCTGCAGCACTGGGCTCAGGTATAGCAAGGACTGTGAGGCTGCCACAGGACTAGACAGTGTTTTGCTATGTTGTACATAGGGTTTCTATAAGTCAGAGAAAGTTCAACGGCACCTAACAACAACGTATCTGGGTTGATTTCCAGGTAATGCTATTTTATGTCTTAATATCTGGTCATTGTCTGCCATTGTTGGTTCTCTGAAGGACTCTCTTCAGCATTTCTTATAAGTTTTGCCCAGTTTTTACAAGATTCTTTAATTTCTCTTTATCTGGAAGAGTCTTAATTTCACCATAGTATTTGAAGGACAATTTTTGCTGGATATATAATTCTTGTATGGCATTTTTTTTTTCTTTCAGGGTTTTATATATGTTATCCCATATATGAATGTATATCTCCTCATCTTTCATGATATTAGGGAAGTTTTCTTCCAGCAAAACTTTTTTTTCAATTTTTCAGTGCATTTTTTTGAGACGAGGGGTATTTTCCTGCTCTGAAATACTAATCACCTCTAAGTTATTCCTCTGGATGGTCTCTCACATAAGTATTAGGCTTCCTTCTCCTCCTCCTCCTCTTCCTTCTTTTCATTCTTTTTTCTGGTTGTTCATCTAATGCATTAATGTCGAGAGATTTGTCTTTGATCTCACTAAGTCTGTATTCCATTGCTTCAGTTCTATTCCTTTGTCCTTCCAATGTGTTATTTGTGAAACTTTGGTATTAATCTTCTGGATTTCTATTTGCTGTTTTTGTATGATTTGTAATTTTTTACTTACATAGCTTGAACTGTTTTTCCTGAATTCTTCTAAAGTTTGAGTTTTCCTTGCTTTTGTCTGTGATTTCCTTGAACTTTCTCTCAATGCATTGAATGTACCTAAATATAATTCTTTTGAATTCTTTATCAGGTAGTTCCACTAGCATTTCTTCTTCCAGATGATTTTCCGGCCCTGTATTTTGATCACTTGCTGTAGCCATCTTGTCCTATTATTTTATGTAATTTGAAGCTATCTATTATCTCCAAAATATTGTAATGTTATTGTATTAATTAGTTGATTGTATGTTTGCTTGCTTCACCCTGATTTTTTGTTTTGTTACATTTTAATATATTGGGGCAACAAGGCAGACATGTTACTCTGGTCACTAGTTTGGCAGCACTGTAGTGCTCACAGCTTGTGTCTGAGTGGTTTTGGTATCAGGAAGGAGTGTCAGCATGAGTCCATGATCACTGATTCTGCAGAGAGTAGCTCAGGACAGGCTGTACAGGTGTTAGCCACTGTCTATCAATGGTACTGGAACAGATGGTAATATTTGTCCAGTGGGTTGGGGAGCAGGTGTAGGTGGGTATGGCTGGGTAGGGTCTTTGGCCCTCACTTCTGGGGAAAGATAGAAAGAAAAAGAAAAGAGGGGAAGGACAGAGGAAAAGAAAAAAAAAAAAAAAGGAGGCAGGGAAAAGAGGAGATCTAAGAAGAAATAAAAAGGAAAAGATAAAAGGAAGGAAAAATAACATGATACAGCACTGGCACAAGTGGTAGTCACCAAACATGGCTGCAGTGGATATGTGGCACTTGCTCCATACAAACATGCACCACAGATTATGTAAGGTCAGGAGTGGTACTACTGAATGTAGAGGTGGCAGGGGGTGAGGTATTAACTCAGCTATTAAAAACAGGAGCTCTGGTAGCATAGTGGCTAAAGCACTTGACTGCTAACCAGAAGGATGGTGGTTCAAACCCACCAGACATTCCTCGGAAGGAAGGTTGGGCAATCCTACTTCCGTAGTGATACTGCCTCGGAAACCCAAGGAGGGGTCACTATGAGTCAGGGCCGACTCGACGGCAAATAACAACAACAACAACAAATTAAGAACAGAAGAGGAAAAAGTTGAGGGGGGAAGTGGGAGATAAAAAAAAAGGATGAATAGGAAAGGACATAGAAGGGAAGAAAGGAAAAACAAAAGAGAAAAAAAAAAAAAAACTGGTGCAAACATTCTAGGGGAGCATACACTGCTCTCCATGGAGGAGTGGGGGTAGGTGCTACTGACCTGGAGCTGTGCTGGGATCAAACAAATAAAAAAAAAAAAGAGCAGATGAAAAGGAAGAAAGAAAAGAGAAGAAATAAGAGACTAAAAGAGGAGAAGAGGGAAGGAGGAACTGGGAGGAAAATAAGCAGCACAGTGCTGGTGAAAAAGTATCAGCCACCAAACATAGCTGCCCAGGAGCACAATGCTCACCCTGCTAGAGCATGCATCTCCGACCAGGGAGAGGCAAGAGCAGGTGCTGCTAACTGTGATGGCAGTGGGGAAAGAGCTCCAGCTCTTTGGGCTCACTGCCCCACCCCCATGCCCGAAAAAAAAGCAAGAGAAGAGGAAGGAAAAAAGAACACAAGGGGAAAAAATAAGAGAGGGAAAGATAGGAGAACTAAGCAGAAAGATAAAGAAAAAGAAGAGGGTTGGAAGAGTGGCACAGCACTGGCAGTGGGGAGAGTTTGATCAGCTGCTGAGTGAATGGGGGTGGGGAGGGCCATCCTTCTGGTCACATTATCACCAATGTGGGTGCTGGTGCAGTTATGGGCAAATGGACCCAGTTACCTGATTCCTGCTCCAATTGGAAGGCTGCTTGAAATAATTCAAAATGGCCATGCTATATCAGTTAGCAGTTTACCACTCCTTATTCATTGTTTTCATTCAATCTTTCCCTTTTATTGGTATTTGATTTACTTCTTTATCCTTTCCTTTGAAGCTTTGGCATCCAGACTTGTCATCCATAGCCATTTCCTTTGCTTTTTCAAGTCTTTGTTGTAGAGGGGCTGGATAGTGTATCTGCCTAGTCTGCCATCTTGAATCCCTCCCTACAATTACTCTTTCGAAATGAATACTATTATCTGATTCAACAGACAAGAAAATGAAGACACATAGAGGGAAGTAACTTGCTTATCATTTAATATGGAGACAGGATCTGAATCCCTGTAATCTGATGGCAGGAGTCCCTGAATGTTGCAAACAGTTTAGTACTCAGCTCCTAGCCAAAAAGTTGGCAGCTCAACTCCACCCAGAGACACTTTAAATGAAAGGCCTGACAATCTGCCTCTGAAATATCACAGCCATTGAAAACCCGATGGAGCACAGTTCTACTCTGAAACACACAGGGTCACCATGAATCAAAATCCATTCAACAGCAATTGATTTTCGTGAGGTTTTTTGTAATCTGGGGCACATATTGGCTCCAAAGACTGATCCCATAAAAAGGACCTAACAATTTTAGTTAACCACATGCTCAAGGTGAGCCAACAGTGTGTGCCAGTGGTTAGCACAGCAAATGCAAGGATCTTGGCAATGGTGGTAGGCCTGATAATTTGAGAAATAAACAGAAAGACAGAGAGACTATGAGCAAATTTTGCCATGGACAACAAAGACAGTTCAGAACACAGACAGAAGTAGAACTCACCACAATGGTTCATTTGATGAGACTTTAATGAAAGGGCTAATTAGAGAAGTGCAAGTAGGGTTAAAAGAAAAAAGATGCTAAGGTTCTTTGAGACTAGCAATAGCTATAGGCATTAACACTCTAAAACTGAAGACCTAGGGAGGAAATAGTGTTATTAGTTCTCTCCAGGTCTAGTGAGATCTAGATCCATGCAGAAAGGGTCACTTTGCAGGAGTTACAGACATAAAGGAATCCCTCTTGAGTCAGAATTAATTCGATAGCAGTGGGTATCCACTACCAGAAAGTCATGTTGAAGCAGAAAGGGAATGGGAAGGAAGCATCCAGTCCTCTCTCTCCTCCTGCCTTCCTTTCTCCTTCCCATGCTTCCTATTGGCTACCCTAATATGGTGCCAGCCAGTAAAGGAGCCCAGGTTAAATAGTCCAGAAGATTCAGCCTGCCCAAGCAGGGAGTAGGACAGAAAAGAGTAGAAATGGATGTAGAGAGGAGTGAAAGAACAACCATCATCAGTAGTAAGGAATTGGGAAACTCTTCTACAAAATACAGTTTAGGCAAATGTGTATATTTATGACCAAGGAGTGATAACCTCATGGGAACACATTCATCAAAACCAAACTTGAGTGGTTGACATATAGAACAGAGAAGAAGCATTCCACATTATTATAGTGACAAAACAATGAACTATGGTTCAAAGAAGTACATAGATTTGAACCTAATACAAAGAACTTTCTAACAAATGTGGAAAGGACTGATTTTATAGAGTCCTGAGTTTGATATCACCAGAAATCCTCCAGCAAAAGGCAGATTTGAGGAGTTTATAGAAAAGATCCCCATATAAAAATGGCTCCATATGACCTCTACAGTGTCTTCTAGCCTGTTGTTGTTATGTGCCATCGAGTTGGCTCTGACTCATAGCGACCCTTCCTTGGGTTTCCAAGGCAGTATCACTATGGAAGTAGATTGCCCAACTTTCCTTCCAAGGAGTGTCTGGTGGGTTTGAACCATCAACCTTCTGGTTAGCAGTCAAGTGCCTTAGGCACTATGCTACCAGAGCCTATGATCCTATAAATGTGTGATGTTATGACAGGCCTGGCCAAGCCAATCTCAGGGGAGATCACTGAGTCAAACTACACTCAGAGCATAGCCTCAGGACTCTGTGAATAACATGATATCAACTATTTCTTCACCTCTCACTGACATTGGAAACAATATTACTACAGTGTCATATCCAGCCTGACAGCTGGAGCCTCCTTTCCCATAACAATGATAACCCCTGACCCCTCTGGAGGATTCTCACTCCTCTTAAATGAGTATATTGCTAAGAGCATCACATCTGATGATTTGTGTATCCAGAGGGATCTCATGCTTTGAACAAGTGAAATGAGCATCTGTTTGGGGTGAAAAATACTTCCTCTAAAATTCATACATCAATGTTTCTTAATAGAACAAATGGTTGTCTCTTTCACACTTGTTGTGTGGGTCTTAAGGTTAATGACAGGGGATTTTGGAGCTAGATAGACCTGGATTTGACTCTTGGCTTCATCACTTACATTACAAGTTACTAGACTTTGAATCTCTATTACATGTAAAATGGGCATATTAAGGAGTTCCAGTAAGATGGTGGAATAGGCAGACAGACAGCACAGACCCTCTTCAATAAAGAAAAGGGGAAACAATTTGCACAGATACAGAAGATAATCCTGGAGCCGTGAGCTTTGAAGAGAAGGATATAGAAGTGGACTAAACTCCAAGTAGTAGAAGAACTTGCATGAAAACACCAAAAAAGGAGAAGAATTAAACTAAGAACCTAAAAATTGGCCCTACTAGCCAGGGGTTGCATGGAGGACTGCACTGGTAGCTGGTGAATAAAAGAGGAAGCAGCAAAGAGGAAGGCGGGCTGAGCTGTGGACTTTTGCCTGTCTGGAGGGCACAGCTATATTGAATGTTTAAAAGTGGTTTGACCATTTTGGAGGCAGGGCAAGATGGCGGACTAGGCAGAAGGATTGCACAGACCCTCTTCAACAAAGAAAAGGGAAACCAATTAACACAGACACAGAAGATAATCTTGGACCCCT
>NW_006921697.1:8245046-8253577 GCF_000298275.1 Orycteropus afer afer | reverse complement strand
TCTCACATGCATATGAGGCAAATGAAAATACCATGACTTGTGTCAGGTGCACCTTAGCCCTCAAGGAGACATCTTTGCTCTTCAGCACTTGAAAGAGGTCCTCGAAGCCGATTTTCTCAGTGCTGTATGTCGTCTAATGTCTTGACTCCTGCTTTCATTGGCATCAATTGTAGTACCAAGCAATGTGAAGTCCTTGACAACTTCAATCTTTTCTCTTTCATCCTGATGCTGCTTATAGGTCCAGTTGTGAGGATTTTTGTTTTCTTTATATTGAGATGTAATCTATACTGCAGAATGTAGTTTTCAATCTTCATCAGTAAGTGCTTCAAGTCATTCTCACTTCCAGCAAGGAAATTTTTGTTGTCAGTGTATCACAGGTTGTTAATGATTCTTCCTCCAATCCTGATGTCACATTCTTCTTCATAAAATCCATCTTCTTGGATCATTTGCTAAGCATACAGATTGAATAAGTGTGGTGAAAGGATACAACCCTGATGCACTCACTTCTTGATTTTTAACCATGCAGTGTCCCCTTGTTCTGTTTGAAGAACAGCCTCCTGGTCTATGTACAGCTTCCTCATGAGCACAATTAAGTGTTTTGGAATTCCCATTCTTCTCAATGTTACCCATAATTTGTTATTATCCACACAATCAAATGCTTTTGCATAGTCAATAAAACACAAGAAAACATCTTTCTGGTATTCTCTGCTTTGAGCCAAGATCCATCTGACATCAGCAATGATATCCCTCATTCCATGTCCTTTTCTGAATCCAGCTTGCATTTCTGGAAGTTCTCTATCAACATACTGCTGCAACTGTTTTTGAATTATCTTCAGTAAGATTTTAATAGCATGAAATATTAATGCTATTGTTCGATAATTTCCACATTCTTTGGGATCACCTTTCTTTGGAATGGGTACAAATATGGATCTCTTCCAGTCAGTTGGCCAGGTAGCTGTCTTCCAAACCTCTTGGCATAACCAAGTAAGTGCCTCCAGCAGGGCATCCGTTTGTTGAAACATCTTAATGGGTATTCCATCAATCCCTAGAGCCTTGTTCTTCGCCAATCCCTTCAGTGCAGCTTTGACTTCCTCCTACAATAACATTGGTTCTTGATCATATGCCAGCCACCCCCTGAAAGGGAAGAAGATCAACCAGTTCTTTTTGGTACAGTGACTCTGTGTATTTCTTCCATCTTCTTTTAATGCTTCCTGCATCATTCAATATTTTGCCCATAGAATCTTTCAATATTGCAACTCAAGGCTTAATTTTTTTCCTCAGTTCTTTCAACTTGAGAAATGCTGAGCATGTTCTTCCCTTTTGGTTTTCTAACTCCAAATCTTTGCACATTTCATTATAGTAATTGACTTTATCTGCTCAAGCTGCTCTTTGAAATTTTCTGTTCAGCTCTTTTATCTTGTCATTTCTTCCATTTGCTTTAGCTAGTCTCCATTCAAAGGCAAGTCTCAGAGTCTCTTCAGACATCCATTGTGGTCTTTTCTTCCTTTTCAGTCTTTTTAAGGACCTCTTTCTTTCTTCATATATGATGTTCTTGATGTTATCCCATAATTGTTCTGGTTTTCGATCATTTGTGTTCAATGCTTCAAATCTATTCTTTAGATGGTCTCTAAATTCAGGAGTGATATATCCAAGGTCATATTTTGGCTCTCATTGACTTGTTTTGTCTTCAACTTCAAATTGAACTTGCATATGAGCAGTTGATGGTCTGTTCCACAATCAGCTCCTGGCCTTGTTTTGGCTGAAGATACTGAGTTTTCCATCACCTCTTGCCAGAGATGTAGTCAGGCTGATTCTTGTGTACTCTATCTGGTGAATTCCACATGTATAGCTGCTGTCTGTGTTGTTGAAAAAAGGTATTTGCAATGAATAAGTTGTTGGTCCTTGCAAAATTCTATAATGGGATCGCCAGAGTTATTTCTGTCACCAAGCAAAATTTTCCAATTACCGGTGATTCTTCTGTTTCTTACTTTTGCATTCTAGTCACCAGTGATAATTAACACATCTTGATTGCATGTTCAGTCAATTTCATACTGCAGAAGTTGCTAAAAATCTTCAACTTCCTCATCTTTGGCTTTGGTGGTTGGCACATAATTTGAATAATTGTAGTAGTAGCTGGTTTACCTTGTAGGCATATGGATATTATCCTCTCACTAACAGCACTGTACTTCAGGACAGATCTTGAAATATCCTTTGTAATGATGAATACCACACCATTCCTCTTCAAATTGTCATTCCTGGCATAGTAGATCTTATGGTTATCTGATTCAAAATGGCCAAAACAGGTCCATTTCAGCTCACTAATGCTTAGGATATCAAATTTTATATGTTCCATTTCATTTTTGACAAATTCCAATTTTCCTAAATTCATACTTAATACATTTCATTTTCCTCCTCCGAAGGATGATGGGGTAATCTACTGTGGTAATGATACTGCCTCAGAAACCCAAGGAGGGTCGCTATGAGTCAGGTCTGACTCAACGGCACATAACAACAACAACAATTATCACTGGATGTTTGCAGATGTTTCTCCTCAATTTAAGTCATGCCACATCAGCAAATGGAGGTCCCAAGAGCTTCACTTTATCCATATCATTAAGGTTGGTTCTATTCCGAGGAGGCAGCTCTTTTCCTGTTGTATTTTGAGTGTCTTCCAACCTAAGGGCCTCATCTTCCTGCACTGTATCAGACAATGTTGCTGGGCTATTCATAAAGTTGCCTAGTGATGTATCAGACAGTGTTTCTCTGCTATTCATAAAATTTTCCATCACCAATTCTTTGAGAAGTTGACGGCCTCTTCCTTCTTCCAAGTCTGTCTCAGTCTGTAAGCTATGTTGAAATCTGTACACCGTGTACAATGCTGCTGGCATTTGAAACACCAGTGACACAGCCTCAAGCCTCACAGCAACACACAAGCCACCACAATAGGAGCAATTGGCAGACAAGTTTGTCTCCCTTAGCTGTTTGAAATGTCTCCATCCTCCCCTTACCTGGATCCTGTGGCTCTTCCCCACTTCCTGCCTCATGGGATGGGGTCTGTCTCCCTCCCCTTACCTGGATCCCATGGCGCTGGCTCTGTCTTGTCCCCAGCTCTTTGCCTGCTTCCTGCCTCTTGGGGTGGGGCCTTGTTTCCTTCCCATTATTATTATTATTATTTCTTTTTTTATTATTATCCTTTATTCTTCCCTTCCTAGGTTCTAGTTTTCACCTTTTTTCTCTCTTCCCTGTTCCTGGTTTCCATTTTTTTCTTTCTCATGGTTAAACCCATTCCTTGTTTTTCTTTTTGCATTTTTCACATTATTTTCATACCCTACCTTTTTTCTCTTATTGCCCTCTCTGCAGATATTGTTTCCCCCCCCCCTTGGTGATTGTTCCTGTGTGTTTGTTGTTGCTGTTGTTATGTGCTGTTAAGTCAGACCCAACTCATAGCAACCCCTCCTTGGCTTTCCAAGGTGGTATCACTATGGAAGTAGATTGCCCAACCTTTCTTCCAAGGAGTGGCTGGTGGGTTTGAATCACCAGCCTTCTGGTTAACAGTGAAATGTTTTAGGCACTACACTACTAGAGCTCCTGTGTGTTTATGTGGGGTATTTTTTGTCCACTTGATTTTACTTTTTTGATGGTTTTTCAACTGTTGTTTTTGTCTAACTGACAAAACAGTGCCCATATGACACAACTATACCCAAAACTCACACAGCTTCACTTACTGTGTGAGAGCCACCTCTTCCTTCTCCACCAACTGGTCAATGATAAATGACCACCAAGAAAAGTCTGACTCACCCTTAACTGCTCTTCACATTTAACACAGATCTAAATACAACATCACAATGTCTTGAAGACAACAGGCCATCACAGTCCACACAAAGAAGCAAGATAATGTGGTAGAAATAAGGGAGCAGGATACAGACCCAGAACACACCCCTGAGGAAGAAGCAGCATTGGAACTCCCTGATAAGTAATTCAAAAGAATTATATTTAGATATCTTAAAAAGATTAGAGACAGATAAAAGAAAACACTGACAAAAATAAGGAAAACACAGACAAAACTCTAGAACAATTTTGGAAGAAAATACAAGAACAAAATGACAAAATAAATGAAAAATTAGAAATGATACAAAATCTACAGATAGAAATCCAGAAGATTAATACTAAATTTTCAGAAATAGATAACACATTGAAAGGGCAAAGGAGTAGAATTGAATCAATGGAAGACAGAATTAATGAGATTGAAGACAAATATCTAAACACTTCTTTGGAAAGGGATCAATCAGGAAAAAGACAAAAAAAAAAAAAAAAACCCCGAATAAATCCTAAGGTTCATGTGGGATAAGATCAAAAGGAATAAACACGTGTAATTGGAATTCCAGAACAAGAAGAGAAAAGGAAAACCACTGAGAAAATTGTCCAAGATTTGTTGGAAGAGAACTTTCCTGATATGATGAAAGATGAGAATATATAAATTCAGGAAGTCCAACAAACCTCAAACAAGACAGACTCCAAAAGAAAATCACTAAGATATATCATCATCAAACTCACCAAAACCAAAGTCAAAGAAAGAATCTTGAAAGCAGCATGAGAAAAATGAAAAGTTACTTACAAAAGACAACCAGTAAGAATAAGATCCAATTTCTCAGCAGAAACCAATGCAAGTAAGAAGGCAATGGGATGGTATATATAAAACCCTGAGAGATAAAAATTTCCAATCAAGAATTATATACCCCCAAAAATTATCCCTCAAATAAATATGATAGTGAAATTAGGGTATTTGTAGATAAGCAGAAATTAAGGGAATTTGTTAAAACCAGACCAACCTTACAAGAGACACTGAAGGGAATCCTTTGGACAGAGAACAATAGCAAACAACAACTCACCATTAATATACAAGATGACATAACCCAGAAACCAACACAGCTGTGGACATATCCAAAGTAAAATAAGCTTACAAGATTGTAAACAGGGAACCAGAGACATCAATTGGCAAATGTGGACAATGATAAATCAAAAAGAGAAAAAATAGTGTAGTCATAGAACTTCTGAATGGTGAGGAAGTCAAGAGAGTTGCAAGACAGAGTGGACTGTTCTAAACTCAGGAAGAAAATTATACATCTCAGGGTAACCTCAAAGAAAAATGATAAACCTTCACATCACAATAAAAAGGACAAGCACAAATATTTAGCAAATGTCAAAACAATAGCAACAATGGAAATGATAACATGATTCATAAATATAATGAGCTCAGCACAGAAAATAATATGGAACAAAGAAACCAGGGACATCATGAAAAAACATGTAACAAAATGACAGCAACTGATTCATACTTGTCAATAATTACGTTTAATGTCAAGGGATTAAATACACCACTCAAGAAATGGAGAGTTGCAGACTGGATAAGTAAACATAACCCTTTATTATGCTATCTACAAGAGACACATCTTAGAGACAAAGAGAAAAATAGACTAAAAATCAAAGGTTGGAAAAAGATATATCAAGCAAAAGGCAACCAAAAAAGAGCAGGAGTGGCAATATTAATTTCCTATCAAATTGATTTTAAGATAAAAATTACCATACAAGATAAGGAAGGACATTATATAATGATTAAAGGATCAATTGAACAAGAAGATATAAGCATAATAAACATCTATGGACCCAATGAAAGAGCCCCAAAATACATAAATTAGAGTTTAAAAGAGTTGAAGAAGTAAACAGATGACTCCACAGTCATAGTGGGAGACTTTAATACACCACTTTCAATGAAAGATTGAACACCTGGAAAGAAACTTAACAGAAACACAGATCTAAACCATACAATCCACCAACTTGACCTTATAGACATCTACAGAGCCTTTCACCCAACAACAGCATAATATACATTCTTTTCCATGGAAAACATGGAACATTCTCCATGATATACCATATGACCATATGTTAGGCCATAAAGCAAGCCTTAATAAATTCAAAAACATTGAAATACTCAAAGCATCTTCTCAGATGACAGTGTTATCAAATTAGAAATCAAAAATATGAAGATCAACATAAAAAAAAGAAAAAAAGATGGAAAATGAACAATGCCCTTCTTAAGAATGACCGTGTCATGGAAGAAATAAAAAATTAAATTCAAAATTTCCTTGAATAAAATGAGAATGAAAACACAACATACCAAAATCTTTGGGACACAGAGAAAGCAATGATCGGAGTTCAATTTCTAGCAATAAATGCACACATCAAGACACAACAAAAGCAATGATCAGAGTTCAATTCCTAGCAATAAATGAACACATCAAAAAAGAAGAAAGAGCTAAAATCAACACTTTAAACCAATATCTCCAACTCTTTTGGTTACCTAGTGCCACTCTGACAGGAGAATATACCACAAATGGGATGGCTGAACAAACAGGACTTTATTCTCTAACAATTTGGAGGCTTTAAGTCAGAGTTCAAAATGCCAGGCTGTAGGTGCTGTGTGAAATCACCTCAACCTTGGACTTCAGCTCTGCCTCTTGCTCCTGGCCCACTGTGGCTAGAGGCATCTCTTCACTCAGGAAGCTACTGGCTGCTGAGGCTAACAAGCCCAAGGTTGACAAATAAAATGTCACAGTCCCAATGTTACCAAACCACACAGTAGACCATTAATTTAAGACCATTGAAAGTCCCAAGGTTAGAACATGACAGGCTGCTGAACAATGACATGGCTACATGCAGGGTTCAAGCATGCCATAACATGGAGACCATTCCCAAAGCTGTTTCTTATATATGGGAAGCAGACCACATACGGGAAGCAGACCACATCCATGAAGCAGCTACTTAGCTGCTTGTGGTAGGTCCCACCATGGAGTTTATTGCCAGTCTCATCATGAAGATTAACTACCACCAGCTGCCCAGCCACTCAACCAGGCCCAGTTAAGTTGACACACAAACTTAACCACCACACCAACAATTAAAAAAGAGCAGCAAGAAAAGCCTACAGTCACCAGAAGAAAGGAAATAATCAAGATCCACACAGAAATCAATGAAACAAAAAATAGAACCAAAAGGATAGCATCAGGATAGTATGAAGAACTGTACTCCAACAAATTTGAAAATCTGGAAGAAATGGACAGATTTCTAGAAACACACTACTTGCCTAAACTAATACAAAGGGAGGTGGAAAAGCTGAACAGATACATAAGAAAAGAAGAAATTGAACAAGTCATAAAAAAATTACCAATAAAACACAGTCCTGGCTCAGACAGTTTCACTGGAGAATTCTTCCAAACATTCAGAGAAGAACTGACACCAACCTATTCAAACTATTTCAAAACATACAAAAGAATGGAATTCTCCCTAGTTCATTTTATGAAGCAAGAATAATCTTGATACCCAAACCAGGGAAATACATCACTCAAAAGGAAAACTACAGATGCACCAGCCACTCCTTGGAAGGAAGGCTGGGTATTCTACTTCCATAGTGTTGCCTCCTCAGAAACCCAAGGAGGGATCTCTATGAGTTGGATCTGACTCAACAGCAGTGTGCGCTGTGTGTGAATATCTCTCATGAACACAGATGCAAAAATCTTCAACAAAATCCTAGCCAATAGACTCCAACAACATATCGAGAAAATCATTCATTATGACCAAGTGTGGTTCATATCAGGTATGCAAGGATGGTTCAACTTTAGAAAAAGAATCAATATCATACACCACATAAATAAAACAAAGGAAAAGAACCACATGATCTTATGAATCAATGCACAAAAGACATTTGATAAAATCCAACACCCATTCCTGATCAAAACTCTCAGCAAAATAGGAATAGAAGGGACATTCCTCAACAAAATAAAGAATATATATGCAAAACCAACAGCCAACATTATTCTCAATGGAGAGGGACTGAAACCATTCCCCTTGCAAACAGGAACCAGACAAAGATGCCTTCTATCACAACTTCTATTCAACATTGTATTGGAAGTCCTCACCAGGGCAATAAGGCAAGAAAGAGAAATTAAGGACATCCAAATTGGTAAGGAAGAAATCAAACTATCCCTATTTGCTGATGATATGATCCAATATCTAGAAAGCTGAAGAGACTCAGTCAAAAATCTACTGGAACTAATTAAGAGATTTAGCATCATGGCAAGATACAAGATCAACATCCAAACATCAGTAGGATTCCTCTGCACCAGCAAAGAGACAGCTAAAAAAGAAATAAGAAAATTTCTACAATTGTAGTTGTTGTTATTTGCCCTTGAGTCAGCCCCAACTCATAGCGACCCCCTCCTTGGGTTTCCAAGGCAATATCACTACAGAAGTAGGATTACCCAACCTTCCTTCCGAGGAGTGGCTGGTGGGTTTAGCTACATATATATACATACATACACACCATCAACTGCTCATATGCAAATTCCACTTGAAGTTAAAGACAATTAAAACAAGTCCACAAGAGCCAAAATATGATCTTGAATATATCCCTCCTGAATTTAGAGATCATCTAAAGAATAGATTTGATGCATTAAACACCAGTGACCGAAAGCCAGAAG
>NW_006921697.1:8198815-8243011 GCF_000298275.1 Orycteropus afer afer | reverse complement strand
ATTGTGGGGCTGGCGCGGGATCGGGCAGTGTTTCGTTCTGCTGTGCATGGGGTCGCTATGAGTCGGAAACGACTCGACGGCACTTAACAACAAGAACAACACATATACTTGGGAATAAATCTTACCAGAGACACAAAAGACCTGTACAAAAAAACTATAAAACACTATTTGAAGAAACCATAAGACATCTACATAAATGGAAGAACATATCATGCTCATGGATAGGAAGATTGAACATTGTGAAAATGTCAATTCTACCCAAAGCAATCTACACATTCAATGCTATCCCAATCCAGATCCCATCAACATTTTTTAAGGATATGGAAAAACCAATCACTAACTTTATATGGAAAAGAAAGAGACCTTGGACAAGCAAAGCATGATTGAAGAAGAACAAAGTAGGAGGTCCCACACTACAGTAGTCAAAACTGGCTGGTATTGGTACAATGACAGACATATAGACCAGTGGAATAGAATTGATAGCCCAATATTAAATCCATTGATCTACAGTCAGTTGATCTTTGACAAAGGGCTGAAATCCATGAAATGGGCAAGAGGTAGTCTCTTTAACAAATGGTGCTGGCAAAACTGGATATTCATTTGCAGAAAAATGAAACAAGATCTGTACCTCACACCATACACAAAAACTAACTCCAGATGGATTAGGGGCCAATTTAAGGGCCCTAATTTATGGCATAAATAGACTATCAAGCATAATCCAAAATGCACAAACAGCCAAAGAGAAAGTAGATGAATGCTCCCTTCTAAAAATTAAATTTTCATGTGGCTCCAAAGATTTCTCCAAGAGTCAAAAGAGAACCTACAGATTGGGAAAAAAATAATCGGCAATGACATATCTGACAAGGGACTTATCTCTAGAATTTA
Organism: Orycteropus afer afer; assembly: GCF_000298275.1. NCBI lineage: Eukaryota > Metazoa > Chordata > Mammalia > Tubulidentata > Orycteropodidae > Orycteropus > Orycteropus afer. The sequence goes on along the minus strand of NW_006921697.1, from coordinate 8,242,126 downwards.
TTAAAAAAACTCCAATACCTCAACAACAAAAAGACAAATAATCCAATTAATAAATGGGCAGAAGACATGAATAGACATTTCACCAAAGAGGATATTCAGGCGGCAAACAAACATAAGAAGAAATGTTCACAATCATTAGCCACTAGAGAGATGCAAATCAAAACAACGAGATACCATTTTGCTCCAGCACCAATACCAAAGTTTAACAAGACAGGAAATAACAAATGCTGGCAAGGATGTGGAGAGATTGGGACTCTCATACACTACTGGTGGAATTGTAAAATATACAACCACCATGGAAAGCAGTATGGCAATTCCTTAGAAATACCATTTAACCCAGCCATTCCATTACTAGGTATATATCCTAAAGAAGTGATAGCCAGGACAAGCACAGATATATGCACACCCATGTTCATCACAGTACTATTTACAATAGCCAAAAAAATGGAATCAACCTAGGTGTCCATCTACAGAAGAATGAGTAAAGAAACTATGGTACATACACACAATGGAATACTATAAAACCCTAAACAACAACATAGAATTGGCAAAATACCACATAACGTGGAAGACCTTGGAGTACATTATGCTGAGTGAAATAAATCAATTACAGAAGGACAGATATTGTATTAGTCCGTTATTGTAAAAAGTCAAGAAAAGGTTTTTATATGGAAGGAAATGTTCTTTGTTGGTTACTAGGGGTGGGAGGGAAGGGGAGAGAACACTGTCAGATATGTAGAGACAAGTATTGATTTGGGTGAAGAGAAGGGTAATGTACCAAATGTGAGTGATCAACATGGCAGCATTGAGGAAGAGGAAGACATAGAGAGGTACATGGGAGATACAGACAACAAAAATGAACATTTTTGCACATACAGTACTGGATTGTCAGTGAAGGCAAACATGGATATATGGGTGGATAGAGGGGTGGACAGGCTGAACTATTAGGTATATCTATGCAGGGGGAAGTGTGCCCAAGACCATGTGTACAGTTGGCAAACAATGTTTCTATAACTGTATTGGTACATTCTGTAAGAATTTCCAGGTATATAGAAGAGGTGACAAGGGACAAGGCTCTAGTCACTTCTTGGCCACAGCCAGATACCCAGAGGGAAAGAGTAGTTGGACCTGTGGACTTGGGACCATAGTCACAGGGAACATCAGGCTCAATTGGCATAAAATACTACACAAAACGTTATTCCCCATCCTACTTTGGTGGGTAGTAACTGGGATCTTAAAAGCTCACAACTGGCCATCTAGATGCAATGATGGGTCTGTCCCTGTCCAGAGCAAATAAGAATGAAGAAAAACAAAGATTCATGGAAACAATTAGTCCAAGCAACTTGTACACCATGCAATCCTCAGCCTATAAGACTATGAGAGCAGAAGAATTAGATGATGCCCAGCTACCACTGTCAACAACTCAGAGGGGGATCTCTGTAGGAGATCCTGGATAGAGTGGAAGAACAATGTGGAACAAAACTCATAATCATTTGGGGAAAAAAAGGGACCAGATTTGCTGGTCTTGTAGATCTTGATGGAACCACTGACACTATGGCCCCTAGCTGCCCTTCAGGTCTGGAACTGAATGCACTCCTTATCCAGCCAAATAAGACAGGCATATGAGCTAAACATTTACATTAGGAGATATACTCTTTTGAGAGATCAGTCATGGGACAATAGAAGGGCTGTGTATGTCTAGGGAGACAGCTCAGGGGGCAGGAGTGCATGGAGGGAAGAGCACAAGGAAGAGGTAACTATGGGGAGGAAGTGAGAGGGGAAACTGTTGCATTGTGGGAAATTGTAGTCACTGTCATGAGACAAAGTGTATGTGAGCTGCTGCATGGAAAGTGAATTTGCTCTGTAAACTTTCACCCAAATCACAATTTTTTTTCTAAAAAGGGGGGGGAGGGGAGATATTAACGATAGTATCTCAAAATAATTAAGTGAGAGAAAGTACCTAACAAAGCCAAACCAAACTCCCTGCCATCGTGTTGATTCTGATTCATAGTAACCCCCCATAGGGTTTCCAAGATTGCACATCTTTACAGAAGCAGATTGCCTCATCTTTCTTCTGCAGAGCAGCTGGTGGAACCACTGACCATTTATTTAACAGCCCAATGCCTTAACCACTGCACCACCACAGCTCCTAGAATGAACCTAACACATACTAAATGCTCACTAATCAATAACTGTTATTATTATGAATATCACCTCATCCAAATAAACAACAAAACACACTGAGTCCAAGAGAAAGGATAAAACACCAGAGAGACAGCAAAGTAACAGCCAAGGAGGTGAGAACTTTTTTCAAGTCCCAGCTCCAGTGTGGCCAAATATTAAGCTCTCTGACTCTCACTATTTCATCTTTAATGATAAGACTATAGTAATATACATATTTTCTCCTCAGCCAATGAACAACTCCTTATTCTATCTAGCATTGTGAGTTTTCGCCTGCACTGATCCTATTTATATGTGAGAAATGCATTCTCAACTAAAACCTGCCCAACGAATAAGTGAGCACAGGGCAGGAGCACATCTTGACCCTAAAGACAAGGCTTACAGAAGCCCAGTGATAACTTTCTACTGATGGGTCCTCTTCTAAGTAGCTGAATAAACAGATGGCATTTAGAATAGAATATTGTATAGTTTATAAAATAGCCTCACATCCATTGACACATCTTATGTTTGTTTGTTTTTTAGGGGGGATAAGAGGAGAAATATTTAGGTAGATAAATTGATAAATTTTGTTGACCATTTCTAAGTCCCAGCCTAAAGACTTCACGTGATTCATTTAAGCTTTCAATAATCCTATGAGGTATGAATCACACTATTCCCATTTTGCATATGAGGAAATGGAAGCATGGAAAAGCAAACTAAATGGCCCAGAGTCACATTGCTGGAGAGAGGCAAAGCCAGGATTTAAACAAGGTAACCTGACCCCAGAGTCTATGCCTTCATCCATTCAGTGTGTCACCTCCTGTGGATGAGCAAATTTAAGCTTCACAGTGACCATATGAGCTAGGTCTTATTGTCGCCATTTTGCGAGTGGATAAATTGAGCTCCAGAGAGGGTTAAGTGTCTTGCTCAGGGTCGCAGAGGTAGTAAGTGGAGTGAGGATTGCTTCCACTTTCAATGACACATTTGTAAGCAAAGAGTGTTGGGACCACATTTTTATCACTTGTTTTCCTGCTCCTTAATATTTTCTCACCTGCCCCTTCTCAGAGACCAGCCCCTGAGGGCATGCCCAAGTCCCCAGGTAAGGCAATAAGTGCAGTGGCAGGAAGAAGAGAAGAGCAGTGGTCTTCAACCCACTGACCTCATTAGAATGGAAGCATCACATGTTAAAAATTCTGTCTGTTTTCTCAGTATGGTATGCCTGAGGCATGGCACTAATCAACAGTAAATATCTGCCAAGTGAATGAACGAGTGAGATAAATTCACAATGAAACTGTTTAAACTCTCTAGTTATGGTCCAGATACATTTTTTAAAGATTCAAATAAGACCGAATTTTTAAGCTTAAATTTTAAAAAAAAAAAAAGAAGGAGAAGGGGAAATTTAAAAGTATTAATGTAAAGCCAGCCAAGTCAGAGCACAGTTTGGTCAAATTAATCTTTTCAATGCTAACAAAACAATCATTAAAAAAGAAGGACAAGAGAACAATCTGTTGAGAAGTGGTAGTCTGGCCACTTGGGTATCCAAATAGAGTAGAGGTGTCAAAAGGAGAAAAAACAATTACATTAGAAGCAGCTCTGCTGGGTCCTGGAGAGGGAAGCAGGAGCTGGCAAACAAACAGGGAAGTCTCACTCTGACCCTCCATCTCTGCATGAGGGTCTCTACCATCCTGTCCCCTTTGGTTCCTCAGGCCCCCTCTCCTGGACCACAACACTGGATCAAAAGTATACAGAGCCTAGAGAGAGTCCTTTCACTTGCCATCTGAGGACACCATGGGATGAGCCAAGATCCCTCACTTAGGCTATAACATCTTCAGTCTTGCTCACTTTGTTTTCACCATCTCTCATTGATCCTCACAAGGTGCCTGTAGTAGGCTGCTTATGCATCATTACCCCATTGGAAAGACTCAAGCACAAAAAAACAATAAATCAAAAGCTTGGTTTGGAAACCTGTTCAGAATCATAGCAACACACAAGCTTCCACTGACAGATGGGTTGGTGGCTGCACCTGAGGTGCACTGGCTACTAATCAAACCCAAGCTTTTTGCATGGAAGGCAAGAATTCCACCCCTGAACTACTACTGCCCCACAGCACAGATGGGGTCAGCTTTCTCGTGGAGAAACAGATTCCCCTCATTCTCTCCCTACTCTCAAAATGTGTCATTTTCTTATATTATTTCAAAAATGTATTATAGAGTTTTTCAAACAGAAACAAAGACTAGTACAATGAACTCCCATGTGCCCATAACCTAGCTTCAAAAACTATCAACTAAACCACACTAACTGGTCAAAGCGTGATTACCTCATCCAAGCTTGGCAATTATATCTATTTCAATGGCTACAACAATTGGCTCAAGAGGTGGACATGATCTTGGACAGACCTAACCAAATTCTTCTTTGTACTTTTTCAGACTTGATTTGAGGGACAAGAACTCTGTAATAGATAAGTTGCTAGATATCCCAGCACCCATTTGTTCTTGGTAAGTTTTCTAACCCAGTTACAATATTTCTATCCTTCTTATCAGGCAGTAACAGAATTCTGGCCAATGAGGGGAAATGTGGTATGGGCATGTCTGGAAAAGTCTCTCCTCTTCTAAGAAGAAGCCACAGACTATAGTTGGGCCTGAATGTGACACCTGGGACTAATTCAACCTGCTAACAGTTTAAAGACAAAACCAACTTTAAGGATGTTGTTGTTGCATGCCACTGAATCAGACCCGACTCATACCAATGACCCCTCCTTGGGTTTCTGAGGTGGTATCACTATGGAAGTAGATTGCCCAACCTTCTTTCCAAGGAGTGGCTGGTGGGTTTTAACCACCACCCTTCTGGTTAGCAGTCAAGTGCTTTAGGTACTACACCACCAGAGCTCCTATTTTAAGGATAGAAACAGGAAATAGAAAGACCCAAGGTCCATGACAACTTCACCAAGTCACTGACTGTATGTTGCCTAGAGCCTGCCTACATCTCTGAACTTCCACTAATGTGATGTAATAAATTTCCTTTTTCTCTAAATTTTCATATGTCAGGGTCTTCTCTGAATTGCCACCAAAATCTCTTATGTATCACAGGATCTTGTCCTTTCTGGCCATGCAGATGTTACAAACTGACTCTGGGGTTGCTGGCAGTGACATCCCTCACTATAGAAAAAAAAGTTGATCTAAAGCAGGAGCAGCTTCAAGAAGCAAAAGGATGAAGCAGAAAGGGAAAGAAATTTGAGAGCATACAGATTCTTGGCTTCTGGCTATTGGGTCTTGCCTACTCCATGTCCCAAAACAAGTTCCATGAGCACTCTCAGCCAGGGACACAGCCTCTACAGCAGTAGAAAGAGCCCTGCTTAAGCTCTGGGAATGAGGTTCCAGTCCTGTCCTGCCACTGGCATGCTGGAGACTCTGAATCCCTCCCTTCACTGGACCTCTTGTGCCCTCTATACAATGAGGAGCTTGGGACAGTATCTATCATGATTTAAAAAGGATCTCAGCATTCCACTCATGATTTTATCCTACAGATAAACTCACCAACATTAAAAGATGCAGAGTTGTTCACTGAGGCATTGTTTATCATAGCAACATAACTGTCCACCTCCAAGGACATGTGTAAATAAGCTATAGTTGTAGGTCTATTCCTGTCCACAGCCTATTTATATATGGCCTGTGAGCTAAAAATGGTTTTCGCCTTTTCAAAGTTTTTAAAAAGGAAGATTAATAGGTTGCATATTCCAAATGACCCACAAAGCCTAAAAGATTGACTATCTGACCTTTTACAGAAAAAGTTTTCTGACCCCTGAGCTATTGTATAATTTTCCCACAAAATCTTAAGCAGTCATAAAGATGAATGAATGAAATCTGTGCATGCTGACACAGAAAGAGACTGACTACATATTGTTCAATAAAAATGCAACTATCAGAACAGTGTGAGGAGTCTGATCACATTTGTGTCAAAATATAGGGTGCAAGTTATTTAGAATGTATATGCAAAAAAATTTCTGGAAGGATACAAAAGATCTCTAGGAAAACGAGACTGAGACAGAGGTAGTGATAGAGAGAAAGCCATTTACACTTTATTTTCTTCTCTACCTGCACTTTGATTCTTACCATGAGCAGGTGTTACTTCCTTAATCATAAATACAAGCGGTTTGGATAATATGATCTCTCTGGACACCTTCAGCTCCAAGTCTCTCTAGAATGATGATGTCTAACATTATTGACTTCCTACTTTTGTGTATGTTACTACTACAATGTCAAGCACATTCAACATTTTATCTCCTTTACTCTTCACAACAACCTCCTGAGGTTGTGATCCCTTTGGCACATGAGACTCCTAGAGACTTAGGAACTTGTGAACTAGAGCTAAGGATTCCAGACCCCTGGCTCCTTCACCTCAGCTTCCAATGACAACACCATCCAGCCTGCCCATGAATCTGTGTACTCAATGAATGCTGAGTGCAGCAAGGTCAGAGTGAGGATGACTATATGAGCAAAAAGAAACTGCAAAAGATACAAGACATGATTTGAACAGGCCAGAGAGGAAATAGAGCCAAATATTTCTCTTTCCTAGGCCCAGACTGGCATAAGTAGATAGCAGGAGTGGGAGGAATTTTTTTCCCTGGGAAGTAGAAACAGGATAAAGTCTTTCTAACACTCACCAAATCACATCAGGAAAATGGAGCCTACAGTGCTTATGGGAGGGGACTGTGTGACCTTGGGTAAATCGTAGTCCTTATCTGGGCCTCTTTGTTCATATTTCTAAAATGAAGAAGTTAGCCTGGATCAGGGGTCATAAACTCATCACTGAGGGAGCCAGATAAGTCAAGAAGATGGGCTATAGGTAGAGGTGGGGAGTGTGGGTAACTGGAGAATGCTTGCCTTATTTAAAGCAAGGCAGAGCCTACCTGTGACCAACAGAGGATTGCCAAGGATAGACTATCTCCGACTATCTCCCAGGGTCATAAAATGGCTGAACCAAATCCACCCACAAGTCAATGTAGTCTATGTGTGGTCTTCCTCTGGCCAAGGGGGTCTCCAGGAGCACTCCCAGCTCTATATGAGTCCCTGATAGAGGTTGTGAGGGGTACATGGCCCAAAAGCCAAATCCCATTGAGTTTCCATTAGCAAAATCCATCACAACCTATCTACCACCCCATGCCTTCCCCCCTACCTGGTTCTTTTCTCTCAGCCATCTCTTCTGCTCACTTCAATCAATGACTATTAGCAAAGTCAAGGAAATAAAAGTAGAAGCAAGAGAAGGAGGGAGGCTTGGACTTCTGCCATTGGAACCAGCAAGAGGAGGGAAAGTGTGTGCACCCTGAGTGGGGCAAGGCAGCCTTTATCAAAATGACTGAGCTCTACTTTCTTGGGACTGTCTGTCACGCAGTTGCAAGAAAGGGTCTTTCCTGCCTCATTTTGTATTCAGGCAGCTTCTTGTTCCCTTTCCTTCCCCTCTGCCTGTATCCTCAGTTTCTTTTCACCCACACCAGTGATTTCCATGCAAGAGAACAGGCACTCAATCTAGAAGCGACAAGCCCCCGCCACCAGCCAACCACAACGGCCTGGCTCATTCTTCATTCTGACATGGTTTCAAGCAACACCAGCCTCCTTGGCAACAACTTCAAGGTGATTGGAATATCAAAAGTCCCAGGTGAGTGTGTGCACGTGCACATATGTATGTGCACACACGATGGGGGTAAACACTCATTCAGGCTCTTGACAACCCTCCCATTACAGGACCTGGAGAAACAAGAGATAAGAGGGAAACAGTCAAAGGAAAACTGCCCTATTCAAGAATCAGCTCTAACTTCCCAGTGCCTGCACAGCTAAGCCAAACTCCTGACATTCAAGGCCACTTCCCATCTAGCACCACCCTACCCTTCCAGTTTCATCTTTGACTATACTTTTCCTTGAAGCCTATACATCAGTCACACAAATGTGTCCCTATAGTCTCCCATATCCCAATCTGCTCACTCTGCCTAGAATGCCCCTCCATTTGAAGGGAGGCAAATCTTCAAGGTTAGTGCAAAAATAATTTTGGCAATTCTTTGGCACCTGTACTAGTATTTCTACCATTGATAATGTCTTCCAGCAATACTACATACAATCATACTAGAAGCAATGATGAGTTGCATTTACTGAGAACCTACCATATGCTGGGGAGCTCTGGTAGCATAGTGGCTAAGGCACTTGACTGCTAACGAGAAGACTGGCAGTTCAAACCCACCAGCCACTCCTCGGAAGGAAGATGGGGCAATCTACTTCCGTAGTGATACTGCTTCAGAAACCCAAGGAGGGGTCGCTATGAGTCGGGTCCGACCTGATGGCACATAACAACAACCGTATTCTGAATGCTTGATCTGCCTTAAGTTATCTAACCCTCACAACCACCTGATAAGATGAGAAAGCTGAGAAACAAAGAGGTCAAATAATCTGTCCAGTGTCACACATCTAACCCATGGAAAAGCCAGGATTCAAATGCAACACCTCTGTTCCAGATCCTAACTGCTGGAATACATTGTCTCCCTATGAGGTGCCATGCAAGTGGACACTTCAGAGTCACCCACCACACCTTGGAGCCAGATGGCATATCAAGGGAAAAAAGGGCAGTGGGAGCTGGGGAATTTGGCTTTTGACCCCAGATGGGTCATTTCACCTCTTCTAAAATGAGAGTCTAACTTAGATGACCCAGCTGGATACAGTTTGTGATGCCACATACCAGTAATGTCATCCAAATTTCTTATAAAAGATCCAAGGAAAAACAGAATAGCACAATGGACTTAATGGACAGTCATCTCAGCATAATGAAAATAGGGTGGCAAAAGAAAGGAGAGGTATACATCAACCAAGACAGAAAATCATCTAACAATCAATTCATTTGACAGAACCTTTGTGGTCCTCATAGATTAAACAGACCCTGGGAATTCTATGCACAAGTTTCTATTCTAGGTAAGAGGTTTCAGCCCCCTCCCTGAGGGCCCAGATAAACATCACGGCAGATTCCCTGGTGTCCAGCAGAGGGCACCCACATCCACACGCTAGACTGTTTGGAGGGATTGTTCACTTGGCAAACTGGCTTCCGACAGCCCTCTACGCGGTCCTTGTCAGTCTTGCTTTGTTCCCTTTGCTCCGTTTGCCAGTGGGAATTGGTATGAGCCAAGGAATAGGAATAGGTAATTTAGAAACTAAGCTCCTTTTTGTATGCCAAAACATATTTCCAAAAAACATATTGAAAAGATGAAGGGCCTTTCAGTCACCCCATTCCTCCCCTGCCATTCCTCCTCTTTGTTCTGGAGTGTCTCAGAGCAGAGTCGTCAGATAAAAGAATGTGCCTGGCTGGTACTCTTGCTGCGCACCTTCTCTGGCTACTCTCAGGGGATCTCTGATTTCCTTGAGAAGGGCTTCTCTTTATCAAATCACAGGCCTCCTTAGAAATGGCCCGAGAGACCATCACCACCCGCTGGGTGCTGAAATATGTTATCATTAGGCTCAACATGTTATTTAGTTAATTAAATGTCATGCTTTTGATGGCATTAATTAGACCCGCTGCAGACTCCTTGGAAAACCAAACCAAACAAAAATGAAAACATCATTTCTAACCCAGGGAGACTCAACAGAGCCAAAGTGAGGTCTTCTGAAATCCCTCTCTCCTCCCAGGACAAAATTAGTCCAAATAGACCTTTGCACAGTTCAGTGAGCTTCATGATGTCATTCTTCCTTTGTGGGATGATGTTAATAATGTCCCTGGTATTTTGGAGCATTTAATGTTTTTATTAATAATGACATAATATCCCCTTACGTGAATATAATATTTTAAAGGTGATTATGGTTTGAACTGTGTCCCCAAAAATATGTGTTGCAAATCCTAACCTCTATGCCTGTGATTATAAACCCATTTGGGAATAGGTGGTCTTTGTTATGTTAATGGACAGGATCAGTGTAGGGAGTATTTTGTTGCAATCTCTTTTGAGATTAAATGCAAGCCAGCAAGGAGAAATGGGGGAAGAGCCATGCCAAGCCACATGAAGATCTCCCAGGAGCAGAAGTGAAAAGAGAAAAAGACTTTTCTCCAGACTTGACAGAGAGGGAAAGCCTTCCACTAGAGCCAGGACACTAAATTAAGACTTCTAGCCTCCTAAACCGTTAGAAAATAAAGTTCTTTATTAAAGCCACCCACTTGTGGTATTTCTGTTACAGCAGCACTGTATGACTAAGACAGATGTTATACCTGCTTTCACGTTCATCCCCTCTTTTGTGCTTCAAAATAGCCGCGAGGAGCTAGTGGGGGCTATGAAAGAAGCTCAACTTGCTGAAGGTCACAGCCAACCAGGGTCCTGGACCTCAAACCCAGACCCCTCTCAAGTTGGACCTAAGCTGCCTCACATTTTAAGAGAACTTTCATATATGTTTTCACATGTGAATCTCACAAAAACCATGGCAGGTAGGAAGAGGAAGAATTATAAGCACTGTGTGACAAGTGATGAAACTGAGGCCCCAAGAAGTCAAATGAGTTAGCTAAGGGGTCTAAGCTAATTAGTTAGATTTTAGCTAATAACAGTAATAAGTGACAACAGGAGCACCAGAATTTCAAAGTCCTGGAGCATTGATCTAAATGCTTAGGAAAACATTGAAATGCAAGAGAGAGAAACACGGTTCTTCCAACACAATTAGCAATGATACCAGTGTCCACTAATCATTTAACACCTCCGTGTGCCAAGCACATTTCCTGTGTGTCTAGTTCTCACAAAAATTTAAAGGTGTATATTATTATCTATTCAGGACAGCAAACAAAATCTTAATGATCTAATTATACAGCTAAATATGTAGAGAAACTTATTTGAACCTAGAGCTTCCAAAATTCAAAGTCCACCATTCTTCCCCTCTATAAAAAGGCTTTCCATAAGGTTGTCACAGTTTAAGTGTTTATTGGACGCACACTATGTTTCTAGCATTTTATGATATATGCATGGAGATAAGAAAGATGCACTGTATACAATTCCAGTCACAAGATTTCATGGTACACTGAAAAAGAAAACAAGATTCCAAAAATCTAAATAGATGTGTGGGGGAGGAGGGGTAAAAAGTATAAAGGACAGGGCAGTATACAATAAAGCAAAAAACAAACCAAACTCACTGCCGTCAAGTCAGACCCAACTCATAGCAACCCCTCCTTGGATTTCCCAGGCAGTATCACTACAGAAGTAGATTGTCCAACCTTCCTTCTGAGGAGTGGCTGGTGGGTTTGACCCACCAGCCTCCTGGTTAGCAGTCAAATGCCTTAGGTACTACGCCACCAGAGCTCATTAGTATACAATAGCACTAAGGAAAAATTTCTTGAGGGTAATGATTTCTTCTTGGGCATCAACCTCAACCATTAAAATTGCTATGAGAGTCTGTTAAAAGTGATGGAAAAACTTGGAAACAGATAATGGTGATGGTTGAAAAAAACGATGAATGTAATCAATCCCACTGAATTGTACACGTAAAAAATATTGAAATGGCAAATGTTTTGTACAACTTTTTTTCAAAGTGCTGTGGACTCTTAGATGGCTTAGATTTTTCTTAACATTGATTTTTTTTTACAGTGGCCTTATACAATATATACTTTTAATATATATTAATTCATTGGCATGCATTTTGCAGAAAGAGACAGAGAGAATTTAAATACTTAAAAAGTCTCCCAGCCATCCCCTCCCAATAAGAGCATGCCTCTGAGTGAGCATGAGGTGGAAGACATGGGCCTGCTGATCCCCAAGGCAGTTTCTGTCCCTGTATGCCTCTTCTAGTATAAGCATCTTAGCAAGATAATTGTAATTGTATTGTTAAAAGACACAGTATGCATTTTAGTATAAATTGGTTTAAACATAAGACAACTACTTCATGTGGGGCTCAACTAAGGAAATAGCCATCTGTTCCAATGCCCAAGGACAGACTGAGTATATAAGACATAGGAAGAGATGGAATTATTTGGAAGCTCATGGATAATTATATACATGTTGACCTTAGAGCTCAACCATGCATATGGTACAACTCCACTCTGTATGACACTATATATTTGCCACTAAATGTTTAATGGCACATCTGAGTCTACTGGCATTGCTTCCAAAATGGCAGCCATCTGAGAGAGGTATCTAGAGATCCAGAGATCTAGGAATTACAATGATGACCAAGTATTTAAGTCATCACTTCCAGGAGCCTACAAGAACACTGCAAAGCATGAGGAAGCCCAAGATTAGGCAGAATAAGGCATCAAAGCCCAAGGTACAGACATGTTATGTTGTTGTTGTTATGTGCCATCGAGTCGGCCCCGACTCATAGCGACCCCACCTTGGGTTTCCAAGGCAGTATCACTACGGAAGTAGAATTGCCCAACCTTCCTTGGAAGGAAGGTTGGGCAAAGGTACAGACATAGGTAGAAGGATTTAGTGGAAAGATCACTAACAAATTATTTTAGGCCTATTCCTTGTTACTGTTGACTTGTTGAACAAGTCACTTGGCATCTCCGAGCCTCTGTTTTCTCAGTTATAATTGAATACAATGGACAATGTGACCCTAAAATATCAGCCTCCAAATCCTGGTGCCAGGCATCAAAAGGAGAGCACAGGCAGAACTTTGGGAACCTATAGTACCAAGTGTTTCACAAGGAGGACTCAGAGTCCCAACGTGCAGAGTCATAGGAGATAGTATCCTAATAAGGTTCAAATTTAGAAGGGGACACTTCTTGTGGTAGTTAAGGTTATGTCTCAGATTGGCTGGATCTAGTTTTGAGTGGGTGAACAGCTAGATGTGGTTATTTCCTATGATTAGATTGGTAATCAGCTCCATGGTGGAATCTACTATGACCAACTGAGTAGCTGCCTTAGGGATGTGTTCTGCTTCCAGTAGCTAAGAAGAAGTTTTGAGAAGGTCACAAGTTTTTGGCACATCTGGATCCTGCATGTAGCTGAGTCTTCATCTCAGTGGCCTGCCATGTTGTCTGCAGATCTTGGGACTGTTTCTGGACTTGAACTAGTGGCCTACTGCTTTGCTTGATCATCTTGGGACTATACCATATTACTTGATGACATTGGATTTGTCAGCCTCAGCAGCCAGGAGCTGCCTGAGTTAAAAGATGCCTCCAGCTTCAGTGGGCTGGGAGCAAGAGGCAGAGCTGAAGGCCAAGGTCAGGGGCTTTCACCCAGCCCCTAGAGCCAGCACTTTGAACTTGGACTTCTAGCCTCCTAAACTGTAAGAGACTAAATTGTTTGTTAAAGCCATACATTTGTGATATTATTCTGACAGAGCAACACTAGAGAACCAAAACTGAATTTGGTACCAAGTGGGGTGTTGATCTGACAGATACCTAAACTGTGGAAACAGGAATGGAGTGCATCCTTGGACCTGAGCTTCCTGTGCTGAGACTGGCATAGACAAGACTATGGCAGAGAGAAGGCAGCAGCAAAGCCAAGAGACCAGCATGAGACAGAGCAACAGGCTTACCAGTCCACAGAGGAGAAAGCTGAATGCTTTGAGCAGGAAGCTTCCAGACAGAGTGGGTGCCTTCAAGCACTAAACTACTACTTCTACTACTTTGGTAGAAGATCAAAGTAGGTGAGTGAAGTCTGGCCATTCTCACTTCCAAGGAACATTCCAGCTACACTTCTTTCAGGACAGATCTGTTAGTTCTTTTGGTAGTCCATGGTACTTTCAGTATTCTTTGCTAATACCACAACTCAAAAGCATCAACTCTTCTTTGGTCTTCCTTGTTCATTGTCCAGCTTTCACATGCATATGAGGTGATTGAAAATATGATAGCTTGGGTTAGATGCACATTAATCTTCCAAGAGACAACTTTGCTCTTCAGCACTTTAAAGAGGTCTTTTGCAGCACATTTGCCCAGTACAATATGTCGTCTAACTTCTTGACAGCCACTTCCATTGGTGTTGATTGTGGAACCAAGTAATATGAAATCGTTGGCAACTTCAATCCTTTCTCCATTTATCACAATGCTGTTTATTGGTTCAGTTGTGAGGATTTTCATTTTCTTTATGTTGAGGTATAGTCCATACTGCAGAGTGTAGTCTTTAACCTTCATCAGTAAGTGCTTCAAGTCCTCTTCATTTTCAGCAAGCAAAGTTGTGTCATCTGCATATCACTGGCTTTTAACAAATCTTCTTCCAATCCTAATGCCACACTCTTCTTCATATAGTCCAGTTTCTCAGATTATTTGCTCAGCATACAGGTGGAATTAAGTATGGTGAAAGGATACAACCTTGACACTCCCTTCCTGATTTTAAACCATGCAATATCCCCTTGTTCTGTTCAAACAACATTCTCCTTGTCTATGTATAGGTTCCTCATGAGCACAATTAAGTGTTCTGGAATTCCCATTCTTCTCAGTGTTATCTATAATTTGTTATGATCCACACAATTGAATGCTTTTGCACAGTCAATAAAACATACGTAAACATCTTTCTTGTATTCTTTGCTTTCAGCCAAGATCCATCTGATATCCATCATTCCACATCCTCTTCTGAATCCAGCTTACATTTCTGGAAGTTCTATACTGCTGCAACCATTTTTTAAAATTATCTTCAAAATTAATTAGTGGGATTTTACTTGTGTGTGATATCAATGATATTGTTCAATAATTTCCACATTCTGTGGAATCACTTTTCTTTGGAATGAGTACAAATATGGATCTCTTCCAGTCAGTTGGCCAGGTAGCCGTCTTTCAAATTTCTTGGCATAGATGAGTGTGTGCCTTCAGCGTGGCATCCATTTCTTGAAACATCTCAATGGGTATTCTGTCAATTCCCAGAGCCTTGTTTTTTGCCAATTCTTCAGTGCAGCTTCTACTTCTTCCTTCAATACCATTGGTTCTTGATCATATGCCACCTCCTGAAATGGATAAACATCAAACAATTCTTTTTGGTACAGTGATTCTGTGTACTCCTTCTATTCAGGAAAGGAAGAAAATACCAAAATGAATGTCAGAAGATACTCTGAAACTTGCTCTTGAACAGAGAGTAACGAAAGCAAATGGAAGAAATGACAAGATAAAAGAGCTGAACAGAAGATTTCAAAGAGCAGCTTGAGAAGACAAAGTCAGTTATTAAAATGAAATGTGCAAAGACCTGGAATTAGAAAATTAAAAGGGAAGAAGATACTTGGCATTTCTCAAGTTGAAAGAACTGAAGAAAAAATTCAAGCTTCAAGTTGCAATATTGAAAGATTTTATAGGAGTTCTGGTAGCATAGTGCCTAAGGCACTTGACTGCTAACCAGAAGGCTGGAGGTTCAAACCCACCAGACACTCCTTGGAAGGAAGGTTGGGCAATCTACTTCCATAGTGATACTGCCTCAGAAACCCAAGGAAGGGTTGCTGTGAGGTCTGACTCATGGCACATAACAACAACAACATAGGCAAAATAGTGAATGATGTAGGAAATATCAAAAGAAGATGGAAGGAATTTGGTACATCTGAATCCTGCATTTGGCCAAGTCTTCATCTCAATGGCCTGCCATGTTGTTTGCTGATCTTGAGACTGTTTCTGGACTTTAACTAGTGGCCTGCCATGTTTCTTGATAATCTTGGGACTGCACCATTTTGGTTGTTCACCTTGGGTTTGTCAGTCTCAGCAGCCAGCAGCTGTTGGAATTAAGGGACACCTCCAGCTCCAGTGTGCTGGGAGCAAGAGTCAGAGCTGAAGCCCAAGACTGAGGAGTCTTCACCCAGCCCTTGAAGCTGGCACTTTGAACTGAGACTTCCAGCCCCTAAACTGTAAAAGAATGCACTCCTGTTTGTTAAAGTCATCCACTTGTGGTTTTTCTATTAACTAAAACACTTCTGACAATGAAAACAAGAAAGACAATATCCATAAAAGACCATTACAGTCAATAAGTTCATATGGCTTCTCCCTAGAAGAGATAGAAAGGTGAGGACCTTGGAGAGTGCCCTGTGCCCTACAACTCTCCCTCTGCCTGGCTTTGTCCCTTTGGCATGGTCCTGCCTAGATGACTCCTATATCTTGATTTGTGTTCCAGGGCAAAGGTCCACATGGGGCCCTGCTAGGGGTTTTCACAGCTGTTTAAGTCCTCAGTAGGCATTGTTCAGCCAGAAGAGAGGGATAATCAGATTCAACAGCTGGGCACTAAGCCTTCCAAAGATGGGCAGCATAGTGTAGTAGTAAAAGAATACTCAACTGTGACCAAGAAAATCTGGGTGATAGCACCAGATCTATTGCTTAATTTCTGCATAACTTTGGGAAGTTCACTTACCTTCTCTGAATCTCAATATTTTCACCTAAAAAATCAAGGATGATGGTTGGTTTTCTTTGGCATTTTCAGTCCTAACATCATAGGGTTTTAAGGGTCTTATAAATAGGAGATTACATTGGCACTCTGATATTTCTGTGAGGTTTTAGATTTTCAGCCTCTCCTCCCATAGTGTAAAACCTTTAAAAGCTCTTACCATTCCCATTGCACTAGCTCTAGACATGTTGAGTATTCAATCAATGCTATTCATTAGGAATGACCAAGGCCCCATACTAGGTCATCACAGACGGCTTGCCAATGCCGTAATATCTCACACACCTACTGCAGCATTTGCTTATTCTGTTTGGACAGTTAATATGTAAAGTAACCTAAGAATTTTAAATCCTAAAATCACTTGAGCATCTAGACTCAGCCATGCCTGAAGCCAAAGACCCCAGATTTTTCCAGTTACATTAATCAGTCACCTACTCTTTTAACTTACATGGGCTTAAAATTTAAAGCCATGTCTTGATTAATCCTACTACATTCCATTTCTATCATTTGTAACCAAAAGAGACCTGAGGATATACAATCTACCTAGGAAGTGAGACTGCCATATATCGTACGTAATATAAAGCTAGATTTAGACGTCTTTATAGGTTTTCTCTTCTATAGGTCAAGAGTAAGAAGGCAAAATTGTACAGCCAAGATTATGCCAACATCAAGAACCTGCCAGACTGGACCACAGAACTGTTTGTTGAAATGCCCTTTTCCCCGGTCATGCTGAGCATTTTTAACACTCTGCAGTCTGTTTCTCTGAAACGTAGCTGCTTGAAAAAGTTTCTGCCTCTTTTGACATCACAGCAAAAATAAAATAGACAAATTTTCCAAAGCACATGTCTTTGACCTCTATATGAAATATGCTTGAAGGAAAAGTGACAGTCATTTATTATATTTTTAACTTTTTACTGTGATTTGAGTGAAAGTTTACAGAACAAATCAGTTTCCATTCAGCAATTCATACACATTTTGTTTCATGCCATGGATTGAAATCCCCACAATGTAACAGCACTAATCCCATATTCTTCCTGTTTCCCATTTCCATTCATCCTTCTTTCCTATCCCTTCCTAGCCTCTGAACTTTGTCTCTTGGCAAAGGCTGCTCTTTTCATATCGAATGGTTGAATGTTCTAAGGAGTACATATCTCCATGGTGTTATTTTTCTTCTTATGTTGTTGTTGTTGTTATGTGCCATCGAGTCAGACCCGACTCATAGTGACCCCTCATTGGGTTTCTGAGGTGGTGTCACTACAAAAGTAGATTGTCCAACCTTCCTTCCAAGGAATGGCTGGTGGGTTTGAACGGCCAGCCTTCTAGTTAGCAGTCAAATGCCTTAGGCACTATGCCACCAGAGCTCCTTGTTCACCTTATAGACCTGTCTATTGTTTGTCTGAAAGTTGAGCCATCGGGATGAGCTCAGTTCCAGGCCTGAAGGATGCCTAAGAGCCACAGTCTCAGGGGTTCCACCAGTCTCTATCAGACCAGCGAGTCTAGTTTTTTTATGATTTTGAATTGTGTTCCACATTTTTCTCCCAATCTATCCAGGACCTTCCATTGTGATCTCTTTCAGAGCAGTCAATAGTGGTAGCTGGGCATCATTCAGTTTTTCTGGTCTCAGGGTCATAGAGGCTGAGATTTGTGGTGTTAATTAGTCCTTTGGAATAATTATTTCCATGTATCTTTGATTTTCCTCATTTTTCTTTGCTCCAGTCAAAGAGAAACAAGTAACTGCATTTCTGGTGGCCACTCACAAGCTTTTAAGACTCGTCACTACTCACCAAAGTAAGATATATAATATTTTCTTTGTGTACTAATGCTGGGCCAATTAACCTTGAGAATCCCCAAGACTATGGTTCTGAGCCCCCAGGCCAAGTGACTCATTTCCTCAAGGCGTTTTTTTTTTTATGGCTGAGAAGTTTTCATAACTTTTCCCCCGTATGCGTTACTATATTAATGGATATGTTTATAGTACATATAAATACATATGTAGAAATATCCTCCATCAAACCCATATATAATCATGGGTATAATCCTATTTGCCTTCCCACAATAGTTCAGTTCACGTGTCTATCTATGTACCCACTCATAGATTATTACTATTACTGTTATCCAGGATTGAGTATTCAATAGTATTTACTTCTGTTGCCCTTAACTCCTGTCTACTCCTGGTGTCTTTCTTTGCCTTGACCATTTTGTGCTGACCTCCCCCTTATTGTACACCGTCTTCTCCTTCAGCCAAGTTAATACATGTCTACCCTCTAGTTAGTGATTTATCTTCTTTCTCCTCCCACCTCTGGTAATCATCAAAGAATGTTTTTTTCTGTGTGAAAACATTTTCTGGACTTTTTGTAATAGTGGTCTCCTACAGTGTTTGTCCTGGGAGCTCTGGTAGCATAGTGCCTAAGGTATTTGACTGCTAACCAGAAGGCTGGCGGTTCAAACCCACCAGCCACTCCTCAGAAGGAAGGTTGGGCAATCCTACTTCCATAGTGACACTGCCTTGGAAACACAAGGAGGGGTCGCTATGAGTCGGGGCCGACTTGACGGCAAACAACAAGAACATAGTGTTTGTCCTTTTGTGATTGACTAATTTCACACAGCATAGTGTCCTCTACGTTTATTCATGTTATGAGATGCTTCACAGATTCATTATTATTCTTTTTGGGTTTCAAAGGCAGTATCTCTACAGAAGTAGACTGCCCAATCTTCTTTCCGAAGAGTGGCTGGGGGTTTGAACCTCCAGTTTCCTGGTTAGCAGTCTATGTCTTAGGCACTATGCCACCAAAGCTCCTTAACATCATACAGTAGTATTCCATTGTGTGTATGCTCCATAGTTTATTTATTCATTCATCTGTTCATGGGTGCTTAGGTTGTTTCCATCCTTTTGTTATTGTGAATAGTGCTACAATGAATATGGGTGAACATTTATCTGTTTGTGTCACAGCTCTTATTTCTGTAGATTATACAACTAGTAATGCAATTGCTGGATCATATGGTATTTCTATTTTCAACTTTTTAAAGTACCACCATACAATTTTCCACAGTGATTGTACCATTTTACAGTCCCACCAGCAATGTATGAAGGTTCCAATCTATCTACATCCTCTCCAGTATTTTTTGTTTTCTGTTTCTTGAACTTTACTATTAATGCTGGGGTGAAATGATATCTCATTGTTATTTTAATTTGCATCTCTCTAATGGCTCATGATCATGAACATTTCTTCATGTATTTATTGGCTGCCTGAATGTCTTCTTTGGTGAAGTGTCTATTCATGTCCTCTGCACATTTTTTTTAATAGGATTATTTCTTGTTTAGGTGTTGAAATTTTCTATAAATTTCCAAGATTAGTCCTTGCCCAATATGTCATTGCTAAAAATATTTTCCCAGTCTGTAGGTTCTCTTTTTATTTTATTTATTTATTTATTTATTTATGGCAAAATCTTTTAATGTACATAAATGTTTAATTTTTAGGAGGTCCTAGTCATCTAGTTAGGAGCTCTGGTAGCATAGTGCCTAAGGCACTTGACTGATAACCAGAAAGCTGGTGGTTCAAACCCACCAGCCACTCCTCAGAAGGAAGATGGGGCAATCTACTTCTGTAGTGATACTGCCTCGGAAACCCAAGGAGGGGTCACTATGAGTCAGTTCTGACTTGACAGCACATAACAATAGCAACAATAACAGTCATCTAGCTTATCTTTTGCTATCTATATATTGTTAGTTATGTTTGTTTGTGTATGTATTCCATGTATTAGGGCACCTAAGCTGGGAGAGGACACTCATTTATTGAGGAAGTGCTGTGTGCCCAGCACATCCAGGTGCAATTATATCCATTCTCAAATAGGCAGTATGTTTATCTCCATTTTTATTAGTATTAATGTTAAAGGGCAGAGGAGTAAAGTAACTTTTCCAAAATTTAGAAGTAGATCCTGGTCTCAAAGTTGGATCTCCCAGGTTCAAGTCCAGTATTGCTTCCACCATACTCTAACAGCTTTCTTTCATAGAATGGAAACTTTGAGGGAGCTCAGTAAAGTGCAAATGGCACAAAATGAGGAGGAGTAAGAACAGCCCAGACCTGAAGGAGGTGGTACAGTGGTGATGAAGAAGTGTCTGTTTCCATGATGGAACCACTGAGACTATGGCCCCTAGCTGCCCTTCAGGTCTGGAACTGAACCCACACCTGTGGCTTCCAGCCAAACAAAAATAGGCATATGAGATTTTGGTAGATACACTCCTTGGAGCGAACAATCATGGGAGAATAGAAGGGCTGTGTATGCACAGAGAGACAGCTCAAGAGGTAGGAGTGCATGGGGAAGGACACAGGGAAGAGGTAACTATAGGAAAGAAGTGGGAGGGGAGCTGTTGCATTGTGGTAAATTGTGGTCAATGTCGAGACAAAGTGTATGTGAACTGATGTATGGAAAGTGAATTTGCTCTGTAAACTTTCACCCAAATCACAATAAAAATTAAAAAAAAAAAAAGTAGTGTCTGTTTCCAAAGGGGAAAATCCTATGTGAGTATAGGCATGAAGCAGGTGTGTTGACTACATGATAATCCTGCAAATACTTTTCTGAAATAATCATTATCTTTCCTCATTCTTCATTCATCATGCAATCCTGAAAATCAGGCACAAGGTCATAAAGCTGGTGACCAACAGAGGTGGGATCTGAACCTAGTCCTGTGGCACTCCAGTGCCCACACGCCTAACAAGCACTTTAGGATTACCCAAGCATCATTTGAATTGTGGGGTTGGAGAAGAGCTCTGAAAATATTATGGAATGCCAGAAGAACAAACAAATCTGTCTTAGAAGAAGTATAGCCAGAATGTTCCTTAGAAGCAAGAATGGCCAGACTTCATCTCACCTACTTAGGTCATGTTGTCAGAAGGGACCAGTCCCTGAAGAAGGATACCATGCTTGGTAAAGTAGAGGGTCAATGGAAAAGGGAAAGACCCTCAATGAGATGGATTGACACAGTGGCTGGCATAATAGGCTCAAACATAGCAAAATGTGGTAATTAAGATTGTGTGTCAACTTGGCTAGGGCTGGTTTTGAGTGGCTGGGCATCTGGAGGAGCTCTGGTGGTGTAGTGCCTAAGGCATTTGACCGCTAAGCAGAAGGTTGGCAGTTCAAACCCATTAGCCACTCCATGGGAGAAAGACTGGGCAAATTACTTCCATAAAGATTTACTGTTTTGGAAATCAAAAGGGGACCACTTTGAGTTAGAATCGACCGAATGGCAGTGGGTTTTTTTTTTTTTTTTTTGGTTTGGTTTTGTTTGATTTGGTTTGGGGCAGCTGGATGCAGTTATTCCCCACGGTGAGATTGTTAATTAACTCCATGGTGGAATCTACTGGAGCAGCTGAGTAGCCACTTTAGAGATGTATATAGGAAGTAATTTTGAACAAGGTCTCTAGCTTTTGCATGCTTGAATCCTGCATGTAGCCAAGTGGTTATTCAGCAGCCTGTCATGTTGTCTGCCAATCTTGGGACTCTAAATGGACTTGAATCAATGGCCTGTCATGTGGTTTGGTAATATTAGGACTGTGCCTTGTTACTTGTCAACCTTGGGTTTGTCAGCTTCAGCAGCCAGCAGCTGCCTGAGTGAAGAAAAGCCTCCATCTTCAGTGGGCCAGGAGCAAGAGGCAGAGCTGAAGCCCAAGGTCAAGGGGTTTTCACCCAGCCCCTAGAGCCTGGCACTTTGAACTCAGACTTCTAGCCTCCAAAATAGGAATAAACTCCTATTTGTTAAACCACCTATTTGTGGTATTTTCTGTAGCACAAAAAAAAAAAAAAAAACCTCATTGCCATCAAGCTAGTCCTGACTCATAGTGACCATTCTTTGAGTTTCAGAGGCAGTATCTCTAAAGAAGTAGATTGCCCAACTCTCCCTTCTGAAGACACAAAGTAACCAAAACATAAAGACTGTGAGGCTGGGGTAGGACTGGGCAATGTTTCATTCTGTTGTACATAGGGTTGGAGCCCACTCAATGGCACCTAACAACAAATATCATCACCCCAACATCACAGTCTGAATGTTTTCTATAGCCACATACCACCTGCATTGTTATTTACTTAGTATTTTAATTTAAAATGACATGTTTCCATTTAAAATTATTTAAAACTTTACATCACAACATAAATGGAAAAACTGAATCATTTGCCATAAATAGAAGGAAATAACAAAATAAATACAAGAAGAACAAGCCAAAGTTATTAAATTTCAGAGACACTGTTAGTTGATGTTTCTGAACCTAAGATTTGCTCTTTCCTTGGTTGAAAAAAGAAGAATGGGAGAAGCAATGAGAGCTCTTAAAAATATATTATCACAAACATGAGACCTCCTCCCTTTCACGATCAGATGGATTAAAGGAGAATTGAAAAGAAAATCATTTTCTTATTTAATACCAAGTCCATGAACCACCCAAGATCATGGTGAAAGTACCAGCAGAGAAACATCCTGCACATCGACAAATGCTGCTACATCCCCATCTTTGTGCTTTTTCTGATGATGCCCATTTTTTTAAAAAAATGATGCAAACTGTAAAACATCTAACATCCTTGGCAGCTCTGCCAGTGGTTCCATATATTTTAGAACTGGAAAGTATCTCATGATCATTTGATGCAACCTCCTTATTTTGCAGATGTGAAAGCTAAGGTTTAGGATTTAAAGTGACTTTTTCAAAGTAAACTCCCAGAAGATGATGGTAAAACTGGAATCTGAACACAAGGCCTCTTGGTGGGCAGGAATCTTTCTCTTCCCTGTATTTTTCTCTAGGATAAGAATATAAGAACACTTAATAAGTACACTTGGAATTTAAATATTCAATAACAAATAGCCACGTCTCTGGTTCAGTTGTTGAAAAATTCTACTGATGAAAAATACAGAATTTTCCAGAAAGTAAATTCCAGGGAAATCTCTCTATCCTGTAAAGCAGATTTTGCTGGTTTAGTCAGGATTTGCAAATGAGGACTGATGAGTTTTCAGAAGGGGCAGGCCAAAGAGGTTAGAGAGGAGTAACTCTGCTACTGGTAACATTGTAGGAATAATAAATGTCTCTTGAGGGATTTTTTTTTAAACTGTTATTATTAAACCTCTCAAACATAACTGTGGAACAGGGCCTGCCAAATTGCACCTACCTCTGCTGCTCAGATGATTTGGATAAGCTTTAGATAAATACCCCCGGCTCTGTGGCACCCATCCAAGCGGAGCTGGAACTTCCAACACTTTGAGGTTTGCCTAGCACTAAGTAATTATCCCTGGAAATATTTACTGTTTATCTGCCTTCAAATTTTAATGACAGAGATTTTGCTGCCCCCATTGTGATTCAAGGCATGGATGAAAGCTCCCCCAGATTCGCCCTAATAAAATCTAATACTGCACAGAGCATTGCTTAAATTTTTATGAGTCTGCAGAGACAGTTCTTCATTCTCTCCCTGACACCCTTTCCAGTTTTTGTGTGGAGAGTAAGAAGTGTATCTTAATTTGTTCTTTAAAAAAAAATAAAAATAAAAATACCTTGGCTATAGGTTCTATGAACTACTTTGTTTTAAGGTCTTTTTGTTTGTCTTTGCCATTCTGGGAATGCAGTCCATTTCTCTTACAAGGGGTATTTCCAACTGTGTGGAGCACAATTTTCCCAGGTTCCAGGAGTATTTCTTTAGTATTTTGCTATGCATAGATTGTCCAAGTCAACATTTCTGTTTCTTTTCAAGGTCATCCTAAATACTATGGCCTTGGACTAGGAGAGTAGAAGGAGTACTGGAGTGAGTCAAGAGACTTCTGTAGGCCTTGGTTTCCCTGTCAGTAAATGATGAGAGTTGGCCTAGACAAGTCCAAAGTTTTCCTGCTGGCCTAGGATTCTATGGCTCAGTCTGTGGTGAACAGTCCAATGAATGTTACTACCAGAAAACAAACTCACTCTTTCATCAACTGCAAAAGACAGTGACAGTCAGGAATGTTATACTTTGACAGAATTTTCTGTTCATCTCTCCCACAGGGGCACTCAGCAGTGAAGGGCTGACCATGAGCTGGGCAGTCTTCATTTGCCAGGGAAGAGGCAGCCTGAAGGAGGGCCACACTCCTCTCTCCAGAGAACAGCGTAATGAAATCACTCTTCTTCCCTTGCTTCACCACAGCCCAGGAGTCAGCAGATTAGCACGGGGCAGTTTTACTAAAGTCTCTGTCCTGATCTCCAATAGGCAAGTAGGGCAAAGTAAAGATTTGACTTTCCCAAGAATCTGGCTACCTGCCAAGAGCAGCAGGACCACAGCAGCCACTTCAGGGACAGTGTTAGGGACTTCAGAATGCCATTCTTCCCACAATAATTGTTCACATTTAATGTTGTACCATGGGTATAATATTTGAGTGAGAACCCAGCAGCTTTATGTATGAAGCAAAATGCTTCATTAGAACTTAGTGTCTGATCCTTGTGACAAGCATCTCCCCCCTTTAAAGACAATAACCAACTCCTTAAGGTATGTAATGCCGAAACCAAGCTTCCTAAGAAATGAGACATTCCTAGCAGCAATACCCTTGCCTTGAAGTCAAAGACTGAGATTCCAGTCTAAGCATTTTCTCGCTAACTTACTGTGCATGCTTGAACAAACCTCTGCATCTCTCTGACCTCCAGTAGAGTCATCTATCAAATCAAAATCTCAGTTAGCACTTGCTGAGTGCCAATTCAGAAAGCACTAATAAGCAAGATTTCCCTACTGTCATTTTCTTGTAATATAGTGACTTGTGTGTTGCTATGATGCTGGAGGGAGCTCTGGTGGCATAGTGCCTAAGGCACTTGACTGCTAATCAGAAGGCTGGTGGTTCAAACCCACCAGCTACTCCTCAGAAGGAAGATGGGGCAATCTACTTCTGTAGTGATACTACCTTGGAAACCCAAGGAGGGGTGGCTATGAGTCAGGTCCGACTCGACAGCACATAACAACAACACAACAACAACAACAAAGACAGACCTGTTGGTGTACTTCTGAAAATTAACCTATGGATTCTAACCAAATATTGTCTAACATAGTGCTGGAAGATGAGCTCTGTAGATTAAAATACACAGTGACCATAGTAATGGAGTTGAGTAGACCAATGATCATGAAGATAGCAAAGGACCAAAGAATGTTTCATTCTGCTGTACACGGAGTCATCATGAGTCAGTGCTGACTCAACAGCTACTAACAACAATAAGCAAAATGAGGTGATACAAAGATTTATACAATGTGATCTTTGCCTTTAAGTAAAGGTAAAACAAGTATTGGTGACTGTGGTACAAAATCTAATAAACAAAGTACCATGTGAAAATTATAGTTCTGGTCAGCATAGAAATTGAGGGACCTCTTGAAGAAGTCAGTATTTAAGCATGGATGAAGAAGGAGCCCTGGTGGTGCAATGATTCACAGCTCCGCTGCTAATCAAAAGGTTGATAGTTCGATACCATCAGTGGCTTCATGAGGGAAAAGACATGGCAATATGCTCCTATAAAGGTTAAAGCCCCATGGGGTAGTTCTACTTTGTCATATAGTGTCACTATGAGTTGGAAGCAATGCAATAGCACACAACACTACTAACAAAGAAATGATAGAATTTCAGGGGTAGAGATGAAAAGTGAAAGGAGTTTTCCAGGCAAAGGAAACAGCAAGAAGAAAGACATGTATTTGGGGAATAAAGGTGGTTTGGCTTGGTTAGAAGATAGAGTGTTAAGAGAGAAATAGTGAAAGTTAAGGACTGAAGATTGACATTGAGACCAGGTTATAGAAGGCATTTATTTTGTCTAAAGAGTTTATAATAAACACTGGCAACGGAGAGCATTAGACACTTTGGAGTGAGGGAGTGATGTGATCAAAGGTACACTTTAGGAACTGGAGTCTGCCAAATGTATAGGATATGAATGAAGGGTGGAGAGAGACTGGAGGCAAGAAAACAGTCAGGAGGCTCCTGTATTATCTCTCCCAGGGCGATGTAACAAGGTACTGATTTAAAGCCAGGAATAGCTCCCACTATTGTGAGATACAAAGCAAAATGAGGAGCATAAATGTGAAAGCATTTAGAATTCTTTATTTGGATTAAAAAATGGGTAAAAGATCAGTGTCAAGAAACAGGAAGAGCCTGAGATCCTTGTAGGCTAACAACTTAGCCTGCCATTTTCATGGATGCTGCCAGAGAACTCATATTCTTAGGTCAGAGACAAAGGGCTGTATTACTCATGCCATAGCAGTCAGCAGGAACTTCATATCTGCATCAGTTCCCTTCCCCTTCCCCAAGTTCCATGGGGCAATGCATAGGGGGGCCAAGATGGATATAGCAAACACAATGTATATATGATACAATTGAGGAACCCCAAGCTTAGGAAAGGAGCTCTGGTGGTGTAGTTCCTAAGGCACTTGACTGCTAACCAGAAGGCTGGCGGTTCAAACCCACCAGCCACTCCTCTGAAGGAAGGTTGGGCAATCTATTTCCGTAGAGATACCGCCTCGGAAACCCAAGGGGGGGGGTCACTATGAATCGCATCTGACTCAGAGGCACATAACAACGACAACAACAAGCTTAGGAAAGTCCCTGTCTTAAAAGGAGGCTGCTAACAAACCTGCCCAACTTTGTCCCAGAGCAAGATGTTATCTTTATTATGCTGTTCAGTAAAGAAATCCTTCATCTGCCTTAGAGGGAAACACTTTCTCTATCTTCTGAGGTCATTTGATATAGAAACATTCTTCAAAAGTAGTCCTGAACAAAGCCACCTTATGTTTCTTGCTCAGAAGATGGTAGAAATACAAGAGACCCATGGAGAATTGTCTCCCAACCATCTTCCCTGATGGAAATAAATGGAGAGCTTCCATCTGAGAATAACCACTTGAATAGACTTTATCATGGCCCCATAGAGACCAAATAGAAAAGAAGGTGGTGTCTCATTCGCTTCACTATGAACCACCAAGAAACAGAGAAAAGTAGTACTACAGGCCAGACCATACTGCTGTCAATCTGTGAGAATAAACACTTTTCTACCTTTTAAGAATGTTCTTTTAAGGGATCATTTCTTCTGCTGATGAAGATAAAATAAGGTTTACAAGTTACTTACCCCTGGGGATGCTTCCAATGGGCAGACCCTCTGTCTCAATACTTCAAACCCAGCTTGATTGTTATTACTGTGCATATTTTTATCCTCCCATAAGGTTAGAGTGCCGAAGAAGATGGTTTTGCATGGCTGTGTAAACATCATTTCTGCTTCCCAGGATGACAGAGAAGGGGGGCAGCTCATAATATCATTAGCATTTTCACTTACTGTGCACCTTTTACCTGAGGAACCTAATTAATGCTTTGCCCAGGATGTATTCATTTATACTCCATGACACCCCTGAGAGGTAAGTATTATGAAATTCACCCAGCAGTTCCACAACGGGGGTTATGAAACCAAATGTCAGGTCAAATTAAGAAGGGCTCAGAATGACACTGGCAAAAGTTTGAGAGCAAATTTGGACTTCTCTCACATGTGTTACCCAATATTTCAACTCTCCTAGTGAGGTAAATTCCAATAACTGAGAACAATGAGGCCACATCTTCTGTTGCATCCATTTTATTCAAGTCTAAAAAGCCCACCTTACTATTTGTTTTTCATTTGCACTCTGACTGCTAACCAGAAGGCTGGCGGCTCAAACCCACCAGCCACTCCTCAGAAGGAAGATGGGGCAATCTACTTCCATAGTGATACTGCCTCAGAAACCCAAGGAGGGGTCACTATGAGTCGGCGCAACTCGATGGCACATAACAAGAACAACTACAACTCTGACTACCTTACGTTGAATCAATCTAACCTGTTCTTCAAACTCCACAAGGAGAGTTAATACCATTTGTGGAGTTTCTTTTCTCCTTGCTCATCCTGTATTTCCACATCATGAACATCTCTTAAGGCAATGTCAACCTCTCCCTGGGGTCTTCCCAGGATAGCTCCCTAGCCTGTAGTCTACACATCTTTTATAACTTATGCATAAATATCTATAATGTAAAGTAGAAATGGACAGATATTTGCTCCTTCCTAGACTCCAACTTTTTGCAGGTATGACCCACCTGCCTTTCTTCTCCATATCCCTCATGGTAAACAACTTAGTGTCTGATTCCACATAGTGTCTCAGTAAATATTAGTGGAATGAATATACCAATTTAAACACAAGAAATGAAAGGGTCACCTCTCCCTCTGTTGTGGTTGCTGGAAAATAACAGCGTAATATCAGATGCTATTTACTGGCAAGATACTTCGCTTGACTATTCTTTTCATTGTAGAGCACAAAAGTCACACATTGGCTTTGATCAGTACCAAGAAATAGAAAACTTGAAAAGAGAGGTGATATTTTTATTCACAACTCATTTATCCTTTACCTAAAATTTAGGTAACCTTAAAAGTGTGGGAGCTCTGTGGCATAGTGCCTAAGGCATTTGACTGCTAACCAGAAGGCTGGCAGTTCAAACCCACTAGCCACTCCTCAGAAAGATTGGGCAATCTACTTTTGTACTGATACTGCCTTGCAAATGTAAGGAGGGATCACTATGAGTTGGACCTTACTCCATGGCAGTGAGTTTGATTCTTTTTTTAAAAGTATGGAAAAATCATAATAATCCCTTATATTTCTTTTTTGTTGTTAGGTGATGTAAAGTCAGTATCAACTTACAGCAACCCTATGTACAACAGAATGAAACGTCATCCAGTCCTGCACCATCCTCACAATCATTGCTATGGTTGATCTCACTGTTCCAGCAATTATGTCAATCCATCTCATTGAAGGTCTTCCTCTTTTTTGCTGATGTTCTATTTTACCAAGCATGATGTCCTTCTCCAGGAACCAGTCCCTCTTGATAACATGTTCAAAGTACATGAGACAAAGTCTCACCATTCTTGCTTCCAATGAGCATTCTGGCTGTACCTCTTCCAAGACAGACTTGTTCATTCTTCTGGCAGTCCATGATGTATTCAGTATTCTTTGCCAACACCATCAATTCTTCTTTGGTCTCCCTTATTCACTGTCCAGTTTTCACATACATATGAAGTGATGGAAAATTCCATGCCTTAGGTCAGGTGCACTTTAGTCCTTAAGGTGATATCTTTTCTTCTTAACACTTTAAAGACATCTTCTGCTGTATATTTGCACCATGCAATATGTCATTTGATTTCTTGACTACTGCTTCCATGGGCACTGATCATGGATTAAAAAAAAAAAAAAGTCTTTGACAAGTTCAATATTTTCTCCATATATTTCTTTAGCTCCTTTTATAGCCTTTACTTCATATGATCTTCCTTAGTGCATTCTTTGAGATTCAGAAGGTACTTTGTTCTATCCACATTTTAGAGATGAAGAAAGGGTGGCTAAGAGAAGTTGAGGGACTTTCCCAATGATAGATAGTTAGGTGGTACTAGGCTGAGATGGGATCCCAGATATACAATTTTAAATCTAGGGTTCTTCTCTTTTTGCTAATCTACTGTTCCATCTTTGAAAATGACATTTACCACTTATTTCTCATTAAATAAGCATTTAGTTGTTGCCATCTTTGTAGATGAACACAATGCCAGGCATAGAGGAAAAAAATCAGATATGCATTTTCCCTACCCCTAATGAGTTCACAGTCAGATGGGAGAGACTGATAACTAAATCAACAAGTACAGTGTGATGTGTGCTATGATCACAGTGTGCACTCAAGAAGGCTGCAAACTTATGGAAGAAGAATCTCAACTAGAGCTGGAAACAGGAAGACCTCGTGGAGAAGTTGTAGATATAAAGCTTGAGGTAGCAAGAAGAGTGAAGGAGCTTCAGGGAAACAGCATGTAATGGGTTAGTATACAAAGTGGTTGATACAAATGGTGTGTGGGAAGGCTATGAGGCCATAGATGGGGTGCAGACTCATTGTGGAGGGTCTTTACTGTCAAGTCCTCAGAAGGAAGGTTGAGCAATCTACTTCTGTAGTAATAATGCCTCAGAAACCCAAGGAAGGGTCACTATGAGTCAGGTCTGAATTGACGGCACATCAACAACAACAAGGATATTTAAAATGAATTCTGATAGATTAAATCTATGACAAGGACATCCTATAAACATTTAAGCAGAAAGAGGCATAATCATATCTGAATATTAAATAACTGTTGTTGTTATGTACCATTGAGTCGGACCCAACTCATAGCTACACCTCCTTGGGTTTCCGAGGCAGTATTACTATGGAAGTAGATTGCCCCATCTTCCTTCCAAGGAGTGGCTGGTGGGTTTGAACCACCAGCCTTCTGGTTAGCAGTCAAGTGCCTTACTATGCTACCAGAGCTCCCATTAAATGACTATTAAATGGTTATTAGGGAAGGGGTAGTATATTTTGAAGTAAGCAAACACTTGGGAAGCTTCTACCCTATTAAAATCCAGGGATTAAGGGCCTGAATGTAATTCAGAAAAAGAAATTAAATCAAAAAATGTCAAGTAAGCAAGTACTAAGGAATTTAGTGAAAAATTGCATTAGGGAAGGATATATGAGGTACCATGCCTAAAATGACTCCCAGATCTGACTTACATATGTGAATGAATGATGATACCATTTGGGAGAACAAGAAAATCAGTGAAAAGATGATGAATTTAGTTTGGATATAATTGCATTTGAGTTAGCTGTGGGGTCTCTAGTGGAGATGTCTGGCAGGCAAATAGATACAAGTATATGACACTCAGCAAACGTCTGGCTTAGGGTTTTTGTTTTCAAAGTCATCAAATTATAATTTTTACTGCCCTAGGCTTAGAAGAGATCATCCAGAGAGGATGTTTGGGATTAGAAGAACAGAGAGAACAGAGTGGAGAAGAGAAGCAAAAAGAGAAGAACCCATGAAGAAAGCAGAGTTGGAGCCATTCCTTTCTCAAGCAGGAAGAGCATTAAACATGAGTTCCCTAAGGTATCACTGTGTATAATGATTTGACTTCTCTCCTGTGCACCTAAAATAGTGCTAGTTGTGTACTTTCTATGAGACAGTTGAGAAAATAGTCCTCCAATCAATCATTTTCTGTGTTCTGTTTCTCAAGTGAGGATCCCTCATTGAGCAAGGCTACGATAGGAGGGAAACCAGCAGAGTGGAGTGTCCAGAAACCAAGGGAGAGGGTCAGTGGCAAATGGCACAAAGAGGTTGAAATGGAGAAGTAAGGAAATACCCATAGGAATTGGAAACATAAAGGTCATTACCAGTTAGCAGGAGCGGTTTCAATATGTACATAGAGGGAGAAAGCATTACATTGGTAAAGGAGCAAATGGATTCTGTCCACTGTTGAAGAAAACTGGTCATTAATGAAAGAAAATAAGTAGCACTATAGCTAGTGGGGAATGTAGGATTGATCACGCTTATATACTGAGGAGAAAGAACAAGTATGATGGATCTGGAGATCAAGGATAAGATGACAAAGGAAATGACTGACAGAATGAGGTACATAAGGGAGTGATGGTAGATGGGAGCCCAAGACAGACAAAGATATTACCCTTGACCAGGAGAAAGAATTGCATTTTCCCTGAGATAGGGAGAAAGGAGGAAAATTACACTGGAAGAGATATGTTTGATATTGTTGTGGTGTTGTTAGGTGCCGTCGAGTTGTCTCCAACTCATAGTGACCCTATGCACAGCAGAACAAAACACTGCCCAGTCCCATGCTAGCTCCACGATCCTTGCTATACCTGAGCCCATCACTGCAGTGTCAATCCATCTCATTGGGGGCCTTTCCCTTTTTCATTGACCCTCCACCTTTCCAAGAATGATATCCTTCTCCAGGGAATGGTTCCTTCTTACAACAGGACCAAAGTAGGTGAGATGAAGTCTGGCCATTCTTACTTCCAAGAAGCACTCTGGCTGCACTTCTTCCAGGACAGATTTGTTAGTTGTTTTAACAGTCATGGTACTTTCAGCATTCTTTGCCAGCACCACAACTCAAAAGCATCAACTCTTCTTCGGTCTTCCTTACTCATTGTCCAGCTCTCACATGCAAATGAAGTGATTAAAAATACCATGGCTTGTGTCAGACACACCTTAGTCCTCAAGGAGACATCTTTGCTCTTCAGCACTTGAAAGAGGTCTTTTGCAGCTGATTTCAATCTTTACGTGTTCCACTTCGTTTTTGACAACTTCCAATTTTCCTAGATTCATACTTTGTACATTCCATGTTCCGATTATTAATGGATGTTTGCAGCTGTTTCTCCTCAGTTTGAGTCATGTTTGATACAAGGGGAGGCTACTGATACAGCTGGAATCTTCTCACTGGTTTAAGTATGGTCATTCTCTGGGTGTGGGGAATAAAAAGAGAGAAAAGACAGAATCGGGCCTCTTTAGAAAGGGGTAAAAATATGGAAGCATCATTGAGGGAAACTGGAAAGAGTGATTTGATTTAGAACCTGTCATCAGAGTTATCAGGATAGCTATCTTTCATGGAGGACCTAACTGAGATTAGAAACCACTGGTGGCATGGTGCCTAAGGCATTTTACTGCTAACCAGAAGACTGATGGTTCAAACCCACCAGCCACTATTCCGAAGAAATATCCACTTTCTTAGAGATACCACTTCAGAAACCCAAGGAGGGGTTGCTATGAGTCAAATTGACTCAATGACAGTGAGTTTGGTTGTTTTTTGTTGTTGTTTTTTTGGAAACAGATACTTCAGTATATTCTTAGTTGTCACCATTGTTTGGATGGATTATTTGGAATTATTGATACTTTCTAAGTCAATCTCTTTGGAATCAAAGACATGAATTTACGAGACACCAGGCCAGGTATAGGGTAAGCATGCTTGAGTTTGAAAGAAGTTGTTGTTCCCAAGAGATTTTTAATGAAGACTGAACCCTTTGACTTAGCCTCATCAGCACAGCCCTCTACTCTCCTGAGCCAACCACCCAAGATAACCAGTTTATCTCTGGTATTCTCAAATGCACATTGTTTGGAAATGTCGGCCTTTCACCAGTCATTCACACAAATGCAAATGTGCTGATGTATTTATTATTTACTTTGCTACCAAAAGTTAAATAGGGCACTGGAGTTCAGCAGATTCAGCAGATATTCAAGAACATGCTCACAATTCTCTTTAACTTGGCCTTTGCTCAGTCTTCAAACAGAGTAGATGTTCTAGGTCAAGGACTAAAATGCAGTAAGAAGTATTTTCCCTACTTCGGGTCCATGGACTTCTGCCTTCCAATTCATGGTCTACAGCACACTGTGACTTAAGTGGAGAGGCTCAGTATTCAATCAACAAGTATTTACCAATTATCTACCACAGGTAAGGTACGATGCTAGGTGCTCAGAATGATCTCCGTTATTGGAAAGCTTACTGTCTAATATGAAGAAAATCACTCTTATTGATGATAAGGTCATTAATGAAACAGTAAGAGAAAAAGGGGGTCTTCATTGAAAAGTTGGCATTAAAAAAAACGTAAACAAAAAGTACACTTTTACTAGGATTATAGCTGGATTTGATGGTCTAAAAATCCCTTAACCCTATTTTTTTTACAGTATTAGTGATGATATTAGATGCTTTGCGGATCATGAAGGGTTTTTTCATCCTTCAACCTCTGTACCAAGCTTAAGGAGGAAGTCTAACCCATGGGTTTGGATGATTTTAATTTATATATTTATAGTGAGAATATTGTGTATCTCAAACTAAAGACTTACATTTAGAAAGGATTTCAGGAGTCAGTTTAATACATTTTGGTGCTTGAATCTTTCATATAATGTTCTCACCAAGTAACTCTCAATCTCTGATTGAATACTTCCATTAACAGGGAACTCACTACTGCTAAAATAAACTATTGTATCTTAAATAAATTTACTTCATATTTGATGGAATTCTGACTCCTTAATCCCAAAGCTTAAAAGACTTAGAAGCTTTAGGTGTACAAGACAACCTGATAGGATTTGCTGTGTAGGTAATGTCATTTCACAGTAAAATCATTAACACAAGTCTTAATCCTTGATTTACTTATATACATTTCCAAGAGATACTGAAAGCACTCATTCCCATGGCTATCATGGAGGGAGGAAGGAATATGTTATTTGAGTATATGATGAAAACTTGATCCCTTATAAAGGGAATTAGAGACAGTTTAAGACGAAAGAACTAGAGGTTCTCACCAATCACTGACTCAAGAAACAGACAATATGACAGATGAGTTCTGTCTTGAGCCCAGCTCTTTCTCTGTCTCTGTCTCTCTCTCTCTCTTTTTCTATATTTAGCCCCTTACTCAGTCAACCAGTATGCATTGACTACTTATTGACAACAGTTCAGGTATAATGCTAGGTGCTCAGAATGGGATCCATCACCTCACTCTCCTAACCATGCAGCTAGCCAGGTCTCAAGATTCAGGATTGGAATAGGAGAAATGGAAGGCTCCATTAGATCTCAGGCCCATTCCATACAGCCTAACTCATTTTGCTAAAATTCTGCATTGAGGTAAAATGATGACTGGTTTCTGTTCATCAGTCTTCTGTACTCTTAACTCCCTTGGGAACCATGATGAGTGAAAGATGTGGTTCAGAAAACAATGTGGACATCCCTGTGTCCCTTAAGCAATTATATATAAGAACATTCCAGATTCTATGTTCTCCCTCACAGAATCCTTTACTATTGGAAAGCAGAGTGATTATGAGTTCAGAGCAATATCTCACATTCCAATTTTTCCTCAGCCCACTTTTTCATGGGTTCATGTCTACAGAATATACAAACTTGGAAAGAACTCTCACTAAAAACACCATGAGCCACTGGGAGGCAAGGCTGTACACTTTCTAACAGAGAGTTAAAGGAAAAAGGGTGCATTCTCCCCTGCGCTATCAAAGCACCCACACACGTGTGACCCTTTGGGCCCTAGCGTATTCACAGCACTGGCAGAATTGGTAACTAATGGAAGTGAGAACTGATTTTTGCAGTGGCCCTAGGTTCTCTGGGGCTGAAGGACCAGAAGCAAGGATACATCTGAGCTCCTTTAGAGGCCATGGAGTTCTGAAAAACTATCAGTAGCAGGAGGTGACTTGCTTCTGAACCCTGGAGGAATTGGTGAAGCAATGTCCCTGGCCAATAAACACAGCAAAGCATCAGCTATGAGCTTCATCAGTGGGCATCAGAAAGGGGAAATGGCAGATGCCAGGTAATAGCTCACCAGATTTCTTTGTTAGCACATATGGGGCTCTCCCTGGGGACCCCTGAAATAGTTTGGAGGGCCATTGCTGGGGGCTAAAGATGCTGCATTAGCAGGTGGGGATGAAAGTCATTGAAACGTGGGCTTTCACCATGAATGCTTCATTCTACAGAGAGGAGGAGGAGCTTGGGGAAACAAAGACAGCAAATACTACAGAATCACACAGTGATGAGGTGAGGAGAGATCTAAAGATCATCCAGTACTAAAGCTCTACTTCACAGATGAGCAAACTAAAACCCAGAGAGGGGCAGGGACAGATGCAAGGACACAGAGGAGGAATTAGCAGAAAGAAGATGGAAACTCTTATCTAGCAAGCACACTCCCTTATGTCACCCCTGGGTGGGCTCCTTGCCTCTGATTAGGCTGTAAGCATGCAGCTTTCTTGGTGACAAACATGCTGGCTCTTGTGTTTGTAGATGTTGACTAATATGTGTGTCTGATGACTTGGTCAACAAAGCTGACTATTAATTTCTGTGTCTGCGTCTTTGAAAGATCTTTGCAGGAAATGGAGAGGGAGGGGATCAACGGTCAGGGTGAGGCCAAGTTGAGGGGAACAAGCTGGAATGTGTCTTCTGCATTTTAAGCAACCAGGCCTGGTCTGCATGGAGGGTGGGGGATTCTTGCATTGCAGGAGGTGGACCATAAGGATTAGAGGTATGCAGCGAGTGTGGTGCGTGAAATGTGCTGTTTGCGATTTTGGATCTAACATTGGTATGCTTTTGATAGACCAGAAAGGAAAGGAGGGAGATTTGGGGCAAACGGACACACTCTGTGAAGAGAATGCCTGGGATGCAGATAATAAAAAGGCACGTGAAATGCTTTTCACAGACAGCCACCAGCAAGCCTGCTGCACCACAGTCATAAAATACCCGTGCCTGCCACTACGCTTAACCAGCCGACAAGATCACCCGCCCAGTCACCAGACTGCCTCCAGTATCACTCCGCACCAAACTGCCGCAGAGTGCGTCACGGGCTCTCGGGAGAGGGCTGCCTGTCTAGAGCCAGACTTGGTTACCTTTTTCCTCTTCCTCCTTACCCATGGTGGGCTGCACCTGCAAAGACGGGAGGAGGAGGGCTAAACAGCAATGCTATCTCACCTTTAAAATGTTTCTAGGATAGCACCATGGAGGTGGTAACATTTGAATTCTCAACCACCAATTTCCCAGTGTAGTGTCCTCTCTTTTACTCCCAGGACTTCCTCTGTTCTTGTCTTCTCCCAGCCAGGACTTCTGCTTATCTAGGTCTGCTTCTCCCCTTACCCCCTGCCAAACCCCAGGCTTTCATTTCTCCACTTCTTTCATCAGTGAACACAACAGCTGTAAACCCAAACCAAACCTACTGCCTTCTAGTCAATCTTGACTCACAGCAACACTATAGGACAGAGTAGAACTTTTCCATAGGGTTTCCAAGGCTGTAAATCTTTACAGTAGTAGACTGCCACGTTTTTCCCAAGGAGTGGCTAGTGGGTGAGGTGAGGTGCTAGTAGCTTCAAATTGCTGACCTTTGGTTAGCAGCCAAGTGCTTTAACCACCATGCCACCAGGACTCACTTATGACAGCTAAGAAGTACTCATCATACCTGGTTTTACTACAAACCTTGATAGGAAAAGCACTTGGCTAAATGCTTTATCTGCACTGCCGTATTTAGATCTCACAAAAATTGATGACATAGATACTATCATTAAGATACTCACTTTGCAAATCAGAAAATCAAGGCTCAAGTATCATACTGCTAGAAAGAGTTTGATCCAA
Source organism: Orycteropus afer afer (assembly GCF_000298275.1). Lineage (NCBI taxonomy): Eukaryota > Metazoa > Chordata > Mammalia > Tubulidentata > Orycteropodidae > Orycteropus > Orycteropus afer. The sequence goes on along the minus strand of NW_006921697.1, from coordinate 8,204,745 downwards.
AGGTTAAATCACTGGCCAGATACCATGATTTTTAACCAAGACCACCGTCTTTCTCAAAAAAAAGTACGTTCAATGCTGGGGTTTTAAACATATACAAGTGAGCTGACAGAGAGATATTGCCCTCTAAGACTTTCCCAGCTTCTTTGAAGTCATCTATCTGAATTACCTCAGCCTCTTGAATTATCTACTCCACTTAGAGTCAAGTCCAAACTCCCCAGGACTCTACAAAGGTACTTGGCCAAGACCATTTCCTTTCATAGAAACAATCATCTCCCCATACTAGTGTTTCTGTAACACTTGGTCCTTTTCAATGTTATCTCATATATTCTCCTACCCAGTTCTCAAATTGACCCTGTGATGTGGATGGAGTACAAGTATGTCAATCTCATAAATGAAGAAAGGAAGGTTTCTAAGGGTGAGGGCACACAAGGTCACAGAGCTCATGAGTGACACGGAAGGGTTAGATTCCAGGTTTTGAAACTCTTTACCAGTACTTTTTTCCTCCACATCCAGGTGTGTCCAAAGATCTCACCTAGAAACAAGAAAAGATTTCCCAGCAAGTTAGCCACCATACAAATTGATTTTAACATGGAACTGCTTGGCAACAACTAATGAAAGCCTTTTTTCTCCCTACCAAGTTCTGGAAAATGAATAAACTCACACTTGCAGCCTCCACTACAATTAATATTTCCTGGTTCATTTGCCCCAGCCACCATCTGGTCAGTCTGTTTATCATACTGTTGTGGTGTGTTTATTATTTTGGTGCTGGAAACTGGGTGACCAGTATTTCAAATACTATCAGGGTCATCCAGGTTTCAGTGGAGCTTCTAGACTAAGAGTAGGAAGAAAGACTTGGTGATCTACTTCCAAATATTAGCCAATGAAAACCCTATGCATCACAACAGAATATTGCCCTAGATAGTGCTGGAAGGTTAAAAGGCACTCAAAATGCACAGTGGCCACAGCAATGGACTCAAGCAGACCAACAATCATGAAGATGATGAAGGACCAGACAACACCTCATTCTAAGTTAGAACCAACTCCATGGCAACGAACAACTACCGAGCAAAGTACACAGGGAAAGAGCAAGCAATGCTGCTCTTCTCACAGAAAGAGCGATTTACAAGGTGCTCTAGGAGGGAGGGAAGAACCACAGAGCTTTCAATAAAAAGATGTAAACAGCTGTCTAGCCTTTTGAAGATACTCCCCATTGGGAGTAGAGATGGCAAAGACAAAACACAGCAAAAGGACAGAACATTTAAATGAACAGGAGGCGCCTGCCCCAGGACAGGGCACTAGGATGTCAGTTAAGAGTGCCAGGTCCCTTGGTGGCTTCCTTGTGCAAACAAAATAAAATCTAAATGCCTCCTCCTTTCTTTCAAGATTCTCGCTGCCTTGATCATAATCTGCCTTTTCAGTTTTCTTTCCAATTACTCGCCTGCGTGTTTTCTAGGCTCCAATCATAACAGACAACTGTTCCCTGCACATATGCTAAACCAAGGGGTTGCAAGCTGAGATGCCCACAAGGTCGACATGGCAAAGTGACAGTGTAAAGCTAGCTAAATGTAAGTAAAATAACATCCCACATATAATTCTTAATGGTCATTGACCCTCAGAATAACAACAGGGAATGCTGAGACATGAGGCAAACTGTAATGTTCCTGCCCTGTCAGGAGGAACAGAAGTTGCTCAGCCCTGGTCAATCTCTGCTCAGATTGGAGGTGAGCTCAGGTTTGCAAGAGCTTCTGAAGGAAGAGAACCAGAAATTCAGATACCTAAGTGGCACACCCTGAAAATGAAATACAGGCAACTAATTCACAATTTTAAAAACAGGCTACAGGCTACACAACCTGTTTCCATGGATCAAATGTGGCCTGAAATTTGCCAGTTTGAAGGCTATATTCTACTTTCTTTCTAGACAATTTGAAGTATTTTCTCTCATTCCCTACTACTAAAAGCTACCCCCTCCATGATCTGAGAAAGTGGTACAGTGCCTGGTGAAACGTCTCAAGGGTGCATTTTTTAAAATGATAGTTTAGGGCACAGTGATAAGAAAAGTAAATCTAGTGGATATCATAGGTCCAATCATCTCCATCAGTCTAATACTGTGGAAAGATTGAATGGGTATCAAGGTGTTGGGGCAGAGGCAGGATAGACGGCATGGTACATGCAAAAGGGCAGCAGCATACTAGAGGCTGCATTCTAAGCCTGGCTCCCTCATCTCCTAGCTGTGTTACTTTAAGTAAGTTACTTAACTCTTTAAGATTTGTGCTCTCAAACATGGATATATGAGTGGATAGATACAGTCTGGATGGATATACAGGCTGAACTATTAGGGTTGCAGGGGGGAGTATGCCCAAGACCATGTATAGGGTTGGCAGACATTGTTTCCACAAGTGTATTGGTATGTTCTGTAAGAATGCCCAGGTATATAGTAGAACTGACAAAGGACAAGGTTGTAGTCACTTCTTGGCCACAACCAGCTACTCAGAGGAAGCAAGTAGTTGGACCTGTGGGTTCAGGACCATAGTCGCAGGGGACATCAAGTTCAGTTGGCATAACATACTACACAAAAACGTTGTTCCACATCCTACTTTGGCAAGTAGCAACTGGGGTCATAAAAGCTTGCAAATGGCCATCTAGATGCAACAATGGGTCTCTTCTCATCCAGAGCAAAGAAGAATGAAGAAAACCAAAGATTCATGGAACCAATTAGTCCAACTGACTATTACACCATGTGATCCTCAGCCTATATGACTATGAGACCAGAAGTACTAGATGGTGCCCAGCTATTACTGTCAACCACTCAGAGGGGGATCTATATAGGAGATCCGGGACAGAGTGGGAGAACAATGTGAATCAAACTCAGAATCATTAAAATAAAAGGGGGGGGGGACAAGATTTGCTGGTCTGATAGAGCCTGGTGGAACCACTGAGACTATGGCCCCTACCTGCCCTTCAAGTCTGGAATTGAACCTACTCCTGTGGCTTCTGGGAGCTCTGGTAGCATAGTGCCTAAGGCACTTGACTGCTAACCAGAAGGCTGGCAGTTCAAACCCACTAGCCTCTCCTCAGAAGGAAGGTTGGGCATTCCTACTTCCATAGTGATACTGCCTCGGAAACCCAAGGAGGGGTCACTATGAGTCAGGGCCTACTCGATGGCAAATAACAACAACAACAACAATAAAAATTTGAATAAAGAAAAGTCTACCCATCCCAGTACAAATTAAATGCCTTTAAAAAGTACATGTCACTTTAGCCCAAAATTTGCATTACTAAGAACTTAGCCTAAGAAAATAATTACAGGCATCCCCCACTTTTCAAAAGTTTTCTTTATCTCACTTCACTTTCATGAAAGACCTACATTAGTACCAAATAGATGACTCCACAGTCATAGCAGGAGACTCTAACACAACACTTTCAATGAAAGATAGAACAACTAGAAAGAAACTCAACAAAGATACAGAACAGCTAAACAATACAAACGACCAACTTGACCTTATCGACATCTACAGAGCACTTCACCCAACAACAGCACAATATACATTCTTTTCCAGTGCACATAGAATATTTTCCATGATAGACCATATGTTAGGCCACAAAGCAAGCCTTCATAAATTTAAAAATATTGAAATACTGCAAAGCATCTTCTCAGATCATAATGTTATCAAATTAGAAATCAACAAAAGGAAGATCAGCGGAAAAAGGGTAAACACATGGAAATTGAACAGCACCCTCCTTGAGAAAGCCTGGGTAAGAGAAGAAATAAAAATTGAAATTAAAAAATTCCTTGAATCAAATGAGAATGAAACATAATATACCAAAATCTTTGGGACACACAGTAAAAGCAATGATCAGAGACTAATTTATAGCAATAAATGCACATATCAAAAAAAGAAGAGAGAACCAAAATCAACACTTTCAACCTACATCTCCAACATTTAGAAAAAGAAAGCAAGAAAAGCCTACAGTTGAAAGAAGAAAGGAAATAATAAAGATTTGAGCAGAAATCAATGAAACAGAAAATAGAAGGGCAATATGAAAAATTTACAAGACTAGAAGTTGGTTTTTGAAAAGATCAATAAAATTGACAAACCACTGGCAAATTTAACAAAGGAAAAGAGGGAGAGAATACAAATAACACAAATAAGAAATGAAATGAGTGACATCACAACAGACTCAACTTAATTAAAAAAGAACAAATCAGTTAAAGAGAAATGTTGTTGTTATGTGCCATTGAGTCAACCCCTCCTTGGGTTTCCAAAGCAGTATCACTATGGAAGTAGATTGCCTAACCTTCCTTCCAAGGAGGGGCTGGTGGGTTTGAAGCTCCAGCCTTCTGGTTAGCAGTCAAATTCCCTAGTCACTTAGTCACTTAGTCACCAGAGCTCCCTTAAACAGAAGTACAATCCCATTTTTATAATGTGTGTATACATAAGTGTATAATAAAATATTTTATTGTTATACAACATGATTATAAGAGTAGTTACCTGGTGTGATCACAGGAAATTTCAGTTTTCTTCCATTTGCTTACCAATATTTTCTAAATTTTCAGAAGAGATCATGTATAACTTTTGTAGTACAAAAATAAATAATTTTTTTTGTTATTGTGTTTTGGGTAAGTTTGCAGAGCAAACTCACTTTCCATACAGCAGCTCGTATACACTTTCTCTCATGCAATTTACACAATTTACACTACAATTTACCACAATGCAACAGCTTCCTTCCCACTTCCTCCTCATACTTACCTCTTTTCTGTGTCTTTCCCTCCATGCACTCCTGGGCCTTGAGCTGTCTCTGGGCATACACAGCCCTTCTATTCTCCCATGACTGCTTTCTCCAAGGAGTGTATCTACCTAATGTAAATGTCCAGCTCATATACTTGTCTTTTCTTTGGCTGGAAGCCACAGGTGTGGGTTCAAATCCAGACCTGAAGGGCTGCTAGGGGCCATAGTCTCAGTGGTTCCATCAGGGTCTATCAGACCAGCAAACCTGTTCCCTCTTTCCCACCCCCACCCCCCAATGACTTTGAGTTTTGTTCCACATTGTATGATAGTCCCAATCTCTCTGCATCCTCGCTAGCATTTGTTATTTTCTGTCTTGTTGAACTTTGCTGCTAGTGCTGGGGTGAGAAGGTATCTCATTGTTGTTTTGATTTGCATCTTTCAAATGGCTAATGATCATGATCATTTCTTCTTGTTTGTTGGCCTCCTGAATGTTCTCTTTGGTGAAGTGTCTATTCATGTCTTCTGCTCATTTTTAATTGGATTGTTTGCCTTTTTGTTGTAGACGTGTTGGAGTTTTCTATAAATTCTAGAGCTAAGTCCTTTGTCAGACATGTCATTGTTGAATATTTTTTTTCCCTATCTGTCTGTTCTCTTTTGACTCTTTTGGAGAAATCTTTGGAAGCACATAAAAAATTTAATTTTTAGAAGTCCCATTCATCTAGTTTCTCTTCTGCTGTTTGTGAAATTTGAGTTATGCTTGGTAGGTTATTTATGCCATATATTAGGGCCCTTATTTTTGCCCCTAGTTTTTCCTTGAGGAACTTTATAGTTTTAGGTTTCACATTTAAGTGTTTGATCCGTCTGGAGGTAGTTTCTGTGTATGGTGTGAGGTGTAGATCTTGTTTCATTTTTCTGCAAATAGATATCCAGTTTTGCCAGAAACATTTCTTAATCAGACATTTTCTTCCCCATTTAATGGATTTCAGCCCTTTGTCAAGGATCAGCTGACCATAAGTCTATGGATTGATTTATTTCTGGGTTCTCAGTTCTATTCCATTGGTCTGTGTGTCTGTCATTATACCGATACTAGGCAGTTTGGACTATTGGGGCTGTATAGTAGGTTTTGAGATCTGGCAGTGTGAGACCTCCTACTTTGTTCTTCTTCTTCAATAGTGCTTTGTTTATCTGAGGTCTCTTTCCATA
>NW_006921697.1:8165729-8182717 GCF_000298275.1 Orycteropus afer afer | reverse complement strand
CAGGGATGTGTTCTGGGTCTGTATCCTGTTTTCTTGTTTCTACCACTTTATCTTGCTTTGTTATGGGGATTGTGATGGTCTGTTATCTCTGACATCATGGTGTTGCTGCATTTAGATCTCTGTTAACTATTAGTGGAGAGAAGGCAAAGGTGAGCCATGCTGCTCTTGGTGGTTGTTTATTGTTGGCCAGTGGTGGAGATGGAAGTGGTGGCTCTCACTCAGTAAGTGAAGCTGCAGGTGTGGGTATAGTTGTGTCATATGGGTACTGTTGCTGTCTCCCACTCAATTAGACAAAAACAACAATCACATAACCATTAAAAAAAAAAAGTAAAAGCAAGTGGACAAATAACACACTGTGTGAACACACAGGAACAATAACCAAGAAAAGAAAAAATGCAATATCTGTGGAGAGGGCAATAAAAGAAAGAAGGTAGGGTAGGAGAATAATGAAGAAAAAAATGCATAACATGCAAAAAGAAAAACAAGGAATGGGGTTAATCATGGCAAAGAAAAAAATGGGAAAGAGGAACAGGGAAGAGAGAAAAAGCTGAAAACTAGAACTTGGGAAGAGAAGAATAAAGAATAATGATAAAAAGGACAATAATGCTCATAATTTTAAAACAGACAAAAAAAAAAAAAGAAACTAAAAAAAAGGGGGGGGGAAATCTGAGCAGAGCAGGGCAGGGCACTCAGTCTCTGTCCAAGCAAACAGACTGGGATGGAATTCCTGCTGGCCCAGAAGGTGAGTGGGAGTGAGGGATGGCCACACCTCCATTCACCAAGAGGGTGTGGAGTATAAGAGTAACAAGGGGGATATTGCACTTTTCCAGTGTCCTGAATGTCCTTGTGGTTCCCAGCAATTGGAGCCTATTCTTATGTCCCTGTAATCTGGGAAAATACTATCTCTTTAAATATCCAAAATAGTCGAACCACTTGTAAACATTCAAAATAGCTGCATCCTCCAGACAGGCAAAAGTCCACAGCTCAGCCCGCCTTCCTCTTCACTGGTTTCCTTCTTATGCACCAGCCACCACTGCAGTCCTTTGTGCAGTCCCTGGCTAGCAGGGCCAATTTTTAGTCTAAATCTTAGGTCCTAACATTACTCGGCAATATCCAAGCTGTCTGTTTCATTAGGACTGCTGCCAGACCACAGCTTCATATGTCTCCTTTCTTGGTGTTTTCATTCAACTTCTTCCACCAGTTAGAGTTCAATCTACTTCTATATCCTTCTCTTCAAAGCTCAGGGTTCCAGAATTATCTTCTGTATCTGTGTTAATTGGTTCCCCTTTTCTTTTTTGAAGCATTCTGTGTAGTCTGTCTGCCTATTCTGCCATCTTACAGTAACTCCAATATTAAAAAAAAAAAAAAAAAATCCAAAGTGATTATTATCTTATCCAAAAAAAAATAAAATCTTACTCTTCCTCCAAACCACATCTCTGAAGCACCTTTTCCATAAGATTTTCAGAAAACATCATTTGGCTGGAATACCTCTGATTAATGAAATCTCATTTTACTTATGATCCCTCCTGTTGTTGTTGTTATGTGCTGTCCAGTCGGACCCGACTCACAGCGACCCCTCCTTGGGTTTCTGAGGCAGTATCACTATGGAAGTAGATTGTCCCATCTTCCTTCTGAGGAGTGGCTGGTGGGTTTGAACTGCCAGCCTTCTGGTTAGCCGTCAAGTGCCTTAGGCACTATGCTACCAGAGCTCCTTACGATCCCTCCTATGAAACATTATTCCTACAATGTATTAGAATTATTTATGGACTTGTTTTATTCTCCCTTTCAAATATCTTCTGGACATGAACTGTATTTAAGACAGTCTCTTGTACATATAGACACTCCATAAATGTTTATAGAACTGAACTTAATTAAAAGTGCTGTTAAATAGCTCTTTTCTTAAAGGACTCATGTTTTAAAGTTTCCATTCCCTTCAAGGAGACATTCTGTCTTTGATTAAGAAGAAAAATGTTATCATCATCATTACCATCTCATTTAATAACATTTTTGAGCACTTATTATATGTCAGAAATGTATTTGCTTTTAATAAAATACTATATGAAGCTACATGAAGCTACCATTATTGCATCCATTTTATAGTTGAAGAAACTGAGACTCAGAGAGGTTCAGTAATTTCCTAAATGTGTTGTTGTTGTTGTTGTTGTTATGTGCCGTCGAGTTGGACTCAACGCATAGCAACCCTTCCTTGGGTTTCTGAGGCAGTATCACTATGGAAGTAGATTGCCCAACCTTCCTCCCAAGGAGTGGCTGGTGGGTTTGAATCACCAGCCTTCTGGTTAGCAGTCAAGTGCCTTAGGCATTATGCTACCAGAGCTCCACTTCCTGAATGTACCAGAGCTTAATAACCAATGGAGCTGGAATTTGATCCATGTTCCAAATTAATGGAAGTTAGTTGCTGAATTTTCCTTCTACATTTTCTATGAAATACTTATAATAAGACCACAAAGCTTCTTAAGTTCACGTTTAAGGAACAAGTCAACAATTATTACTATCTCTATAAAAGGGAAACATTTATTTAAATTTAGCATGGAAGGAGCTCTGGTGGTGTTGTGTTTAAGGCATTTGGCTGCTAACCAAAAATTTGGTTGTTCAAACCTACCAGCTGCTCTGTGGAAGAAAAATTAGGTAGTCTGCTTCCATAAAGATTTATAGCCTTAGAAACCCAATAGTAATAGTCATGAGTGGGAATCGACTCTATGGCAGCGAGTTTTGATTTTTTGTTTGTTTGTTTTTTATGGTGCAGTCACAATTATATTGGCCTGGAAATCATTAAATCAAGTTTGAAGTCCTCACTCTTCCACCAACACACTGGGGGAGTTAGGCTAACCAGTTTAACCTGATCTGTATGGAAAAAAAAGGAGGGGGGAAAAAAAAAAAAAAGGAGCTCTGGTGGCATAGTGCCTCATGCATTTGCTAACCAAAAGGCTGGTGGTTCAAACCCACCACCCACTCCCAGAAGGAAGATTGGGCAATCTACTTCTGTAGTGATACCACCTCAGAAAACCAAGGAGGGGCCGCTATGAGTCTGATCCAACTTGACAGCAGTTAGTTTGTTTGGTTTGGTATGAAACAAAGACTGGACTCAATGGTTATAGGGTCCTTCTTTCTCAGGATAGCCTCCTAATTGTCTCAGCCTCTACTGTGGCCCTCTTCAATTCATTCCTCACCCAGGAGCCAAAAATCAGATCATGTCTTTCTGCTGTTTAAAATCCTGTGTGGAATTCCTTCATACTTTGAATACAGGCAAAGGGTCTTAGGATGGTTGTTAGTACTATGAGGCCTCTGCCCATCCTCCACCTTCATCACCACTCATTTACTCCATGACACCATTGTCTTCTTTCAGCCTCTCAAATGTAGCAACTTTACCTTTTGCATATATTGTTCTTTTTTCCTAGAAAATATCCTCTCAACTGTCACCACCACCACCAAATTCTACCACAGGAGAACTCCTACCCACCCATCCAAAGCAAAAAACAAACTCACTGGTATTGATTCAGATCCAACTCATAGCGATGCTCCTTGGGTTTCCAAGGTGATATCACTATGGAAGTAGATTGCCCAACCTTCCTTCCACGGAGTGGCTGGTGGGTTTGAACTGCCAGCCTTCTAGTTAGCAGTCAAATGCCTTAGGCACTACACCACCAGTGCTACTACTCATGCTTCAGGTCCCAAAATTAATATTACTTCCACAGAGAGGTCTTCCAAAGTTTTTCAGTCTAAAAGACACTCAGGTAGTCTCTCTTATCTCAACCATCCACTGCCACTGAATCAATTCCTACTCACTGCAACCTTATAAGACAGAATAGAACTTCAAGGCTATAAATCCTCTGGAAGCCGATGGCCTCATCTTTCTCCTACGCAGCAGCTGGTGAGTGTGAACCAGTAACCTTTGAATTAGCAGCCCAAATCTTTAACTACAGTGCCACCAGAGCTCCATCTCTCTTTTAGAACTCTATTTTTCTCTTTATGGTGTATCATCACAGTTTGTAGTTTAAAGACTGTCCCCCACTACCATACTCCATGGAGGTCACACATATATGTTTTGCTTGCTATATATCCCCAGCATGTGTCTCTACCTGACTTACAAGATGGTCAATGGTCAATAAGAATGTGCTTAATTAACTAATTAATTGTTAAGTTTGTGTGTCAACGTGGCTAGGCCTGGTTGAGTGGTTGGGCAGCTGGATGTAGTATTCCCCATGATGAGACTGGTAATCAACTCCATGATGGAATCCACTGTGAGCAGCTGAGTAGCTGTCTTTGGAATGTGGTCTGCTTCCCGTATATAAGCAGCAGCTTTGGGAATGATCTCTAGCTTATGGCTACACACTTATGTATCTGTGTCATTGTCCAGCAGCATGACATGCTCTGCCAACCTTGAGACTTACAATGGACTTGAATTAATGGCCTGCCATGTGGTTTGGTAACATCAGGACTGTGCCTTTTTACTTGTCAACTTGGGCTTGTCAGCCTCAGCAGCCAACAGCTGTCTGAGTGAAGAAATGCCTCTTGCTCCAATGGGCTGGGAGCAGGAGGCAGAGCTGAAGCCCAAGGTTGAATGGCTTTCACCCAGCCCCTAGAGCCTGGCACTTTGAACTCAGACATAAAGCCTCCAAACTTTTGTTTGTTCAAGCATCCCATTTGTGGTATATTCCTGTACCACAGGTAACCAGAACAGATATAATAATGATATGTTTAATGAAGCAGAGGGTTAGCAAAGAAAAGAAAAGAAAACCCTCAAGAAGATACATTGACACAATTGCCAGAATAATGGGCTTAGACATACCAATGATCATGAAGATGGCACAGGAATGGGCAACATTTCATTCTGTTATATATAAGGTCACCATGAGTCAGAACCAATTTGATGGCAACTGACAATAACAACAGCAATGTTGTGATAACTATGATTTAGCAGAGAAAATAGGTGGAAATGTACTGAAGAGAAGAAATGGAGGTCTAGCAAGTGAAGTGGACCTTCTGGCAAGTAAAGAGGCTTGACTCAAGTAGATCTGTGCTGAGAACAGCAAGAGCAAGTGGTGAGTCTAGGTAGGTACACCGCATGAGGTTCATTGGAGAACCCAGGTCAGTACCTTTTACACAGCATCTTGGCTGGACACTATGTGTGTGGTTAGATGGGAGATGGGACACAGTTCCATTCTGGCACAGCTGAGTCCTTCCACATGCTCCTGGCACTGCATCCAATTCCGATTGGCATCTGTGCCTCTGGAATGCAGTAGGTATTGGCAGGCTACACCTCACCGTTGCATTTCAGTCCTGCTGTGCTGCACTGCAGTGGCTGCAGTCTGCCTCACTGAGACCTGGCAGGGCAAAGACATTAGAATCCAACAGTTTCTTTTCTATGCCAGGAGTTTTCACCCTGAGATGGGGCCTAAAAAACAATAGTAGCTTGTTCTTACTGTCCCTCAAGATCTCCTCTCAGTAATAACACTATTTTAATAGAGCAAATGTGGCCTGGGATGCACTGACCCATCCCTGCATAGCCTATCTCATTGCCCAGGGCCAAAGTAACTGCAAGAAGAGATCAGAGCCTCAGTTCTTAACACTGACAACAGAAGGTCAACACCTAAAGTCAGGCCAAGGTGGACTAATTCCTCCAAATGCTGTTTTTACTTAATAAATTATTATTATTATTATTTTGCAATTTTTTATTATGTGCTTGTCAAAGTTCTGCATAAATGTGCGATAGATAGATATAGAGATATTCTTAAAAACTAGTTGCCGTCAAGTCCATTCCAACTCATGGTGACCCCATGTGTGTTAGAGGAGAGCTGTGCTCCATAGGGTTTTCAATGGCTGAGGTTTCAGAAGTAGATTCCTAGCACTTTGCTCAGGGGCTCCTCAGGGTTGACTGTAATCAATAACCTTTCAGTTAGTAGCACCATGTGCTAATGATTTGCACCACCCAGAGACTCCATAGAGAAAAATACATATTAATTGTTGTTGTTGTTGTTATTTGCCGTCGAGTCGGCCCCGACTCATAGCGACCCCTCCTTAGGTTTCCGAGGCAGTATCACTACGGAAGTAGGATTGCCCAACCTTCCTTCCGAGGAGTGGCTGGTGGGTTTGAACCGCCAGTCTTTTGGTTAGCAGTCAAGTGCCTTAGGCACTATGCTACCAGAGCTCCCACATATTAATTACCAAATGTTTATTTATATGGAACCTTTAATATACATTTTACCATTTACAAGATACCTTTGTTTCCTTCTCCTTTGTGCTTCACACCAACACTGTATGGCCAATGGGCATTATATTGGTTTCCTAAGGCTGCTGTAGGAGCTCTGGTAGCATAGTGGCTAAGACACTTGCCTACTAACCAGACAGCTGGCGGTTCAAACCCACCAGCCACTCCTTGGAAGGAAGGTTGGGCAATCCTACTTCCGTAGTGATACTGCCTCGGAAACCCAAGGAGGGGTCGCTATGAGTCGGGGCTGACTCGACGGCACATAACAACAACAATAACAACAAAGGCTGCTATAACAAATTACCAAAACTTGATGGCTTCAAGCAACAAAAGCTTATTCTTTCACAATTCTGGGGGCCAGAAGTCAGAGATTGGACAGGGTCATGCTCCCTCCAAAGGCTCTAAGGGGGAATCCATTCCTTGATCCTTCCAGCTTCTAGTGGCTGCCCCAGCATTCCTTAGCTTGTGACCACATTACTGCAATCTCTGATTTTGTCTTCTCGTTGCCTTTTCTGTATGTTATATCACCCTCTACCTTTCTCTTATACACTTAAGATGACATTTAGAACCCACCCAGATGATTCAAAACAGTCTCCTCATCTCAAGATTCTTAATTACATCTGCAAATACTTTTTTTTTCCAAATAAGGTCACATCCACAGTTTCCACTGTGGCCATTTCCAACTCATTCCCCACTCGGTAGCCAAAAAATCAGATCAAGTCTCTCTGCTCCTTAAAATCCTTTAGTGTTATTCCTTCATACTTTGAATACAGGCAAAGGGTCTTAAGATGGCTGTTAGTACAAGTAGGCCTCTGCCCATCCTCCATCCTCACCTTCCCTCATTTACTCCATGAAACCACTGTCTTCTTTTAGCCTCTCAAATGTAGCAACTTTAGCTTTTGCTCATGTTGTTCCTTCTTCTTAGAAAATATCCTCCCAATCTCCCCACCACCACTACCAAATTCTACACCAGGAGAACTCAAGTCCCCAAATTAATATTACTTCCACAGAGAGGTCTTCCAAAGTCTTTCAGTCTAAGACACCCAGGTAGTCTCTCTTATCTCAACCACCCACTGCCACTGAATCAATTCCTACTCACAGCAAACTTGTAAGACAGAATAAGAACTTCAAGGCTGTAAATCTTATGGAAGCAGACTGCCTCATCTTTCTCCTATGCAGCAGCTGGTGAGTTTGAAGAACTGACCTTTGAATTAGTAGCCCAAATCTTTAACTACAGTGCTACCAGAGCTCCATCTCTCTTTTAGAACCCTATATTTCCCTCTATGGTATATCATCACAGTTTGTAATTTAAAGACTGTCCCTACTACCATACTCCATGGAGGTCAGGCATATATGTTTTGCTCACTATAAATTCCCAGCATGTGTCTGGGCATATATACTTGGGGATTTGATATAGATATATTTTAGGGCCACTACTTATCAATGTGTTGTACTCTGGTAGCTTATTTGTTGCTATGATGCTGGAAGATTTGGCACCAGTAGTTCAAATATCATCAGGGTCAGCCAGGGTAGACAGATTTCAGCAGAGCTCCCACACTAAGATAGACTAGGAAGAAAGGCCAGTGATCTACTTCTGAAAATTAGCCAAGGAAAAGTCTATGGATTACAACAGAATAGTGGCCAATATGGGGATGGAAGATGAGCCCCCTAGGTTAAAAGGTACTCAAAATACACAGTGGCCACAAGAACGGGCTCAAGCATTTTAACAATCATGAAAATGACAGAATGACAGGTAATGTTTCATCCCGGTGTATGTGGGGTCGTCACGAGTCTGAGCCAAATGAATGGTAACCAACAATAACATTATCTTTTGGGGCACCTGTTTTTCAGCCTACCACAGACATGAATGATTGTTTGCCATTTTTTAAAGATGAACAAACTTAGGATTAGAGCTATAAGCCAAACCCCAAGGGAACAGATAAAAATGAAGTAGCAAGGAGAAAAAGAAGCAAAAGTTTGAGAGCAGTAGAAACACAGGTCTGGGCAAGAACAGGGTCAAATTGATTGGACTAGAAGGGAAAACTGATACTGACATTTCTGTAGAAAAATGCATGCTTCAGTGGTAAACTTGTGCATTGTCTATAAAACACTCTTCCACCTGATCTGATTCTACTTTATGAGAACTATTTTATAACTTGGGAGCTCTGGTGGCATAGTGCCTAAGGCATTTGACAGCTAACCAGAAGGTTGGAGGTTCAAACCCACCACCCACTCCTTGGAGGGAAGATTGGGCAATCTACTTCTATAGAGATAGCACCTCAGAAACACAAGGAGAGGTCACTAACTTAAAGTATAGATAATTGATACCAAAAACCCCTGCCATTGAGTCATTTCCGACTCATAGTGACTCTTTATGACAGAGTAGAACTGATGGCAGCGTTTCTAAGGCTATAAATCTCTATGGAAGAAACTATCTCATCTTTGTCCCATGGAGCAGCTGGTGGGTTTAACCCAAGGACTTTTTGGTTAGCAGCTAAATGCTTCAACTACTACACCACCAGAGCTCCTAGGACTAATATACCAAAAACCAAACCAAACCCACTGCCATCAAGTCAATTCTTGTATGTGTGTGTGTGTGTGTGTGCATGCGTGCATGCTTTGGGTGCAAATTTATGAAGCAGATTTGTTATACATTCAACAGTTCATGCACATTTGATTTCATGGCCCCACTATAATCTCCAACCACAAAATATCTCTCCTCCCCTCTCTTCCCTGTGACTACCCTCTCCCTTTGCCCTACTTATCTTTATATTCCCGTCTGTCCAGCTTTCCTTCTGTGTGAATTCTACCCCTCTGATGTCTCATGGCTGATTGATCTAAGGGTGCATCTTCCTAGGGTAGGTGGGTATATCTCCCTGAGGTAAGTGTTCTGCACAGTCTTTCTACTATTGGGCTAAGAGCCAGTCCACAAAAGTGTGTGCATTTCCAAGCTCAAAGGATAACTCAGGGCCATAGTCTCAGGAGTTCTACCAATCATCGAGTCAATTCTGACTCAAAGCAACTATCATTGGATTTCCAAGGCTGTAAATCTTTATGGAAGTAGATTGTTTATCTTCCTCCCAGAGAGCAGCTGGTGGGTTTGAATTGCCAACTTTCTCATTCGCAGCCAAAGGCATTATCCGTTACACCATGAGATCTCCTTACTACTAATATAGGGCACCAAATTAAGAGTTCCACAGACATGGGTTCTTATCCCATCTGATGAAACCTTGTGACTAATAAGTATGTGGCTCAGGCAAGTCACTTACCGCAAAAGCCTGTTTCCCCATCAAATTACCCACCTCATAACACTTACCCACAATGGATTGCCTGGAAGGTCAAGTGAGGTTATGTGTGTAACACAGTGAGAAAGTATCTGACCCATGAGAAGTGCTCCACAAAACTCTGGCAATGTCATCTTTGTTACACAGTCCTAGGCCTGGAGGAAGGAAGAAGGGCTGTGCCAGAGATGACCCTGTGAAGTGACTGAATTTCATCATTTTCTTATATAGTAGATTATCATGTCATTGTTTCTTGTGTCTTTCTATCTCCCCAGCAGAAGGCAAATTTATTGATGGCAAGGATTATCATCTTCTCTTGGATGATAATACTATTAACACATTTATAAACATTTCTTGAATACTTTCTACAGATACAACTTGTATTACCTCATTTATTCCTCACAAAACTTTAGGGAGTAGGAAATACTTGCTTCCTATGGCAAAAACTGTTAATTACCTACCCAATATCCATTCTCCATTTTTTCCTTACTAAATAGACTCCAATTTTATTAGAAACTGCAAACTAGGAGCTCTGGTAGCATAGTGCCTAAAGGCACTTGACTGCTAACCAGGAGGCTGACAGTTCAAACACACCAGCCAGTCCTCGGAAGGAAGGTTGCGCAATCCTACTTCCATAGTGATAACTGCCTCGGAAACCCAAGGAGGGGTCGCTAGGAGTTGGGGCCGACTCTATGGCAAATAACAACAATATAACAACAACAATAAGACATAATAATATATTTCTTAATATCTCTTAGGGGGCACTGGTGACAGAGTACCTAAGACATTTGACTGCTAACCAGAAGGCTGGCAGTTCAAACCTACCAGCCACTCCTTGGATGGAAGATTGGGCAATCTAGTTCCATAGAGATACCACCTCAGAAACCCAAGAAGAGGTCACTATGAGTTGAATTGAATTGATGGCACTGAGTTTTTTAGTGAGTAATATCTTTCTTATTTTTCTCTTAATTTTTTAACCTTTTATTGTGGTTTGGGTGAAAGGTTACAGAGCAAATTCACTTTCCATATGGCAGCTCACATACACTGTCTCATGACATTGACTGCAATTTCCCACAGTGCAATAGTTCCCCCCCTACTTCCTCTCCATAGTTATCTCTTCCCTGTGTCCTTCTCTCCCATGCACTTCTGCCCCTTGAGCTGTCTCTCTGTGCATACACAGCCCTTCTATTCTCCCATGATTGATCTCTCCAAGGATGTATCTACCTATTGTAAATGTTCAGCTCATATGCCTGTCCTTTGTTTGGCTGGAAGCCACAAGAGTGGGTTCAATTCCAGACCTGAAGTGCAACTAGGGGCCATAGTCTCAGTGGTTCCATCAAGCTCTATCAGACCAGCAAACCTCGTCCTTTTTTTTTTTTTTTTTTTTGGTTTGGTTCCACATTGTTCAGTGAGTAATATCTCTTAAAGGAGTCTGGTGCCACAGTAGTTAAGCACTCAGCTGCTAACTGAAAGATTGGCAATTCAAACTTACCAGCCACTTTGTGAGAGAAACATGTGGCAGCCTACTTCTGGAAAGATATATAGACTTAAGAAAGGGAAATCAAAGGCATCCAAATTGTTAAGGAAGAAGTAAAACTATCCCTATTTGCTGATGATATGATCCTTGTGTTAGGCTAGGTCTTCTAGGGAAGCAGAACCAGTAGAGCTTAGAGAGAGAGAAAAAAAATTATCTTAGGAAAATGGCTCACACACTTATAGAAGCTAGCAAAACCCAAGTTCCTGTATCAAATATCAAGTTGGAGGCTTTTCCTGATTCACATAGCTGCAGGGGCTGATGAGCTCAAGGTTAGCGGGCAGGTTGAATAGTGGATTGTTCACTGATGGACAGTTGTAGGTAGCACAACAAGAGGCAGAGCCACAGAAGAGAGTCTGTCTTTTTCCCAGGATGTCCAAATATATATTGGAAGCAGGCCACACCCCTAAGGAAACTCCCTTTCAATGGATTGGCTGCTCAAAACATATACATCCCATCTCATCATGGGAATAACCACATGAGAACTGCTTAAACCACTCAAAATCATGATCCTGCCAAGTTGACACACAACTCCAACTATCACAGTTCTATACATAGAAAATCCAAGAGACTTAGCAAAAAGCTACTGGAACTAATTGAAGGATTTAGCATTGTGGCAGGATATAAGATCAACATTCAAAAATCAGTTGGATTCCTCTACACCAGCAAAGAGATTGCTGAAAAAGAAATAAGGAAATCAATACCATTTACAATAGTTATCAAAAAAATAAAATACTTGGGAATAAATCTTACCAGGGACACAAAAGACCTGTACAAGGAAAACTACCAAGCACTACTTCAAGAAACCACAGGAGATCTACATAAATGGAAGAACATACCATGCTCCTGGATAGGAAGATTGAACATTGTGAAAATGTCAATTCTACCCAAAGCAATCTATACATTCAACGAAATCTCAATCCAGGTCCCATCAACATTCTTTAAGGATATGGAAAAATCAGTCACTAATTTTATTTGGAAAGGAAAGAGACCTCAGATAAGCAGAGCACTGTTGAAGAATAACAAAGTAGGAGGTCTCATACTGCTGGATCTCAAAACCTACTATACAGCCACAGCAGTCAAAACAGCCTGGTATTGGTACAATGACAGACACATAAACAAGTGGTATAGAATTGAGAGCTCAGAAATAGATCTGTTCACCTATGGTCAGCTGATTTTTGATAAAGGGCCAAAGTCCATTAAATGGGGAAGAGATTGTCCGTTTAACAAATGGTGCTGACAAAACTGAATATCCATTTGCAGAAAAATGGAACAAGATTTGTACCTCACAGAAAAACTAACTCCAGATGGATCACAGATTTAAATGTGAAATCTGAAACTGTAAAGTTCCTCAAGGAAAACATTGGGGCAGATTTAGGGGCCCTTATATATGGCATGAAAACTCTGGTAGCATACTGCCTAAGGCATTTGACTGCTAACCAGGAGGCTGGAGGTTCAAACCCACCAGCCACTCCTCGGAAGGAAGATTGGGCAATCTGCTTCCATAGTGATACTTCCTCAGAAACCCAAGGTGGGGGGGGGGCACTATGAGTTGGATCTGACTCAATGGCAGTGAGTTTGGTTTGTTTTGAAATAGACTATCAAGCACAACTGAAAATGCACAAACAGCAGAAGATAAACTAGGTAAATGGGACTGTCTAAAAATTAAAATTTTATGTGCTTCCAAAGACTTCTCCAAAAAAGTAAAAAGAGAATCTACAGACTTAGAAAAAAAAAAAATATTCTGCAATGACATATCTGACAAGGGACTTATCTCCAAAATTTATAGAAAACTCCAACACCTCAACAACAAAAAGACAAAAAATGCAATTTTAAAATGGTCAGAAGACATGAATAGACACTTCAGCAAAGAGGATATTCAGGCAGCCAACAAATACATGAATTAATGTTCCTGATCATCAGCCTTGAGAGAGATGCAAATCAAATCAAAACAACAATGAGATACCATCTGTCCCCAGCACTAATAGAAATGTTCAACAAGACAGAAAATAACAAATGCTGGTGAGGATGTGTAGAGATTGGGACTCTCATACACTGCTGGTGGGACTGTAAAATGATACAACCACTGTGGAAATCAGTATGGTGATTCCTTGAAAAGTTGGAATTAGAAATACCATTTGACCCAGCAATCCTATTAATAGGTATATTCTTAAAGAAATGAGACCCAGGGCAAGAACAGATACCTGCATAGCCACAAAACTTTCTTTATTGCTTACCAAGGATGGGAGGGGAGGGGTAGGAACACTGTTAGATAAGTAGAGACAAGTATTGATTTAGGTGAAGGTAGGACAATGCATCATGTGTGAGTGATCGACACAGTGGCATAGAGGAAGACATAGGTTCATGGGAGATACAGACAACAAAGATGAACCCTGTTGCACATACAGTACTGCATTGTCAGTGACAGCAAACATTGATCTATGGGTGAATAGATGGGTGGACAGGCTAAATGATCAGGTTTGTCTAGGCAAGGGAGAGTGTGCCCATGACTATGTATAGGGTTGACGGATGAAGTTCCTACAAGCATATTTGTATGTTCTGTAAGAATGTCCAAGTATATAGCAGAGTTGATATGGGACAAGGTTGTGGTGACTTCTTACACAGCCCGCTATCTGGAGTGAGTAAGTAGTTGGGCCTGTGGTCTTGGGACCATGGTCCCAGGGGACATCAAGCTCAATTGGCATAACATACTACACAAAATCATTGTTCCACATCCTACTTTGAGTAGCGACTGGGATCTTAAAAGCTTGCAAGTGGCCATCTAGATGCAACTATGGTTCTCTCCTCATCCAGGACAAAGAAAATTGAAGAAAACCAAAGATGTATGGAAATGATTAGTCCAAGTGGCTGGTACACCATGCAATCCTCAGCCTATATAACCATGAGACCAGAAGAACTAGATGGTGCCTGACTACCACTGTCAACCATACAGAGGGGGATCTATGTAGGAGGTCCTGGACAGAGTGGGACAACAATGTGGAACAAAACTCAAAATCATTAATAAAAAAAAAAAAGACTATTTGCTGGTCTGATAGAGCCTGGTGAAACCCCTGAGACTATGGTCCCTAGCTTCCCTTCAGGTCTGGAATTTAACTCCTGTGGCTTCCAGTCAGATAAGAGACCAGCATATGGGCTGAATGAACATTTACATCATGTAGATACACTCCTTGACAAGATCATTCATGGGAGAATAGAAGGGCTTTGTATGCACCAGGAGACAGCTCAGGAAGCAGAAGTAATTGGGAAAGACACAGGGAAGAGGTAACTATGGGGAGGAAGTGGGAAGGGAGTTGTTGCATTGTGGGAAATTGCAGTCAATGTCATGAGACAGTGTATGTAAGCTGCTGTATGGAAAGTGAATTTGCTCTGTAAACTTTTACCCAAATCTCAATAATTTTTTTTAAAAAAAAGCTTGCAAGAAGATATCTAGATGCAACAATGGGTCTCTCCTCATCCAGAGCAAAGAAGAATGAAGAAAAACAAAGATGCATGGAAACAGTTAGTCCAAGTGACTGGTACACCATGCAATCCTCAGCATATATGACCATAAGACCAGAAGAATGAGATGGTGCCCAACTACCACTGTCAACCACTAGGAGGGGGTCTACATAGGAGATCCTGGATAAAGTAGGAGAACAATGTGGAACAAAACTCAAAATCATTAAATTAAAAAAAAAAAAAAAAGTAGACCAGGCTTGCTGGTCTTATAGAGCCTGGTGAAACCCCTGAGACTATGGCTCCTAGCTGCCCTTCAGGTCTGGGATTGAACTCCTGTGGCTTCCAGCCAAAGAAGAGACTGGCATATAGGCTGAACATTTACATCATGTAGGTAAACTCCTTGGAGAGATCAATCATGGGAGAACAGAAGACAGCGTATGCACAGGGAGACAGTTCAGACGGCAAGGGTACATGGGAGGGAAAGACACAGGGAAGAAGTAACCATGGTGAGGAACTGGGAAGAGAGCTGTTACATTGTGGGAAAATTGCAGTCAATGTCATGAGACAAAATGTATATGAACTGCTGTATGGAAAATGAAATTGCTCTGTAAACTTTCACCCAAACCACAATAAAAATTAAAAAAAAAAAGATTTACAGCCTTGAAAATCTTATGGGGCAGTTCTACTTTTCTATGTGGTCACCATGAGTCAGAATCGACTCAATGGGGGCAGTAGGTTTAGTTTTGCTTTTATCTCTTAAATTAGAGAAAGTCATGTGACTAAAATCTTACCACCAAGATGTTAGAAGTTGGTGAGCAAGTCTTGTGAGAAGCATTCTTTAAAAGGGGACTGACTAAGTTAACAGGTAGCTGATTTCTCTTCCACATTTCCTCTATATTCCTTCATGAATTTTAAATGTGATGGCTGAAGCTACAGCAGCTATGTTACATTCATTCACCAAAATGAAGAAAGAAGCCATGTGCAAAAAATGACAAGGCAAAAAGACAGAAAAGTAGAAAGAGCCTGAGTCACTGTGAGATTGTATAACTGGCAATCAGGTCTTGGACTGTCAATTCCCAGACTTCTTTCTGTTTAGTGAGAGAAAAAAACCCTCATGTGTTCAAGCCACTATTTACAGGGTTTCTTTACCTAACAACTAACATAACTTCTAACTGCTACACTCCCATTTTCCAGGTGAGAAAACTTTAGCTCAGAGAACTGAAAAGACTGTCCAGGGTCACATATCTTGCAACCAAAAAACCTGGGATTCTAACCAGACAGTGTGATTGTAGAGATTGAACTCTTAACCACTAGACTATACAACCTCCCTCTTGGTGCCCAGGACTATGCTGAATAATCTGTGCACAATGCAATGTTATCCACTGAGTGATAGTTTGGATGATATAAAGCTGGTCAAAATTCTTCATCACTCTTTTAATTTCTTTTAGCCTTCCATCAAAATCACAATTCTTTGGAATTCTAAGCATTAAAGACAACCTGATCAGAATCTAGATTGAGAAATAAGACTTCAATTTTACCCATGTGTGCAAGGAAATGTTTGGACTAAATGAGCTCTAGAGCCATCTTCAGCCCTGCTCTTCTACTATGCAAATATCACACTGGAATACAACTTTGCAAGTCACCAGGCAGGGGAGTTGCTCAGAAGTCAATGAGACCCACTTCCAGCTTACCTATGTAGGAATCTGCTTTATAGCATGCCAAGACTGGCTAGCCATCTTTCCTAAGACTCATTTAATCCAGTTTGTATCCTCAGCAGCTATAGTTGTACTAGAAGAGGCATTCAAAATATGTTTGTTGAATGAATGAATGAGTGATTAAATAAACAAATGAATAATCTCCCCCAAAACATCCAAACTTATTCAGGGACAGTTATAAACATAAAGAAGTTCTACATCATTTAACTTTTAAATTTTATTAACTTTTAAAATGTATTTCAATTACAGAAACTACCACTTATCAACTGATTACTAGACACCAAGCACTGACCAACTGATCCCTTAGCATACATTATCTCACTAAGCAGAAATCTGCCTGCCTATAGTTTCCCACTACCACTCCTAGTTCTATCCAAATCCCTGCCATTTATTTGAGGCCTTACTATAGATCTAGCACTATACTACATACTATACATAGCTTCTCTCATTTAATATCTTCAACAAACCTATCATGTAGATAGCATCATTTCTATTTACCAATGAAGTAACTGAGGATCAGGGAGATTAACTATTCCTAAACTCATTGCCATTGAGTTGATTCTGACTCAGAGTGGTCCTATAGAATAGCGTAGAACTGCCCCCATAGGGTTTCCAAGGCTGTAAATCTTTATAGAAGCAGACTGCCTCATTTTTCTTCCATAGAGTAGCTAGTAGGTTTGAACCACTGATGTTTTGGTTAGCAGCCCAATGCTTTAACCTCAGAACTATTAGAACTCCTTAACTAACTAGCCCTCCAAAAAAAAAAAAAAAAA
>NW_006921697.1:8151067-8163825 GCF_000298275.1 Orycteropus afer afer | reverse complement strand
TGCATCAAATCTATTCTTTAGATGGTCTCTAAATTCAGGAGGGATATATTAAAGGTCATATTTTGGCTCTCATGGACTTGTTTCAATTTTCTTCAACTTCAAGTTGAGCTTACATATAGGTAGTTAATGGTCTGTTCCACAATCAGCTCCTGGCCTTGTTTTGGCCGAAGATATTGAGCTTTTCCTTTGCCTCTTGCCACAGATATAGTCAATCTAACTGATACCTGTGTACTCCATCTGGTGAAGTCCATGTGCATAGCTGCTGTTTGTGTTGTTGAAGAAATGTATTTGCAATGAGCAAGTCGTTGGTCTTGCAAAACTCTATCATGAGATCTCCAGTGTTATTTCTTTCACCAAGGCAAAATTTTCCAACTACCAGTGATTCTTCTTTGTTTCCAACTTTTGCATTCTAGTAGCCAGTGAAAATTAACACATCATGATTGCATGTTTGGTCAATTGCAGATATAGAAGTTGATAAAAATCTTCAATTTCCTTATCTTTGGCTTTGTTGGTTGGTGCATAGATTTGAATAATAGTCATATTAACTGGTCTTCCTTGTAGGTGTATGGATATTATCCTATCACTGACAGCATTTTACTTCAGGACAGATCTCGAAGCATCCTTTCTGATGATGAATGCCATGCCATTCTTCTTCAAATTGTCATTCCTGGCACAGTAGATCATATGGTTATATGATTCAAAATGGCCCAAAACAGTCCATTTCAGCTCACTAATGCCTAGGATATCAATCTTTATGTGTTCCATTCCATTTTTGACAACGTCCAATTTTCCTAGATTCATAGGAAACTGGTACTATTATTAATGGATGTTTGCAGCTATTTCTCCCAATTTGGGTTGTGCCATGTCAGCAAATGGAGGTCTTGAAAGCTTTACTTTATCTATATCAGTAATGTTGGTCCTACTTTGATGATGCAGCTCTTTCCTAGCTGTATTTTGAAAGCCTTCTGACCTAAGGGGCTCACTCTCCTGTACTGTATCAGATAATGTTTCCAGGCTATTCATAAAGTTGTCTGATAATGTACCAGACAGTGTTTCTCTGCTATTCATAATGTTTTCCCTGGCCAGTTCTATGAGAAGTGGATGGCCTCTTCCTTCTTCCTAGTCTGTCTCAGTCTGTAAGCTGCATTGAAACCTTTACACCATGTGGAATCCTGGCAGCACTTGAAACACTGGTGGTACAGCCTCAAGCCTCACAGCAACACAAAAGCCACAATAGTATGACAAACTGACAGACAAGTTTGTCTGGCTTAGCTGTTTGAAATCTCTCTGCCCTCCCCTTACCTGGATCCCTGGTGATGCTCTGCTCTGTCATGCTCTCTGGTTTCTCTTTCCCCCACTTTCCTGGCTGGTGGGTGTGAGGCCTGGGTTTCTCACCTTACCTGGATGCCTGGCCACTTCTCTGCTCTGTCATCCCCTCTGGTTTCTCTTTCCCCCACTTTCCTGGCTGGTGTCCCTTAGGCACTGTACCACCAGAACTCCTTACCTTAGAAAGTCTAGATTAGAAGCCTGGACTCTAATGCTAAAACCCAAGCACTTAACCACATTTCAATACCTCATCCCCATAACTAAAAGGCCTTAACACTCTGCTCTAATGAAGGAATTCAATTAAAGATTCCAACTAAGAAATATAAGAAGCATGTTCCTTAAGGCATCCCAGAACCAAACCAAACTCACTGCTGTCGAGTTGAACCCAACTCATAGAGACCCCTCCTTGGGTTTCTGAGGCAGTATCACTACAGAAGTAGATTGTCCAACCTTCCTTCCAAGGAGTGTCTGGTGGGTTTGAACTGCCAGCCTTCTGGTTAGCAGTCAAATGCCTTAGGCATCCCAGATAGAGTAGCAAAGTGGAGAACAGAAAATGTAGTGAAAGCTGTCTGTTACTCTCTAGACCTGGAAATACTGTCTGAGGTCTTCAATTGGCTCCATGCACCAGATTGGCCCCATACTTCAAGACTCCCTGTAGGGTGGGAGCTGGTGGCAGCAGAGAGGAGCCTGCCTACTGCCTGAAGAATACAGCCCAACTAGAGGGCTGTGTAAACCTGTCAAGTCCTACAACTCTACCAAAAGTTAGAGACATGATCCAAGCACTTCTCCCACCTACCTACCCACCTACTGCCATCTAGTCAATTCTGACTCATAGTGACCCCACAGGGTTTTTAAGGCTGTGAATCTTTACAGAAGCAGACTGCCTCATGCTTTTTCCACAGAGCAGCCTGTGGGTTTGAACTGCCAACCTTTTGGTTAGTAGCCCAAAGCCTTAACAACAGCTAAACCAACAAACACTCTTACCCAAAAGATCTTTTACTAGTCCCTTACCCCAGTTACATTTAACTATTACACAAAACCAGTAGATCTAAAACTTTTGGGTCTCAGCACCCCTTTGCACTCTTAAACTAAAGAACATTGTTTTATGTGGATTACATCCATCAATATTTACTATATTAGAAATTAGAAATCAAAACTGGTGCCTTTTAAAAATATTTATTGTAAGACAGAAATCTTAATACAACTTGTTAACAAAAATACCACCCATGAATATGTGTAGTCTTGACAGAGGCTATCTTTACCTATGTATTTTTTTGTGCTTCAAATATATCATGAATGTAGTAGAACATACAGGAAACTAAGTTATGAAAACATCTTAAAGCAAACCAAACCCACTGCCATCAAATCAATTCTGACTCATTGTTACCCCCGTTGGGTTTCCAAGGCAGTAAAACTTTACAGAAGTAGATTGCCTCATCCTTCTTCTGCAGAGTTGCTGGTGGGTTTGAACTGTGAACCTCCTGGTTAACAGTCAAATGCCTTAGGCACTGTTACACCAGAGCTCCTATGAAAACACCTTAGTCACAACCAAATACGTTGAGGGAATGAGTCATTGAGTATAGAAACTAAGTACCATCATCTCAGGGGAGACTAAGGTCAATTGGCATAACATAGTCCACAAAGAATGGCTACAGCCTAGTAGCAACTAGGATCTTAAAAGTTTCTGAGAGGACATCTAAGGTGCAACCATCAGTCTCTCCCAATCCAGAGCAAAGAAGAGTGAAGAAAACCAAAGACATAAGGAAACAATTAGTCTAAAGGACTAATGGACCATGGGAACCCGGCCCCTGTGACCCTGAGACCAGAAGAACTACATTGTGTCAGGCTACACTGCAGACCAGTCTGAAAGGGATCACAATAAGAGGTCCCAGATAGAGTAGGGGAAAATATGGAACAAAACTCAAAATGATTTAAAAAAAAAAAATCTTGCTGGTCTAATGAGGACTGGTGGAACCCTTCAGACTATGGCTTTTGGACACCCTTCAAGGTTGGAACTGCACTTTGGCTCCTTGACTCAACTGTCAGCCAAACGACAGACAGGCCTATAAGGTGAACAGTAATATCAGTAGTGTGTGTACTCATTAGAACAGTCAAGTATATGATATCAAGAGGACAGCATTTGCCCAAGGAGAGAGCTAAAGGGGTGGGCATAGGGAGGAAGTCTGAAGAATGCTGTTACAATGTGGGGATTGCTATAAATGTCACAAAACAGAATGTATACGGATTGTTGAATGGAAAACCAATTTGCTCTGTAAACTTTCACCCAAATCACAATAAAATAAAATAAAATATTTTCATAAAAGTAACTGCATTTTCCAAAGCCAAAGAAAAAATTACTAAGAAATATGGCATTATTTTACTTTTGTTCAAACCTCTTTAATGTCTGGCTTAATAGAAGACAGCTGGATACACTTATCTGCCTTCTACATTCAGCATGTTGCAATATTACATGTCATGCAGCCTCTGGAAAAATTCAACTGTACAATCACAAGGGAATGAGAGTGAATAAAAGCAAATAATGAAAATAGTTTTGACTTCAAGAGTCACAGGGAATCCCCAGACCATAGTTTGAGAACTACAATAAACCAATCACTGGTCATAGCACATATGCTCTGAGTTTTCCTGCCTCCACTTCATTGTTCATGCTGTCCCCTCAAGCTTCTTTCTGGATGTTTCCTACATACCCAAGTCCATCCTCACTGTTACTTCTTTGAGATGTATTCTTTGATACCACATCCCTCTGCCCACAAGCTGGGAAAGTCCTCTGCCTTCTTTGAACACTCAATGTACTTTGTTTTTTACCTCTTATATATTACTTAGTAGAATATGAATAATAGACCTATAGACCTTCTTTATAATTTTGACATAAGAATTTAGGAGTTTAGCACAATGTTTGATACTTGGTAAATGTTCAATAAATGCTGTTATTATTTTTTTTATACTCCATAGTGATTCCTGGTACCTTGAGTTGAAGCTTAAGGGTAAGATATGGGAAGCTTAAGGGTAAGATATGGGTGATGTAGTGCCTAAGGCATTTGACTGCTAACCAGAAGGCTGATGGTTCAAACCCGCCAGCCACTCCTCAGAAGGAAGACTGGGCAATCTACTTCCATAGTGATATTGCCTGGAAACCCAAGGAGGGCTGGCTATGAGTTAATGAGTATAAAATTCACTGTCAAGTGACTCCATCTAGGACTTTCTAAAACTCAGACTCAAGAATCCTTTTCAAGTGCAGACAAATTCCCTATGGCCTCCCCTTCGGTTCTTCCCAGATGACCTCCTCCCTGTGATAGTCTATCAGTAGCCATTATCACTTACTTTATTCCTTAAGTCCGCCTGCTATTCTACCTACACAGCTTATCTCATGTCCATGTATTTCTCCTCATTCAGTGTCTTACTCATTCCAGACCACTACAGTCCTTCCTGGCACTCCTACACCAGCCTCTTGCCTCATCATAATACTTATTTTTCTGGATCCTTTCAATATATTCTTCATTTAATAGCAACAATGGCTTTTATCAATGACCTTTGTCAACTACATGCTTAAAACACTTTAATGACTTTCCACAGCTAATACAATGAACTCTTATCTCTTTACCATTATCTACAGTCTTTCACCATCTGGGACCATCCCAACTCCTCACTCCATTTCATACCACATCCCCTCCCCTGCTTTGCTTACCATGCTTCAGACATACTGGTCTTCTTTCTATTCCTCGAACATGCCAAGCTCTCTCCCACCTCCAGGTCTTTGAGTTGGTTGTTCTTTCACTGGAATGATGTCCCTATAGTTTCTCATGTGGCTGCCTCATTCTCATCCTTCAATCCTCAGTTCAAATGCCAAGTCTTCCAAAAGGACCTCATTGACCACCCTATCCAATACAGACTTACTATTCAACAACCCCCTCACTCATTATTTCCATCACATTACCACTGATGATTTGTATAATCTATTCATTTGTTTAGTGCTTGTGTACGTTTCTCACTAGAACATAACCTCCATGTGGCAGAAATCTTGGATTTTTTTTATAATCATCTATCCAATGCTAAATACGGCATTCAGCACTTATAGGTGCTCAATAAATGTGGAATATGTATTGAATAAACAAATTACTTGTCCAACATGTGGTGAATGTTATATGAGACAAGTTTCCAATTCCTAACCCTCTGGGCTATCCAGAGAAGAAAGGGATACTGACCCCACAGTGATATCTGACTCAGTTGTTTGAGAGTATAAGATGGTATATGCAAAATTTGTTGTTAGAGGACCCGGGACTTTCTACAGCTAAATCCCAAGGATCCTTCCCAAGTGTAGACCAGTCTCCCACACTCTCTTTAGTTCTTCCCAGATGGTTGTCTATCAGTAGCTATCGGTAGCTACCTTCTACTCTCCCTATGATTCTCTTATCAGTTCCTACCACCATCTCCTTTATTCACATTCTCCTTGATTCTTTACTGTTTTTCCAGCTTTTTTTCTTCTGAGGGTGGGAAATGGGAGAGAAGTCTTCCTCCTTTAATGATTAACTACTAGATGCTGTGTGGACACATTCAGGAGTTAACACAATTTATAAGAATTGCAGAATCTTAAAAAAATATTCAACATGTACCTGAGGTAGATAGATTCCTTGGAGATAACAATCATAGGAGAAAGAAGGGCTGTTTGTGCACAGGGAGACAGCTCAGGGGGCAGGAGTGCATGAGGGATGGACACAGGGAAGAGGTAATTATTGTAGTCATGTCATGAGACAAAGTGTGTGTGAACTGCTGTATAGATAGTGAATTTGCTCTGTAAACTTTCATCCAAATCACTACACACACACACACACATTCAAGATCATGGTCCCTGGTCTATAATTTCTAATTTCTTGAAATGGTAACTGGGGACTTCTGCCTGCTTTAAAGATTGGACCCACCATCCTTCCTTCTACAGTCTGAGACAACCTCATCCCAGTCTGATAAAGCCATCCTTGTCCCACATTGATGTCTTATATTTCAGATGATTTCTGTAAAGGGAGTCTTAATTTCCCAGGGCTCTGCCATCCCCTCTTTCACTACCTGCTACTCATGACTAATAGGCAAGGATTGCAACTAGTGGGAGAGCAACCACTCATATATCAGCAACAAGCCAACAGACCAAGAAGCACCCTCTGTGCCTCTTTTAAGGAGCTCTGGTGACAATGTAGTTAAGACATTTGGCTGCTAACCAAAAAGTTGGCAGTTCAAACCCACCAGCTGCTCTGCAGGAGGAAGATGTGGCAGTCTGGTTCTAAAGATTTACAACCTCACAAACCCTATGGGGAAGTTCTACTCTGTCCTATACGTTCACTATGAGTCAAAATCAACTCAGTGACGCTGGATGGGTAGTGCCGCTTTTGGCCTGGATATTAGGGTGTCCCTCTGCCAGGAATTACATAAATTCTTGTCTATGAATTGATTAAATCATGGAGAGCTATGCTCAGTTGGACTTCATTCTTCTAACACATTCTGAGCTTGTAAACATGCTTGAGATTACAGTACAGTGAGTGATGTTATATGCATGCAGACTGGAAGAAATAGCTTCCAGTCATTTAAATGCTTAAAGCATCCTAAAGAAATCCCATTCTGTCTCCTCTTGCCATGCCAGTGCCAGTGAGCTAGGAGGGAGGTACCCATGTCCACTGGCTACGTCTCAACTTGAACCTCGTGTCTCTCCTTTTATAGTCTGCTTGGCTGCAAGTTATCTGGCAAGTTTTTTAAAGCCCCCACGTTGTTAAATTCAAGGAATTCATGCAAGAAGCCAAGAGAAAAACAACAGCAATAACAAAACACTGGCTTCCCCTGGTGGATTACAAAATGTTCCTGTGTGAACAGGGTAGAGTGTCCCTCCCCTTCCCCATCCCTCTCTTCACTTTCTCTCCTCCCACCAAGACACTATCCCCTGCCATGAGCAAGTTGGAGACCTGGACTTTATTGATGGAGTCTGGTGTGCCATGCCTGCAGGACTGCCATTAGCATTGCTGAGCCAGGCAGAAGCAGCAGTGCCAGAGGCTTGGGGAGCAGAGGGGTAGGGATCAACCCACATATGGGAACAGACACCACACAGAGCCAGAGAGTTAGGGTTTTCATAGTCCTTTCATATGCACTGTGTTGGACGATTCTTATCGAAGTCCAACTTCTTATCGAAGTAAGGTTGTCTCTCCTTAAGAGAGCAGAAAGCAGATTCAGAAAGGTACATTGATTTGCCTAGAATCACACATCAAATAAGGTGCCTAAGTATGCTGACTTCTGGGGCAGGCTTTTTTAATAATAACAATCCCTGTTTACAACATTCATAACAACCAAAGTTTAATATCACTGTTACAGATACTGTTAACTGCCCACCCAATGTCCAGCCTTAATGTTAGTGTTACAAATGGAGTCTCAGCCTTGTTCAGGGCAACAGTGAGTCCAGTTACAGACAATAAATAATTGGTCTATTGGTCTAAGCCTGTGGTTCTCAATCTTGAGTCAGAATTGCCAGACAGCTTGTTTAAACACAAATCAGAAACAAGGTCTTCTGATTCAAGAGGTCAGAGTTTGACCTGAAAATGTGCATTTCTAACAAGTTCCCAGATGATGTTGCTGGTCCAGGATTTTCCTATGGGAACCACTGTCCTAAACTTATCATGATTGTCCTAGGCTCCAGCTCCCTGTTGTAGCAAGATATGGCCATAGATATGAGCAGTTCTACCTAATGAGATATAAGAAGAAGGCTGCTGGGGACTTCTAGGAATATTTTGCTCTCTTAATAAAAAGGACAGGTGTGATAAATATCATTGCATACACATTGTTCTGTCTTGGACAGTGAGGCAATACTTGTGACTGTATCAGCCATTCTGTGTCCATGAAGCATCAAGACTACTCTGTAGAATGGCTGTAGGAATGGGAAAGAAGAAAAGCCTGGGTCTTTCATAACATATTTGAGTCTCTAAACTACTCCTAAATAACTAACCACTGAAGTTCTTCCTATTTTAGTAAGTTAGACTACTGAATATCTTTCTTGCTCAACCATAATTAAGCAGGTCATCTATTGTTGTTATTGTTCCTGATAGGTGCTGTTAAGTCAGCCCCAACTCATGGTGACCTAATGTGTCACAAAGCAGATCTTCTCCATAGAGTTTTCTTGGCTGAGATCTTTATAGAAGCAGATCATCATGTCTTTCCTTCCATGGAGCTGCTAAGTAGATTTGAATTGCCAGCCTTTTGGTTAGCAGCAGATTATACTTGTAGCCAAAAGTAATTCTAAATGATACAAAAAAAAAACAAAAAAAAAAAAATCTCTGCAAAACAATTGTTTAAAAAAAGCAAACAATGGAAACAGAAGTCTCTCAGTATGCCAAGCATCTTCACCTACATTAGTATATTCAATCATTTGAATAACCCTAATGGTACAACATTGACTTAATGTATTTTTCTTTCCTGGTATGGATGCCTGACCAAAAAAGTTTGACATCCATTACTATAAACTACATTTCAAAAAACACTGTTTTATGGATTTAGTAATTTTTAAAAAATAATTAAAATTAATGGAAGAAGTGGACCAGGAAAAAGACTATCTAAAGATGTAGGCTTAATTTCATACTTGTCTTTATAATAGTGCCTTGTAGAAAATAATTTCCCCTAAAGACTGGGAAATTAAACAAAATGAAACCTAACCTTCTGTACATATTTGTTGCCACATTAGAGAAATGAACTATTACTGAGTTCTCCAAAATGTATTCCAAAGAACAGAAGTTCCATGAAATGCTTCACCATCAAAAACATAATTTAGAGAAATAATGCATGTTCTCTCTCTCTTCTTTGGAGATCCAAAATACACACTGATACTAAAGGCTCTGAAGGGTCTTACAATAGAAAAATCTACTACATTCTCTTCGAAAAAAAAAATAAAGCCTTTTCTAAACTTCCTTGTTCAAAGAACATTTTCCCCTATGATATCCACCAACTTTTCAAAACACTTTGAGAAATGTTGATTTAATAAACTGGTAGTCAAGATTGCTTCTACCTTAACAATCAACCATATGAGATCAAAAGAGCAGTATGGGTCCAGAGATAAAACTCAGAAGGTAGAAAGGGATTGAAAAAAAGGATGAATAGAAATAGTAACCACAGGGAGGAAGTGGGAAGAGTGATGTTACATTGTTGGGACTTCATTCAATGTCACGAAACAAAACGTGTATGAACAGGTGAATGGAAAACCATTTTGCTCTGTAAACTTTCATTCAAATCACAATTTTAAAAATGACTGTATCTACCTTGTTGTGTAAGTGTAACATAGTAGAAAAGACATAAAGACTGTAGTTGGTTTATTGAGTTCAAATCCCAGCTCTGTCATTGATTCTAAGATGTGCATTTTTTCACATTTATTATGACTTACTATCGGCCACAGGGAGTTGTGGTGGCATACTGCCTAAGGCATTTGACAGTTAACCAGAAGGCTGGGGGTTCAAACCCACCAGCCACTCCTCAGAAACCCAAGAAGGGGTTGCTATGAGTCAGATCCGACTCAATGGCAATGAGTTTGGTTTTGGGTTTGGTTAAGTGGTAAATAAAATAATAGTGTAATTTATAATTAATAGACACTATGACTTTGAGCTATTCTAGCAATTCTAGAGTTGAAAAGTACCATAACTATAATAAAACTTAACCATTGTGTATCTCAGTTTCCTTATAGGTAAAATGGGGATGTTAACCTACCTCATAGGGTTCTTGTGAGGATTAAATGGTGCCCAGCAAAAACTAAGTGTTCAGTCAATGTTAGCTATTGTGACAATTATTTCAGGAACACTGAAAAGGCTTCCTTCTCTCCAAATCTTTTATTTGCCCATTTATTAATTATTTATTTAATAAAGAATATTTCCCCAACAGATAGGATTCTTAAAATGCAAATCCCTCAGGAAGAAAGAATACACAAGCTGACAGTCATACACAGGTAAAAAGACTAATAAAAGATGCTCTCCTGAGGGCAGATGTTGACAGAAAGAGAGAGGTGGGATCACAAAGCACAAATGGTGTATTGAGGTTGAAAGTAAATTGAGCCAAGAAATCTAGTGGAAGAAAGTACAGAGAAGTGAGCTGGAGACATGTGTATCTACCACCTAGTTTTTCCCAGTGTTCAATCCAGGCTTATTTTCCCTGAAGGCCTCATATTACTCCTTGATTAGAAAGATAACATCCTCAGGAAGTTTCATCCCTGAAGATGTCATCAGGGATTCACCCACAGCCTCTGGAAGCAAGTCCCTATGAAACTGGACCCTGACAAGGCAGTTAGAAGTCGAGGAGCCAGCAATAGAAAATAGAATGCAGTCAGAGTGCAGCTTTTGTCTACTTATTCTACTGAGCATTCAAACAAAGAGAACCAGAGGTAAGGAATCATATCTATTGGGACTGAGTCACTGAAAATTCTTAAAACTTAAAAACCACTGTAATGGAATCCTGACTTTCTGGAGGCATTAACACTGGATGAATCCCCAAAACTGAGATAATCTTTAAACTTTAAACTAAAACTATCTCTGAACTTTCATTTGAACCAAAAAAAATAGATTAGCTTAATTAGTAAAGTAAGTTTGCCTTCAGCATTGTGGTCTTTTAAAGAATTATGTATATGTGATCAAACTGACAACAGCAACTCAAAGATTAAAGGGCAGTGAGTTCAGGTAAATGGTGGTGGAATAATTTGGGAAAGTATAGTGAGACTAGTTACACAACTTGAATGCAATCAATATCATTGAACTGTACATGTAGAAAGTATTGAAATAGTGTATCTTCTTTTGTTGTATTTTTCACCAAAAATAATATTTTTTAAAAAACCTTTGAAATACCTGGCACTGAAGTGTGAGGAAATTATTATCTCTTCCCCTGGGCAACAGTTTAATTATGTGCCAAAATCACCTTCATCTTTGAATAAACATGGCCATTTTTCTTATGGAGCTTCATTTTCTTTTCATAGGGTATTTTTGACATGTGTAACCAGGGATTTGGTTGTATACCCCTGCTAACCAGAAGACTGGTGGTTCAAACCTACCAGCCACTCCTCAGAAGGAAGGTTGGGCAATCTACTTCTGTAGTGATACCACCTCAGAAACTCAAGGAGAGGTCGCTATGAGTCGGGTCCAACTCGACAGCACACAACAACAACAACATAACCAGGGATGAGACAAGAAAAATATTGAATGGATGAGATACAAGGCTTAGAGACTCAAGACCTTTAAGAATAGACTGAGCCATTTACTGCCTATGTGACCTTGGACATGACACTTGATCTCACTAAGTCTCATCCGCAAAATGAAGGTAATGTCCCCTAGCTTGTCTACTGCAGGAAGTCACCATAAATATCAAATTAAATAATGCATGTGAAAGTGTTCAACAAAAATAAGTAATTAGGGAGCAAATCATAATTTGTAATGAAATAAGTAATTATTAGCAAATCTTATATCTGATGAGAATCTAGTATCCAGAATATATAAAGAACTTTTGCTGCTGTTAGGCACCATCAAGTCAATTCCAACACATAGTGACCCTACAAAACACTGCCCAGTTCTGCTCCATCCTCACAATCACTGTTATGTTTGAGTCTATTGCTCCAGCCACAGTGTCTATCCATCTTGTTGAGTGTTTCCTGTTTTCCACTGACCCTCTACTTTACCAAGCATACTGACCCTCTCTAGGGACTGGTGCCTCCTGATAACATATCCAAAGTATATGAGACAAAATCTTGCCATCATTGCTTCTAAGGAGCATTCTGCCATACTTCTTCCAAGTCACATCTGTTTGTTCTTCTAGCAGTCCATGATATACAGAACTCTTACAACTCAATAACAAAAACACAATTCAGTTTTAAAATGGGCAAAGGATTAGATATTTCTCCAAGAAAGGTACAAAAATGTTCAACAAGCATATCATAAAATGATGTTCAATGTCATTAGTCATTCCACAAAAAAATAAAACCAAACTCACTGCTGTTGAGTCAGTTCTGACTCATAGCAATCCCTCCGTGGATTTCTGAGGAGATATCACTACATAGGGAGCTCTGGTGGTTTCAGTGGCTAAAGCATTTGACTGCTAACCAGAAGGCTGGTGGTTCAAACCCACCAGCCATTCCTCAGAAGGAAGGTTAGGCAATCTACTTCTGTAGTGAAGGAGCTCTGGTAGCGTAGTGCCTAAAGCACTTGACTGCTAACCAGAAGGCTGGTGGTTCAAACTCACCAGCCACTCCTCGGAAGAAGGTTGGGCAACCTACTTCCATAATGATACTGCCTCAGAAACCCAAGGAGGGGTTGCTATGAGTTGGTCCAACTTGACGGCACATAACATCACTACAGAAGTAGATTGCCCAATCTCCCTTCCAAGGAGTGGCTGGTGGTTTTGAACCACCAACCTTCTGGTTAGCAGTC
>NW_006921697.1:8148965-8150967 GCF_000298275.1 Orycteropus afer afer | reverse complement strand
AGTCAATTACAACTCACAGAGGCCCCATTGGGTTTCCAAGCCAGTAAATCTTTACAGAAGTAGACTGCCTCATCTTCCTTCCATGGAACAATGGTGGGTTTGAGCTACCAACCTTCTGGTTTACAGTCAAATGTCTTAGGCACTGTTGTTGTGGTTGTTGTTAGGTGCCATCAAGTCATATCTGACTCACAGCGACCCTATGCACAGCAGAACAAAACACTGCCCTGTCCTACGCCAGCTCCACGATCCCTGCTATACTTGAGCCCATCGTGGCAGCCACTGTGTCAATCCATCTCATTGAGGGCCTTCTCCTTCGGTGACCCTCCACCTTACCATGCATGATATCCTTCTCCAGGGCATGATCCCTTCTGACAAGATGACCAAAATAGGTGAGATGAAGTCTGGTCATTCTCACTTTCAAGGAGCATTTGGCTGCACTTCCTCCAGGACAGATTTGTTAGTTCTTTTAGCAGTCCATGGTACTTTCAGCATACTTCTCCAGCACCACATCTCAAAAGCATCAATTCTTTGGTCTTCTTTACTCATTGTCCACCTCTCACATGCATATGAGGTGACTGAAAATATCAATGGCTTGTGTCAGGCACACCTTAGTCCTCAAGGAGGCAACTTTGCTCCTCAGCACTTGAAAGAGGTAAGTTGCAACTGACTTGCCTAGTGCTATATGTCATCTAATGTCCTGACTGCCTCCTCCACTAGTGTCAATTGTAGAACCAAGCAATGTGAAGTCCCTGACAACTTCAATCTTTTCTCCATTCATCATGATGCTGTTTACAGGTCCAGTTGTGAGAATTTTTGTTTTCTTTATATTGAGATGTAATCCATACTGCAGACTGTATTCTTAAATCTTCATCAGTAAGTACTTCAAGTCATCCTCACTTTCAGCAAGCAAAGGTGTGTTGTCAGCATATCGCAGGTTGCTGATGAGCCTTCCTCCAATCCTGATGTCACATGCTTCTTCATATAATCCAGCTTCTCAGATTATTTGCTCAGCATATAGATTTAATAAGTATGGTGAAAAGACACAAGCCTGACACATTCCCTCCTTGATTTTAAACCTTGTTCTGTTTGGACAGGCTTCTGGTCAATGTACAGGTTCCTCATGAGTACAATTAAGTATTCAGGAATTCCCATTCTTCTCAATGGTATCCACAATTTGTTATGATCCACACAATCAAATGCTTTTGCATAGTCAATAAAACACAAACATCTTTCTATATTGTTCTATAATTTCCACAATCTGTGGGATCACCTTTCTTTGGAATGGGTACAAATATGGATCTCTTCCAGTCAGTTGGCCAGGTAGCTGTCTTCTAAATCTCTTGGCATAACCAAGTGAGTGCCTCCAATGGAGCATCTGTTTATTGAAATATCTCAATGGGTATTCTGTCAATTCCTCCTTCAGTACCATTGGTTCTAAATCATATGCCACTTCCTGAAATAGATGATGATCAACCAGTTCTTTTTGGTACAGTGATTCTGTGTATTCCTGCCATCTTCTCTTGATGTTTCCTGCATCATTCAATATTTTTCCCATAGAATCTCTCACTATTGCAACTCGAAGCTTAAATTTTTTCTTCAATTCTTTCAGCTTGAGAAATGCTGAGCATGTTCTTCCCTTTTGGTTTTCAAACTCCAGGTCTTTAAACATTTCATTATAGTAATTGGTTTTGTCTGCTCGAGCTGCTCTTTGCAATCTTCTATTCAGCTCTTTTATCTTGTAATTTCTTCCAATGGCTTTAGCTACTCTCCACTCAAGGGCAAGTTTCAGAGTCTCTTCTGACATCCATTTTGGTCTTTCTCCTTTTCTCATCTTTTTAATGATCTCTTGCTTTCTTCATGGATGATGTTCTTGATTTCATCCCACAATTCTTCTGGTTTTTGGTCATTCGTGTTCAATGCATCAAATCTATTCTTTAGATGGTCTCTAAATTCAGGAGGGATATATTAAAGGTCATATTTTGGCTCTCATGGACTTGTTTCA
>NW_006921697.1:8125977-8144445 GCF_000298275.1 Orycteropus afer afer | reverse complement strand
ATAACATCACTACAGAAGTAGATTGCCCAATCTCCCTTCCAAGGAGTGGCTGGTGGTTTTGAACCACCAACCTTCTGGTTAGCAGTCAAATTCCTTAGTCACTACAGCAAATCAAAAGTATAATGAACAAAGAAAAATAAAAGGTACTACCAAAGATTTGGAAAAGTTGAAACCTTCATGCGTTGCAGGTAGAAATATAAAATGGTGCAGCAGCCACCATAGAAAATAGTTTGGCACTTCTTCAAGAAATTAAACATAGAATTACAATCTGACCCAGCAATTCACTGCTAGATATATATTGAACATAACTGAAAACAGATGTTCAAAGAAAAACTTGCACACAAATGTTCACAGCAGCACTATTCACAACAGCCATAAGATGGAAAGAACTCAAATGTCCATGAACAGACAAAATGGATAAATAAGATGTGGTATAGTCACACAATGAACTAATATTCAGGCATAACAAAGCAATAATATACCAATACATGTTACAACATGGATGAATCTTACAAACATTATGCTAAAAAAATATATGCTAGTTAAAAGAAGCCAGACACAAAAGCACAGATATTGTATGAGCCTATTTTTATGAAATATACAGAATAAGTAAATCCACAGAGAAAGAAAGTAGATTAGTGGTTGTCAGGGGCTGGAGTGGGGGACAGAGGATGGAAGTGACAGTTTATGATGGTTACAGGGTATTCACTTGGGGTGATGAAAAAATTCTGGAACTAGATAGTGATAATGATTGCACAACATTGTGAATGTACTTAATATCATTAAATTATATACTTCAAAATTATTAAAATGGTAAATTTTATATGTATTTTACTACAGTAAGAATTAAATGAGAAGCAAGGTAAGCTATTAAAACTTAACATTTATATTCCCTTTGTCCCTAGAACCATATGTTTTAGGACTCTAAAACCAAAAAAAAAAAAAACCCACTGCCATCAAATGGATTCCAAATTATAGCGACTCCCATTGGGTTTCCGAGGCAGTAGATTGCCTCATCTTCCTTCTGCAGAGTGGTTGATGGGGTTGAACCACCAACCTTCTGGTTAGCAGTCAAATGCTTTAGGCACTGCACCACCAGAGCTCCTTAAGGACTCTAGTCTACAAAAATAAATTTACCTGTATGGAAGGAATTATGCACAAGGCTATTAATTTATTTAGTATAGTTGGCACAGGGAGGGAGGGGAGAAAAGAGGGAGAGAGAAAGAATTTAAAAAATTGAATGTCCTTCAACAGGGAACTGACCAAATAAACTTATGGTACATCTATACTATACAATATTATGAAACTATTATTATGAGTTAGATTCATGTATTCTGACCCAGAGCATGTCCCTTGATATATTTTTAAGTTAGAAAAGCAAGTAATATATTGAGTTGTCATGTTATTCTTTTATTTTAAAAAAGAAAAAAACGAAAGACATTTTTATATTTGCAGGAGCATTAAAAAATATGGGAAAATGTACCTGACTGTTAACATGGTTATCTGGAGAGGGTGGAATAAAAGAAGGATACAGGGGAAATGATTACTGATTTCTTCACGTACCTCTGAATTGTCTGACATGGTGAAATAAATATGCATTACTTTTGTAATATGAAAAATCTAATAAAGCTTGGGGAAGGGAAGAAGAGGACAAGGGAAGGAGGAAGGCAGAGAGGGAGAGAGAGAGAGAGAGAAAGAGAGATCTATGATCTTTGACCAAAGTAGAGCCAAGTATCTTATATGGCTGTAAGGTTTCAAGGTTCACACTTGGTTTTGTCTGGGTATTAGGAACTCTGGGATGTGGCACTGACCTAACAAATTATGACTTTTTGAAATCACCTATTTCCTTCTTTTTTCAAAGTCTGCCAGGTTCCAGGGAGTACAGAGAAATAGGGGTTTTGTGGTTATAATTCAATATAAGCTTTTATTTTCAGAGTTGAATGTCTATAGCATTTCCCTGAATCTGGGATATAAAATTCCATTCCATAATATCTTTAAAGAGTTCTGATGGTGCTGTGGTTAAAGAAAGCCTTGGGATGCCAACAAAAAGCTCAGTGGTTCAAAACTACCAGCCACTCTGTGGAAGAAATATAAAACAGGCTGCTTCCATAAAGATTTACAGGTTTCCAAAAACCGTATTGGGCAGTTCTACTCTGTCCTATACAGTCACTATGAGTCGAATTGACTCAATGGCAGTGGGGCTTGGGGTATTTTTTCTTCTTCTTCTTTAAATATTTTTACCTTTTTCTATCTAATATGTGAGTTTCTGGTCTCCTTAATCATTTCAAGTATTTTCCCAAAGGAAATAGACACAGGGAGAATTTGGAACTTCTAATTCTTTGACCAGAATGATATTAGGGATGTGTTCACACTCACTCATTCCTGGATATCTCTCCTGTCCTCGACTCAGCTCCTGGGCTGCATACCAGGAGAGCACAAAGATTTTAGTAGCTACCATAAGCAGCTACTGGGCTTTTACTAGTTGGAAATTTATGATACATTGATACAAAACTTAAAGGGCCCTTGGGAGGTAATATGATGCAGTAGAAAACAATCAAGACTCAACCACTTTTAAAAATGATAAAACGTTCTGCTAGTGAGAGTGCAGAGAGAAAAATACACCCATGTATTGCTCATGGGGTGATGAAGAGCAAACACATCTCAAAAGTAGTTTAGCAAAATATACAAAGTCCTTAAAAATTGTCCATATATTTTAAACAAATTTTTTAAGTAAATAATCAAAAAGTCCTAAAATATACCTCATGTTAAAATAATAAAATAATTAAGTAAAACTTATTGCGTTCAGTTAAAATAAATAAGATAAACCTCATGTGGTTGTTATGTATTTAGAGATAATTTTGCAAGACCAACAATTTATTCACTGCAAATAGCTTTTTTCAACAACAGAAACAGTGACTATACATATGGACCTTGCCAGATGGAATACACAGGAATCGAATTGACTACATCTGTGTGAAGAGGTGATGGAGAAGCTCAATATCTTCAATCAAAACAAGGCCAGGAGCTGACTGTGGAACAGATCATCAACTGTTCATATGCAAGTTCAAGTTGAAGCTGAAGACAATTAAAACAAGCCCATGAGAGCCGAAATATGACCTTAATTATTATAGCCCACCTGGATTTAGAGGCCATATGAAGAACAGATTTGATTAATTAAATGCCAATGACCAAAAATCAGACCAGTTGTAGGATGACATCAAGGATATCAAGCATAAAGAAAGCAAATGGTCACTAAAAAGACAGGAAAGGAAGAAAAGACCGAAATGGATGTCAGAAGAGACTCTGAAACTTGTTCCTGAATGAAGAATTGTTAAAGCAAATGGAAGAAATGACAAGATAAAACAGCTGAACAGAAGATTTCAAATAGCAGCTCAAGAAGACAAAGTAAAGTATTATAATGAAATGTGCAAAGACATGGAGTTAGAAAACCAAAAAGGAAGAACCTCCTCAACATTTCTGAAGCTGAAAGAAGCGAAGAAAAAACTCAAGTCTCGAGTTCAATATTGAAGGATTCTATAAGTAAAATATTGAATGATGCAGGAAGAATCAAAAGAAGATGGAAAGATTACAGAGAGTCACTGTACCAAAAAGAATTGGTTGATGTTCAACCATTTCAGGAGGTAGCATATGATCAAGAATGAATGGTTGAAGGAAGAAGTCCAAGTTCACTGAAGACATTGGTGAAAAAACAAGGCTCCATGAATTGACACAACACCCCTTAAGATGTTTCAATAAACAGATGCAGCACTCTAGGCACTCACTGGTTTCAGCCAAAAGATTTTGAAGAAAGCTACCTCACCAACTGAATGGAAAAGATCAACATTTGTGCCCGTTCCAAAGAAAGGTGATCCATCAGAATGTGGAAATTATCAAACTATCATTAATATCACATGTAAGTAAAATGTTGCTGAAGATAATTCAAAAACAGTTGCAGTAGTATATTTAAAAGGAGCTTCCAGAAACGCAAGCTGAATTCAGAAGAGGACATAGAATGAGGGATATCATTGCTGATGTGAGATGGATCTTGGCTAAAAGCAAAGAATATGAGAAAGATGTTTACTTATGTTTTATTGACTATGCAAAGGCATTTGACTGTGTAAATCATAACAAATTATGGATAACATTAATAAGAATGAGAATTCCAGAACACTTAATTGTGCTCAGAGGAAACTGTACATAGACCAAGAGGGAATCATTTGAAAAGAACAAGAGATTACTGCATAGTTTAAAATTAGGAAGGGTATGTGTCACCATGTTTATTAAATCTGTATGCTGAGCAAATAATCTGAGAGGCTGAACTATGTAAAGAAGAACATGGCTTCAGGATTGGAGGAAAATTCATTAACAACCTGTGATATGCAGATGATACAACATTGCTTGCTGACAGTGAAGATGACTTGAAACTTACTGATGAAGATCAAAGACTACAGTCTTCTGTATGGATTACACCTCAACATAAAGAAAACAAAAATCCTCACAATTGGAATAATAAGCAACATCATGATAAATAGAGAAAAGATTGAAGTTGTCAGGGATTTTATTTTGCTCAGATCCATAATCAACACCCATGAAAACAGCAGTCAAGAAATCAGACATCATATTACACTGGGCAAATGTGCTGCAAAAGAACTCTTTAAAGTGTTAAAAAGCAAAGATGTCACACTGAAGGAAGACTAAGGTGTGCCTAATCCAAGCCACAACATTTTCAATCACCTCGTATGCATGTGAAAGCTGGACAGTGAATAAGGAAGACTGAAGAAGAGTTATTGCCTTTGAATTGTGATGTTGGTGAAGAATACTAAAAATACCATGGACTGCCAGAAGAACAAACAAACATGTCCTGGAAGAAGTGCAGCCAGAATGCTCATTAGAAGTGAAAATGGCCAGATTTCATTTCATCCACTTTGGACATATGATCAGAAAGGACTATTCCCTGGAGGAGGATATCATGCTTGGTAAAGTGGAGGGTCAGTGAAAAAGGGGAAAACCCTCAACAAGATGAATCAACACAGTGTCTGTAACAAGGGGCTGAGGTATAGCAAGTATTGTGAGGATGGTGCACCATCAGGCAGTGT
The DNA here is from genome assembly GCF_000298275.1 of Orycteropus afer afer. Classification (NCBI taxonomy): domain Eukaryota; kingdom Metazoa; phylum Chordata; class Mammalia; order Tubulidentata; family Orycteropodidae; genus Orycteropus; species Orycteropus afer. The sequence goes on along the minus strand of NW_006921697.1, from coordinate 8,139,349 downwards.
TTTGTTCTGTTGTACGTAGAGTTGCTATGTGTCGAGCTAACTCAACAGAACTTAAAAATAACAACAATTATGTAGAACAATTCCAGGTACCTAGGAAGATTGGGTAATCTACTTCCATAGAAATGCAGGCTTGGAAACCCAAGGAGGGGTCGCTACGAATAGGGACAAACTCGATGGCAGTGAGTTTGGTTTGGTTTTGGTTAGAAAACACTAAAACATTAGCATTAGCTAATAATAATACTAACTATTATTTCTCACTTTAAATTTCTTTTTCTTTTCAAAACTTCTAAACTAACCTTTTATTATATTTATAACAAAAAATTTAAATATAAATGTCAATGGTAAGGAATAATCTAAACTAAATAATAAACTAATTAGACAGAATAAAATAAATATAAGTAAATAAGTTTTATGCCCAAATATGCTTATAATGTCATTTAGAACAGTGATAAATTGGAAAACAATCTCAATGAACAACAGTAAGGGATTAATTAGGTAAATGATAATGTCTCCAAATGATTGAATACTTTGCCAAAATGAAAAATGATGATCCTGAAGAATTTTAATAACTTGGGGAAATGTTAATGCCCCAAAATTAGGAGGGAACAAAAGGATAAAAAATCATATATAAAACTCTCCTCTGTGGCAAAAAAAAAAAAAAAAGACAGGAAAATGAGCCTGGAAGAAATTCTAATAAAATATTTGCTAATATCTTCTTTCTATTCCTAAATCTCACCTCCTCAAAGGAATTTCTTAAATTCCATGGTATGAAAGTTTTCGGGAATAAGTAAATGGCAATTTAATAAAACAAGGAGCTCAGAACAACTCATAAAACATTAAAGTAGGAGAGGCATTAGAGGACATGGTAGCACATATTAGGAAGAACAAGAATTCTAGAGTAAGATTGACCTGGGTTCAAATCCCATCTTCACTCTTTGCACCCTGGGCAGCCTCAGGCAAGTGATTTAATTTAAGCCTCTATTTCTTCCTCAGTAAATTGGTATAAAGCTGAGTGTCTACATCATACCTGAAGATTAAATTAAGTAAGGCATGGGAAGTGCTTGGCTTCATGGCTATATCTATCAAGTCCTGTTATTCAGCAACTGTGAATGGTAGAGATGGTAGTATTGATGGTGGCTTTTCCAATCCCTCCATTTCACCATGAGTAAATTATAGCCTTGATTGCTGAAGGGACTTGTCTTAGTCATCACCAAAACTGAACAAAAACAGATCCCAAAGTCTCCAAATTCCTTTTCTCTGGGCCATAATTTCTCCCAAGAGGTTTGTTTTCTTGCCTTGCCCCGATCAGCCCATTTTTCCTTTTTGAAATAGCTGAAATCATCAGTTTGATATTTAAAAATGCAAGTTACTGTCATGTGCCCAAAGTAATAAATGTTTTAGGTTTTCAATTAAACTAAATGTAGAAGCGCTGGATTCCTTTTCTATATCTAATGAGTCACACAGACCCATTACCCCACTATCCATTAATTATAACAAGGTCAGCACATTACCCAATGTCTCCTCATGACTGCTTAATGAATCCATGCAGTGGTTGCTGTGAGAAGACCCACAGAAACACCCGGATTCAGGGCCTCTGGGCTTTCTGTGCCATTTCTCTTGTCCCTTGAAATTCCTGCCTCAGAGCTGAGGGGTTCATACACATTAGAGCCCGAGATCTCAGGGGGAAATGTGGCTGAGCCGGAAGTCAGGGAGTCCAAACTCTTGTTTTTCCTGATGCTTGTATCTATAGCATTTTTCTATAGTTTTATTTTCCATCTGTTGTTTCTATCTCTTAAGCTAGAGTCTCTACTTCTTAAGAGGAGATATCTTAATACTCTGTGTCAGGCACAGTGCTAGACACCATTTTTATCACCATCTTGTTCTTGTTGTTGTTAAGTACCATGGAGTCAGTTCTAATTCATAGTGAATCAGAATCATACACAATAGAACAAAACACTTCCCAGTCCTGTGCCATATTCACAATCATTGCTATACTTGAGATCATTCATTGTTGCAGCCACTGTGACCATCTACCTCATTCAAAGTCTTCCCCTTTTTTGCTCACTCTTTACTTTACCAAGCATAATATCATTCTCTAGGGACTGGTCCTTTCTGAAAACATGACCAAAGCACAAGAGACAAAGTCTGGCCTTTCCCAATTGTAAGAAACATTCCAACAATACTTCTTTTCAAGATAAATTTGCTCATTCTTTGGCAGTCCATGGTGTATATTCAGTATTCTTCACCAGTGCCACAATTCAAATGCATCAATTCTTCTGTGGTCTTCCTTATTTATTGTCCAGATTTCACATGCATATGAGGTTATTGAAAACACCATAGCTTGGGTCAGGTGCACCTTCGTCTTCAAAATTACATCTTTGCTCCTAACACTTTAAAGAGGTTTTTTGCAGTAGCTTTGTCCAATACTATCCAATGTTTGATTTCTGAAGTTCTGCTTCAATTGGCATTGATTATGGATCCAAGTAAAATAAAATCCTTGACAACTTCAATTTTTTCTCCATTTATCATGTTGCTTATTGGTCCAGTTTTGAGGATTTTTGTTTTCTTCATGTTGAAGTGTGAGGAAAATGGTTCTCAGCCTCAAAGTGGTTAAGTCCTTGCCTAAGAAAATATCTAGTAATTGGAAGAGCTGGGATATAAGCCCTGATTCTACACCCTATAGTTTTGACTACTAAATTTTCAGTCTCTCCATTATATTCATCACAAATGAAGGGGAACCAGAGATCTCTGGGCAGGGACCATATATAGCTTCGATGAAGATAAAAATGAGATAATGGATAAAATGCACTTCACATAGTACACAGGTTGATGAAGCTAAAATATATGCTACTAAGATTATAGTACTAGGCCCTTAGATACCCAATAAATATTTAAAGTGAATATTTGTATCTGGAGAGGACTTCAGAAAACATCTCCCTTACCCCCTTGTTTTATAGAAAGGAATAATGATTTGGTTAAGGGGATAAAACTAATTAAAAACGTAAGTGGACTCTGGTCAGATATCTAAAGATATCATGTCCACCCTTACTGAAAGAAAAAGAAAAAAAAAAAAACTGAACAAATTGAAAATCAACAACTCTTCTTAGATCCATCAGAAAACTGAGGTCACAGCCCAGAAAACTGGACAGACAGATATATTGAATCACCACTTACCAAAAGCAGATATCACCACTGAAACCAGCATTGAAATAGGAATACTTAAAAGGTAATTGACTAATTGCTGAAGAATAACCCTGGATTACTTTGACAGATAAAAACTCCTGGGGGCTTAGTACTGAGTGGAGGCACACTTTCTTGAGTTTTAATTCCAAGAATTCCATTAAGTTCTCACTGTGACAATTTGGGAAAAAATCTCCTCCTCTTCATCAGGGGAAGGAGAAAGTAACTTCTGAAATATTCCCAAAGCACTTGGTTCTCCTAAACAAAGGCCTGCCCTCAAGGAAAACTGTACTTTCAAAACCTAACTAGTGTAGGTTTTTACCAGAGCCTAACCAACGTGGAGAGGTCCAAGGATGGCAAAAGAGTTTACATTCAACTACCAACTGAAAGGTTGATGGTTCAAATCCATCCAGAAGTACCATGAAAGGCCTGGAAATCTTCTTCTGTAAATATTACAGCTAAGAAAACCCTATGGAGCAGTTCTGCTCTGTAACACTTGGGGTCGCCATGAGTCCAAAACAGCTCAGTAGCAACAGAATGGGAATCAATCCAGTGAAAAGGAAATAGCCAACTCCAGTCCCTCTAACTTTCCACACCAAGGCAGGGAAATACCCAACTCCAACTCTCCAACCTTTCAATCTCACCTAAATTAGGATGGGGGAGAGAGAGAAAGGTTGCTGAGAAGTACTTGTGAAAGTCACAGCACAAGCTCACAAGCTCACTAAAAGACTGAGACCTAATCACAGCTTTATATACTGTTTCCCATTCTCCCACATATTACCACTACATCAATAGGTAGGGATGTGTATAATAATAAGAGATTATATATGAAAGAAGTAGAAGGCTCAGGCCCTGTGTAAGAAGGACCCTATAGGGAAATCCAAAACAACAAGGGAAACAAAAACAAGGATATCACTTCAAAGTTTAACCTTTCAAGTACACATAAACAGTAAACAGCCTAATTTCAAGCCAGATAAACATTAAACCTCACATTAACAGTCTATTTACCTCAGTTCCTTTACCTAATACATAATGTCCACTTTTGAACCAAAAATTACAAGGCATGGTAATGCACAAAAAAACACAGTCTGAAGCTCTCAAGGAAATACTTAGTTCAAAGTACTAATGGACCATACAAACCACAGCCTCTACTAGGCCTGAGACCAGAAGAACTACATGGTGCGTGCTTACTACAACCAATCACTCTGATCAGGATCTCAATAGAAGGTCCTAGACAGTATGGGAGAAAAATGTAAAACAAAATTCAAAATCACAAAAAAAAAGACTAGACTTATTGATCTGGTAAAGACTGGTGGAACCCGAGACTATGGTCCTTGTTGTTGTTGTTGTTATGTGCCATCGAGTCAGGCCCAACCCATAGCGACCCCTCCTCCTTGGGTTTCCAAGGCAGTATCACTACGGAAGTAGATTGCCCCATCTTCCTTCCGAGGAGTGGCTGGTGGATTTGAACTACCAGCCTTCTGGTTAGCAGTCAAGTGCCCTTAGACATACTTCAAAACCGGAACTGAGCTCACCCCTGGGGCTCAACTTTCAGTCAAACAAATCGGCCTACATAGTAAGTAATAACACGAGAGACTGACATACTCCTTAGAACAGTCAACCATATGAAACCAAGAGGGAAGCATTTGCCCAAAAATAAAGGTCAGAAGGCAATATGGGGCAAGAAAGAAGAATGAATGGAAACAGGGAACACAGGGAGGAAGTGGGAAGAGTGCTTTTACATTGAAGGGATTACAACTAATGTCACAAAACAAAATGTGCATAAATTGTTGAATGGAAAACAAAAGTGCTTTGTAAACTTTTACCCAAACCACAATAAGATGTTAAAACACACACACAAAGTCTAAAGAGACACACAGAGTCTAAAGAGACAAGCATCAGAACCAGACTCACAAATGGCAGAGATTATGTAATTATCAAACTAGGAATTTAAAATAATCATGATTAATATTCTAAAAGTACTAATGAAAAAAGTGGACAGCATGCAAACATGCAAGAACAGATTAGCAATATAAGCAAAGAGACAGAAACTTCAGAAGAAGGCAGGGAGAGACTGCAGTCCCCCATCACTCTACTTTAGCCAGAATAACTACTTTTGTGTTTTGATACTGGATGTCTATACAAGATTTCACATAATGAAAGCTTAAAAAAAAATCGAAAGCCAGATTTTATATTTTATGGTTGTTTCTTATAAAACTGTATGAAGAAATATTAGAGAAATTAATAGAAAGTGATAGATTGAACACACAAAAACTAAGTATATAGAGGATTGGCTTAATGCAGTTAATAAGTTAGATCCCTTCAATAAATTGTGCTGGGGAAACTGGATTTCCACCTGCAGAAAAATGAAATGGGACACATGACTTACATCATCTACAAAAGACAAATTCAAAATGGATTAAAGACCAAAATGTGCAAACTAAACCATAAAATTCTAAGGAAAAAATTCAGTAGCAATGCTTTGGGACTAAGCTTTTAACATTAGATTAACTACTATAAGAACAAAACAAACAAACAAACAAAAAAACTCATTGCTATCAAGTCAATTCCAACTCATAGCACCCTCATTGGGTTTCCCAGGTTGTAAATCTTTACAGAAGTAGATCACTCTACCTTCCTTCCATGGAGCAGCTGGTAGGTTTAGACCACTGACCTTTCTGGTTAATAGCCAAATGCCTTATCCACTATGCCACCAGAGCTCCCGACAAAGAGCAAAAAACGAAAAAAATAAATGGGACCTCATAAAAATTAAAAACTTCTATTCATCAAAAGACTTTATGAAGGAAAAGTGAAAAGCAAAGCTACAGACCGACTTGGAGAGTATCTTCAGAAACCACATATCGGATAAGAATCTAAGAACCAAAATATACATAAAATTTTGACAATTTAACAACAAAAAGATGAATAACCAAATCATAAAACAGGCAAAGGACTTGAGCAGACATTTTACCAAAGAGGACATTCAAATGGCCACAAACACATGAAAAGCTGTTCAAGATCATTAGTCATCAGAGGGATGTAAATCAAAGCCACAGTGAGATACCATTTCATTCCCACTAAGATTGTTCAGATGAAAAACATAATAAACAAACAGAAAACAACAAATGTTGGCAAGGATTTGGGGAAATAGGAACCCTTATTCGTTGCTAGTGGGAATGCAAAATGATATAGTCATTATGGAAAACAATGTGACAGCTCCTTAAAAAACTAAAAATATAACTGCCAAATGACCCAGCAATTTCACTTCTAAATGTATACTCAAGAGATATGAAAGCAAAAACCAAAAAAAAAAACAAACAAAAATTGATATGCCTGTATATCAATGCTTATTATAGCACTACTCAAAATAACCAAAAGGTGAAAATAACCTAAAAGCCAACTGACAGATGCATGGATAAATAAAATGTGGTATATACATACAAAAAAACAAAAACACACCAAATCCACTGCCATCGAGTCATATCAGACTCATAACAACCCCTCCCTGGGTTTCCAAGCGGATATCACTACAGAAGTAGATTGCCCAACCTTCCTCCTGAGGAGTGGCTGGTAGGTTTGAACCACCAGCCTTCTGGTTAGCAGTCAATTGCCTTAGGCACTACGCTACCAGAGCTCCTATATACATACAATGTAATACTAAAGAGCCAATAAGAAAAATGAAGACTTTTTTTTTAACTTTTTGTTGTGATTTGGGTAAAAGTTTACACAACAAATTGATTTTTCATTCAACAATTCATACATGTTTTGTTTTGTGACATTCATTGTAACCCCCACAATGTAACAGCACTTTTCCCACTTCCTCCCTGTGTTTACCATTTCCAGCTGTCCTTCCTACCTATCCCTTCCTGACTTCTGAACTTTATTCCTAGGCAAATGCTGCCCTTTTGATCTTGTATGGTTGATTGTTCTAAGGTGTATGTACCTGCCTTGTATTACTCTTCACCTTACTGGGCCAAACAATAGTTTGGCTAAAAATTGAGCCACAAGGGTGAGGCACATTCTGGGCTTGAAGAGTTTCTAAGGGCCATAGTCTGGGAGGTTCCATTAGTCTCTATCAGACCAGTAAGCCAGGTCTTGTTTATGATTTTGAGTTTTGTTCCACATGCTTCTCCCACTGTATCTAAGACTTCCTATTGTGATCCCTTTCAGAGCACTCAGCAGTGGTCGCCAGGTACCATGTGGTTCTTCTGGTATCAGGCTAGTGGAGGCTGGGATTCATGTGGTCCATTAATCCTTTTGAGTAATTGTTTCCTTGATCCTTTGATTTTCTTCACTCTTCTTTGTTCCAGAAGATAAGAGACCTTAGACAGCTGATCACCAGCTTTTAAGGCCCCAGTCACTGCTCAGGAAAGTAGAATGTAGAGTATTGTCTTTGTGGACAATCGTTATGCCAATTGACTTTGGTGTCCCCTGAGACTACAATCCTGAGACCCCAGGCCCAGCAACTCAAGAAGAATGAAGTCTTAATACATGCTTACAATACTGATGGAGCTTGAAGACTTTGTAGTGAATGAAGTAAGTTAAGAAAAAAAAAAACAAATATTCCATGACCTCACTTATATAAAAAGAAAAGGCAAATGTACAGAGACCAAAGTTTATTAGTGGTTGCCAGGGCAGTAAGGAGGAGGAAGGAGGTAGGGGGTTAATGGTGATGGAAAAATCACATTGATTTTTAGGCTGCACAATCTATTATTGTAATTTCTGTTAATAAGTTGTTCACCTGTGAAAAGATGAACTTGTAAAAGTTGTTTAGTAGACATATTTATAACAGGAACAACAACAACAAAAGAGTAGCCGCTGAGGCTGCTTTTGTACAACCAAAAACCTCATGAAATTTAGTTCCTTGGTTTGGAAGTTAAAGTCACAGTTTCATGGAATATCCCGGTTAATGGCCTAATTACCCAATGAAAAGCTTCTGTTCTACCTCTTAGTCCATTGCATAGTGCCTTGGGTCTTAAAAGGTTTCAAACAGCCATTCAAGGCACAATTGGTCTCTATTTACATAAAGCAACAGAGGAAGAAGGAAAGCCAAAAATAGCAGGAGGATGTAAACTGTGTGGCTAATTGCCTCCATGAACAACTGCTTTAAAACCAGAACTCAATTTGCCCAGTTAACACTACTGAACATTTTGATCAAAGACAGTGTAGAAGAATCCTTGTCAAAAAAGGGAAAAGAACAGAATTTCACATTTCCATAGACTCCAGACTTTTCTAGACCCATGGAGGCTGGATGAACCCCAGAAACTATTGCCCTGAGATTATCTTTAATCCTGAAGCTAAAGAAAATCCTCTGATATCTTATTAAAAGTGAACAACAGTTTAGCTTAATTAGTAAAAAATGTCTACTTTGAGAATTATGTTCTTTTAAGAATGATCTATATGATATTAAACTGCCAACAGCAACTCAAAAAAATTAAATAGGAATCTTAGGGGACAGTGAATTTATGTTAAAGGGGAAGGAACAACTCATTTTAACTGCTGGATCCAGCCTTGCCTGAAGTCAACAACACTTCTCTGATTCTCAAGTAGAATCAATAATGCCTGTTTTGTTTTTGCTTAAGTCTGTTTGAGCTGGGTTCAATGACTGATAATGGAAAGAACTCTAATGTGCATACTGAATTGGAAGTTCTGAGCAAGTGTTTTACTTATGTAAGCTTTCTTGGTGCATCTGATATACACTGAAGTTTGAGAATTAATCTATAACTTCTTTAGGATCTAACTGACAGAAGAGAAATAGAAGGGTACACTGGATTTAAACAAAATGATCATCTATCTCATGATCTAGCCCTTGCCTAATCCTCTTGCTTAGATTCATGCCATTTTTCCCTCTCCCAGTGCCTAAGGCACTTGACTGCTAACCAGAAGGCTGGCAGTTCAAACCCACCAGCCACTCCTCGGAAAGAAGGCTGGACAATCCTACTTCTGTAGTGATACTGCCTCGGAAACCCAATGAGGGGTTGCTATGAGTCAGGGCCTATTCGGCACATAACAACAACAACAACAACCCAACAGTCTTCTTTTATCTCCTCCAACAGGTCATTGCTCACCTCAGGACATTAGCATGTGCTCATCCCACCATTCTTCAACATTAACTCTCAGAGTCTTTCCCTGATAACCCCAGGAAAAGTGGGGCCACCTCTCCCATTACTGTTACCATTGTCACCTTGTTTTTCTCCTCTCATAATTGTTTGTTTGTTTTACAATTGGTAATTATTTACTTATTTCCTAACTTGTCTTTGTCTCCCTCTATTAGTATGTAAGCTCCAAGGTATTAAAATCAAGTTGGTCTTGATTGTACTCTCTTCCTCATGTCTGGCAAAGAACTAACACCTAGCAGGGTTTTCAATAAATATATTTGAATATATGAACAAATTACCACAGTGCAGGCACTTACCTATCAGCTCTTTGGGAAAGGCAAGGAAGAGAAGTCAACATTCATTTATTCCCTTCCTCACAACAAAGAGGGAGGTAAAAGGGCTAGGAAAACAAATGGAAGAATTTGCTTCCACGAGAATTTTCAGATGGCTGTACTGTGCCACCCCTGAGTATGTTTCTGAATGGGAAAAGGAATCATCAGGTAACCCCAAGCCAGATGTAGTCCCCGTCTTCAAAGAGCTTCTCATCTGGGGGAGAAATTGTTAAAACAAGGAGCAGTGGGGGCAGAGGTATAAATCCAAAGAACAGCAAGTCCAAAATTTCACTGCATTTTTGCAGATACCATTAGCATCTTCTGGTAAAATAATTTGTGAATCTAATAGAGAACACAGACAGGAAAAGAACAGATGCGTCTTATACCAAACCGAGGGGAACAGCAGCAATTAAACGGACATCCCTTATTCAACAGCCTGCAGGTTCTATGGCTAGGCTTGGGATTCATGCTGCATTTCTTTCTTCCTTGGTAGCTGAGTCTCATTTTCGCCTTGTGGCGTCTTATTGCAGTAATAGGTTTGTTAATATGGCTCTGAAGTCAGAGCGACATGAGCACAGAGAGCAACATGAGAGGAAGGGAGAAGAAAGCCAAATGTGATCAGACAGCCTCTTGACTGAGAGCCCTTACTACAGTAAGATACAGAGCGAGGAATGTTTCCTCGTACTTGTATTTGCTTTTCTCCTTCTGTGGCACTCTCTGAAATGACGCTGCAGGGTAAGAGAGGAGGCTTGCCTTGGGAATGTGTCTGCTTGAATCCCTGACAGAATTAAATTATATTCAAGAGGCACCTACTTAGCGGTCTATTAGGTGAGGGGAGGAAGAGGGAGTTTACATATATTAAATGTCCATTCTTTGCCAGGTCTGCTCTGGGTGCTGAGAAAACACTGCTGAAGGAGACACAAGTTCCCTGCTCTCATGGTGCTTCGAGACTAGTGGAAAGAGAGACAGATTGTAAACAAACAAGTGAAAATGTAAGACTACAGAAGTGGACTCAGGCAAGTCTGAAATTGAATCTGACTGGGGGATATTGCACCTGGGAAACTGACCTTGCAGGAAACATTCAGGTCTGCAGATAGATCAGCAGGCAGGAGTCTGGAACGTAAAGACCCTGAGAATAAAGAGTCAGAGCTTCTCAGAAGAAAACTCAAGGGGATCCTCCCCTCTGTCTGCTGACAGCAGCAGCTACATGGCCCACAAGTGCTGCTGGGACCTCCAATGAGAAAAATAACTGTTCTGTCCCCTGCTTTATGTAGCTGTCCTTATGCAGTTAAATTCTTATTTCTTTTAATTACATTAAAGAAGTGTGTACATTTTGCCTAGGTCTGATGGTATCACTTTATCAATCACATCCACTCATGAGACAACTATAGGAAGGTAATTTCAAAGAATAGAAAAACTAAGAAAAAAACAAAATCTAGTGACAAGACATTGAGTGTCTGGGAAGCAAAGAATGACATTAACTCTTGGGTGCTCAGGGAAGACTGTCTGAGGAGCTGATTGAAGGACAACCAGATCAATATCAGATAGGGGAGACATACCGAATGCAAATTCCTGGTGGTAGGACTAAGACTGGCATTTGAGGAAGAGAATGAAAGTTATATGGCTAAAGAAGGGGTGCTCCAGATGAGGTCCCCAGATTAGCCATATCAGTGTCTGGGAACTTATTAGAAATGAAAATTCTTGGAGTTCACCAAAGAATCAGAAACTCCTGGAGCAAATCCCAATAAGGTGTGCTTTAACAAGCCCTCCAAATGATTCTGGGCATGCTCAGCTTTGAGAAGCACTGGGCTAGACTATAAGGAGAGAAGAGAGGATTTAGACCAAGGAGGGAACCAATGTGACTTGGAAGTCAGTTGTCAGATTTCGACAATAAGCAAATCAGTTCAGCTGATTTCTTCATCACTGTATCCCCAGTACTTAGAACATTGCCTGGCACAGAGTAGATGCTCTGTATTTGTTTGTTGAACAGATAAATTAATATAAGTGTGAATATTGAGCCTCTACTTTGAGAAGTCTGATACGAGTTATGGGGCAAAGATATTCAAGGTCTACAGTAGCTTATATCTATAAGTGGAGATGTTGTTGTTGTTGTTTGCCATTGAGTCGGCCCCTGACTCATAGCGACCCCTCCTTGGGTTTCCGAGGCAGTATCACTACGGAAGTAGGATTGTCCAACCTTATAAGTGGAGATAAGAGAGGGAAATTAGAAAGGGGAAGGGAGACTGCTTGAGTCCGATTCACTGATACCAGCAGCAGTGAGCAGCAAAAAAATGTCTTACAGCAAGGGAGAGTCTGAAAAACTAAGTGGCGGGCAGAAGAGCTCAACAAACTTAGAGATTAGAGCATTTAGTTTTGAGGTAAACAGTGTAGTTCATTAGCTCCCTAGGGAATTACTAAATTAATGCACAGAACAATAGCTATCAGTCACTTGTCATCTCCAAGTAAACAAAAAATTTTATGTTATATTGATTCAATCCATCTAAAATACCAAAAAAAGACTGTATACTTAAATGGAAAAATCCTCAACCTTATGGAAAATTCCACTATCTGAAATGTTTCATTTCCTGAGACATTTTAGATAGCCAAGATTTTTACTGTGTTACTATTATTTTTATTACCAAAGAGTTCTCACCACCGATAGTAGATGACATTGGAGCTGACCCGGTCAGATCTTGAATCCAGTTCAAGGCCCCTTTTGAGGGCCTCCCTCCCGAACAAATGGGAGCTGAGAAGTCCCAGCCAGCCAAATGTCTCTGGCTGTCAAGAAGTCAGATAGGGCATGAGTCATTCAGAGATGCCTGTCTCTCTATTGAACCTCTTCTTAACAGAGTGGATTTTAATAGACTCATCCTCTCCTTCCTCCTTTGTTCCCTTCCTGTAGTTATTAAATGCTAAGATGAAAGTATTTGCTAGATTTCTTTAACTTCCCCCTTCTATCTCCAGGCCAAAGAGAGTCTGGTACATCCATGAAAGATATGTAAGCAGTCAGGACAAGTCAGAGGCTCAGAGCCTCTGACCACTTCCCAAGTAGGAAATTCTTGAATGCCCAATTCAAATCCTTCCTGCTACATGAAGCCCATTTCCTCTCCTTGAATTTGGAAGTTCCCTCAGCTAAGGAGGAAAAAAAAGAGAAAAATCATTCATTATGGATGTGGTTGTTCTCAATTGATTTTATTTCTTCATCTACAATTTCCAAATCTTGAATATTTATCTTACAATTTTTTTATCACTGTTCTTCTGTTAACAATTAATGTATTAATGTTTTGCTTTTTTTTTTTTTTTTTTAAGGATTCACATTCTATATTGCTGGTTATATTAAAGAAATAGCCCAAGAAGTAATTCGGGGCATGAGTATATGAAAAAGAAGACAGTAAATAGGTTTGGACTCCAACCACCAAAGCCATCTACCCATGGACTGGGCTGCCTAGACAGAGTATTGTTTGTAACCAAGAGGTAAGATTACTTTTGCCCAATGATTGAAGCAATGAATGAAATACTGGACTACATGTTCCAAAAAGTTCTTCCTTGCTGAACTTTTGTGACATTCTATGATGCTTGAGCATGAATTTGAGCAGGAGCTAGATTGAGAGAGAATGACAGCAAAAAGTATAAAGTTTTGGAGGAGGTGGGGCAAGATGGCGGACTAGGCAGAAGGATTACACAGACCCTCTTCAACAAAGAAAAGGGAAACCAATTAACACAGACACAGAAGATAATCTTGGACCCCTGAGCCTTGAAGGG
>NW_006921697.1:8104999-8117651 GCF_000298275.1 Orycteropus afer afer | reverse complement strand
AAAAAAAAAAAAAAAAGTATAAAGTTTTGCTGGTTATACCTGGTGCCAAAGGGTACACTATGAATATTCACAGATCCCATCATTGGCAGACAGTGGCAAAAATAGAGGCATCATAAATATTCACAAATATTTATCCAGCATCTACAATGTGCTGAAGTGCCTGGGTGGTACAGATGGTTAGTACACTCGACTGCTAACTGAAAGGTTGGCAGTTTAAGCCTATTCAGAGGCACGTCAAAAAAAAAAAAAAAAAAGCCTCAGCGACCTACTTCCTAAAATTCAGCCATTGAAAACTCTATGGAGTACAGTTCTACTCTGACATGCATGCAGTTGCCATGAGCTAGAATCGACTCAACAACAATGTTTTGTTACTGTGCAGGGCACTGGGTGAAGTGCTTTGTGTACATTATTGCAGTCCATCTCATAACAGCCCTATCGGATAATGACTATTATTATGCCCATATTACAGAGGAGAAAACTGAGGCATAAAGAAGGTTATCTGTAATCATGAAGCTGATGAGCATTAGAGACAAGATTTAAACCCAAGTTAGCTGGCTCCAGAGCCCATGCTCTTAGCTGGTTCCATCACACTTCCTCCCCAGAGGGGTGTAATAATCCCTTGTTTTCTGGCATTTCATAGGCTAAAAATAGAGCATGATCTCTTTCCATCCTTACAGAAGACTCCTGAGGCCAGGAAATTGTGAATAAAAGACAACTGGGGAACAGAAAGCGAGGGAGGAGGTGACTTTCCTTACCCAGCAGTCAGAGACAGAGACTAATTACACTCTGCTCACATATCCTCAACCTGCCCTCACTGCCTGGCTCCACTGCAGTTCCTGGTCCAGGTGTCCAAGCAGGAGGGTAGTGCCTTCTTAACCTTCTGCCTGCAAATTGAACACTTGGCTGTATAATCTTAAGTCTCAAGTACATTCTACTACTTTCAGTCACCAAGTCCCCAGGCAAAAATGGGCCTGAGACAGAAAGGGATTCTGAAAGGTGATACTCAGGTTGCAAATCTAACAGACTTCTCTGATGCATCTTTTCCTTCCACCATCCTAAGGCCCACTAGTCCCAAATCCCTAAAGAGAACAATAGATCCTCACTACAAAAAAAGGTTTTGGGGCAACATATGACTTTCTCTAACTTCACAAGGCGGAGGAGGATCAACATGAACATCAACAATGCAAGGCTTGTATCTAAGAGGCAGAGATCAGAAGTGCTGCCACCCTCCAAACTTTTTACCAATTCTGACCCAACATCCCCCCTGCCCCAGCACTCTCTACTTCTCTGCTGGTTCACTGATTTGTTGGCCACACCAGTCCTCATACACAATACTCATGATTATGGGATTTATTAGAGAAGTAACAGATTACAATTCAGGATCAAGAACGCTCAGGATACAATCAAGACAGGTTCCCCTCAGCCATGCCCAAAGGCAGGTCTCTCTCTGACCTTGACCCTTCAGCCTGGTCTTTGCCCTGCTCAGGCAAGTGTCACAAAGCTCTTTTATCTCTGCCAATAGGTGCCCAGAGAGGCACCCTACTGTGCCAGCAAGCCTCCTGCCCGAAGACACTCGGCTTTCTTGCACTGTGGTCCAATGCTCCGTCTCATGCTAGGTTTCTTGGCTCTGTTGGTTCTGCTGTCTTGCTGCTGCCATTACTCTGCCACTGTTTCTTGACATCTCTCATGTCAAAGCTCTCTATCTCCTGGATCAAGGAAGTTCAGTGCAGGAATCTCAGGTCCAAAGGACATGTGCCATTTCTGGCTCTTCTTTCTTGATCCCTCCACCTCTGGGATGGCTCATTTTAAGCCTTCCATTATGGCAAAAGGAGCTCTGGTAGCATAGTGGCTAAAAGCACTTGACTGCTAACCAGAAGGCTGGTGGTTCAAACCCACCAGCCACTCCTCGGAAGGAAGGTTGGGCAATCCTACTTCTGTAGTGATACTGCCTCGGAAACCCAAGGAGGGGTCGCTATGAGTCGGGGCCGACTCGACGGCACATAACAACCAACAATTATGGCAAAAGTAACCAATCCCTACATAAACTGACCAATCCCTAGGTTCGGGTCCTATATACCTTATTTGCATGACACAAAGGTACCATGTACCTTATTTACATTATTTATAAGTTCTTCAATCTCCTTGTGGGCCATAAGTACCTCACATTTGCATAGACCCACCCACCTTCTTGTGGGAGTCACAGTGACTATGGCTAGAAAGGCTATAATTCACTGCACCACACTCATTTTACTTATGAGTAAAGCAAGGTTTGGAGATGTTAGGTAACTTACTCATAGTAACATTCCAGCAACTGAGAGCCACCAATGTCCATTGGTTTCCTCACTGCTCTGCCTCCCCAGTTTCAGCCTTAACTGTCACATCTATCTTTTTCTATCCTGATTATTGTGATAACATCATCCCTGCCATATTCCATCTTTTTTTATTATTATTATTATTACTCCAAACCTATCTTCCCATAGTGTAGGGTTTTGTTTACTGTATCAATTTCTGATCATGGTTCTTCCTACTCAAAGGCTTTCAGTAGCTCCCCACTACTTACAGAATCACATCCCAACCTTCTGCTCTGCTCTTCAGAGGCAGTGGTGGTTCAGTGGTAGAATTCTTGCCTTCCATGCAGGATATCCAGGTTTTATTCCAGCTAATATACCTCATGCACAGCCACCACCTGTCAGTCAGTGGAGGCTTTTATGCTGCTAAAAAGGCTGAACAAGTTTCAGCAGAGCTGTCAGACTAAGGTAGACTAGGAAGAAAGTCCTGTCAACCTACTGGGACTTCTAAAAATCAGCCAACGAAAATCCTATGGGTCACAGTGGTCCAATGCAGATGGCACAGAACAGGGTAGCATTTTGTTCCATTGTACAGTGAGTTACTGTGAGTTGGGGACTGACTCAGTGGCAGCTAACAATGACCCTGCCCTTTAGTCCCTTTTCTATTTGCTCACAACCTACATTTTGAGTCTTATCTTTACTACACATACCTAAGCTCAAGCTACAACAGAACCCAAGAAAACCTTGTGCCTCCCTTCCTCATGATAATTTCTCTGCCTGAAACACATCGCCTATTCAAGACTGTTCTCAAATGCTAGTGCAGTCAAATCTGTATTCATAGGCCACTCCACTGTAACAACTTCTCACATTCACCTAGTCAGTCTAAGTCTCTCTTTCTATGCTACCCCATCTCCAAAGAGTATTCTACTCCATATTCAAAGTACATGCACACATGTCTGTCCCATGTGAGATACACTCCTTAAGAGAATGGAGTATATCTTCTACTTATTTATACTCCATTCCCTCCCTCCACTGCAGTAGGTGCTAATAAATGTTTGTTGAATTAAATTGAGAGGTCATCTGGGGGATAAGAGCTAAAACTTTATCATAATTTAGACTCTGAGACGACGGCGAAGTTGAAGGACCAGTGACCTCTCTCTTCAAAACCCAATTATCTGCATAAGAACAATCGTCTCAGATATCTAGCTATTAATTTGCTCACAATCATCTTGGCCTCCAAAGTTCACAGACATCCCTTTCAATTTCTCAGCAGCATCACTCATAGGAAATGATTCTCATCTCATTCACTGAATCACAGTGGCCCTTGTACCATCCACCTTCCAAATCTTTCTCACTCACCATCTAAACCTCTTTACACTTTCATATTTTTTTCCAGTTTTCCACAATTAACTGCCTGGGTATCAAAATGTCTGTCACCACTACTTTCTTGAGGCCTGTTCTGGGACTCACAGTTTCCTGCTCAGCATCATAAATCGATAGCTGAGGACCGCAGGTTTTATTGGCATCTTGAGTCAAAGGAATCTATTCTAATTAATCCTCCACACAAAAATGATGGCCTTCAGCCATCTCACAGGCAGGAGCCAACAAACCCAGAGTGAAAGAAAAATGCAGGCCCAGTTTCCTATGAAATCAATACAACCTCACTCTGAGTTCCATCCTGGGTCACACAGAGAGGCAGGGTCTCTGGAGAGGTCCCTGACCATGAATTCCAAGCCTGGGATGAGAGGAGCTAAGCAGTCCCATTGCACCACAGGATGTAAAGGACTAAGATCTAGCCCCTTTAGAGGTCTTTATCCATTTGACAAACATTCATTATTAGCAGAGATTTACCTAATTCACATGGTCCCAGGTGCTTGGAATGATGAGATGGCAGTACCTTTGTCAAGCAGGAAATGGAGGAATCTGGAGCTAAATGGAACACAAGAAGGAAAAACTCACATCATTACCAATGCTGTTCTGCAATAGAAGTCCAACAATTCAAAGTTTAATGGCCAACACATGGTGCACTTTCAGGGCTAGCTCAGCCTGATGGGGCTGGAGTGGGCCAACTAGTAGGTCATGGCTGAGTGGTGCCCACAGTCAGCTGTGTAGAGATGTGGGCTTAAACTTTTCAGCAGAGGGGCTTGGAGCCAGATATACTGCCTTTAAATCCACTTCTTTCTACCTGAATGATTTCAGCAAGTTATCTAACTTCTCTAAGTTTGTTTCTTCATCTGGAAAATGGGATAAATAATAACAGCATTTAGCTAACAAGCTTGCTATGAAATTGTATTTATGATGGAGTAAATGGTATATGAAAGAAGTACTTGGGTGGTAAAAATGGTTGGTTCTAGGCTACTAACTAAAAGGTTGGCTGTTTGAACTTGCCCACAGGCACCTCAGAAGAAAGGCCTAGATATGTGCTTTCAAAAGCCACAGTCATGATAACCCTATGAAGCAGTTCCACTCTGCAACGCATGTGGTTGCAATGAGTTGGTATCTAATCAATGTTGTTATTGTTGTTATGTGCCATCGAGTCACTCATAGTAACCCCTCCTTGGGGTTCTGAGGCAGTATCACTACAGAAGTAGATTGCCCCATTGTAAACTGTTTTTTGTTTCGTTTTAGTGCCTGAAATACCAAGTGATGTGCTTTTGCCTCTTCATTCCCTTAAGCCCAAGATTCTCCCCTCCCATTAAATAGGCCAGAACATTTGGGATCAAGACTATCTCAAGAATGAGAAGAAGTATAACAAAACAACTCGAGGAAAAACATAGCTAAATTCTTCACATTAAAGCCTTGAGTATAACACAGGAAAGATTGTGACTGCCATAGATCACTGTGCACACAACTCCACTTCACCACTAATGCTCCAAACTTTGGAGGAAGAGAACAGCTGGAGAAAAAAAAGGAACCTCAGACACTGTCAGGCTTTGTGCTCTGCTCACGTACCCCTTCCCATCACCATCCTCTGCCCCTTTCCCAATTTCTTTCTGGAGTTCTGGGAGGATAGCAGAGCCCTCAGATCAATGGTCACCACATTCTTAGGTCAGTATAACTGAGAGGGTTGCATGGAGTGGAGGGCAAAAAGGACCAAATGATAGCTCAGTGGGGTGCCAAAGCCAAATGACACTGCTGCCAACAGCCAAACCAGGTCAGAGCAAGCAGGCCTTCTGCGGATACTGCTACCTTGCATGAGTACCCCAGAGTACAGAACTCCAGGGAAAAGAAGGAAAGGGAGAAATCCTGAATTTGCTTGATTTTAATCCATAATCCTGAAAAATCACTGAAATGAATGACTTCTCCTGGAAGTGACTAGAATATATTTTCTGTCTTCTGATGTCTCGAGAAGGAAAGTAGATTTAGCATTAGGAAAATAAAGTTAAGCTTTTGCAACCTATACATTTACATATACAAACAGTCGTGTACCACATAACGTCTATTTGGGCAACATCCAGCCGCAAATACATCCATGATTCCATAAGTTTATAATAGAATTCAGAAATCTGGATCAGAGAAGGGGGTGTAGTGAATACAACAGCTTCCTGCATACAGCACATGCATTTCAGTCTCTTGTATACAAAGCTGCCAGGTTTATAATGATACAGTATACACATAACCTATAATACATATGTCCTGATAGTCATAACAAATGCTTATCTTACTAGTTTATGTATGTACTGTACTGTATTTTTTATCTAAAAAGTTTACCATATAACAGTGTATGCTCTGACTCATAGGCAGCAGCATCCAGTCTCATGTATCATGAGTCTCTTGAGTGTTGCAGTGTTATCTCTATGTTCAATTTTCTTTTGAAAATATTACTGTGAAGAGCATCATGGCTCCCAAATGCAGCAAAACCAGAACTAGTGATAGCAGCAACGACAGACAAAGGAGAAGTATCGATTTAGAAGTAAAATGAAAAGTTATTAAACAACTCAAAGGAGGAAAATGTTATTGCTTGAGATTTAGGGATGTCACACTCAACAATCATGCCAATCTTCAAAAACAAAGAAAAAATTCTCAAAGCTGTTAAAAGATCAACTCTGCTGAAAGCTACAAGGCTAATGAAAATGCAAGAAGGACTTGTATCAGATATGGAAAAACTGCTGAAGACCAAACACAAAAGCAAACCCCTTTCAGCACATTGACAATCATTGCTAAGGCACAAAGCTTGTTCAAGATCCTTAAAGAAAAAGCAGGACCAGACTACTATGTGGTGTTGGCACAACATCTAAATCACATAATGTCCTATTTCACAGAACACACCATGGATGTTTAGAGATGCATGACTGTATACGTATGTGTGTTTATATACATGTGTATATACCTGTATATATGTATGTGTGTGTCTGTGTATATGTGTGTGTGTATAGAAACTAATAATACATGTACACATATTAAAACTTATAATAATGATAGCAATTATATTTATTGATCATGTTCTGTGTGTCAGGCACTGTTCCCACTGCTTTACATAGATTATGTCATTTATTTCTCAAAATAGACCCATGGATTAGGTACTATGATTGTCCACTTTCTAAGGATAAGTAAACTGAAGCATAGATAACTTGCCTAGGGTTACATCATAGAAATGTAGTGTCCAGAATTTAAACTCAGGCCCTCTTTATCCATAGGCTATATTTTTAATCACTTTGCTATCTTGCATGACATTTAGCCTTCAATACATATAGCACATTTACTTATAATTTATTGAATGCTGACTATAAGCTAGGCACTGTGCTAAAAGCTTTACTCATACAACATTTATACTTCTTATAATACCCTAAGATAAAAGTATCATTATTTCCACTCTTTGAAGATGAGAGAGCTGGGGTGCTGGTCTCTAATCTACCTGACTTCAAAAAACGTGCTCCTATAGGGGCTCTGTTAGCATAGTGCCTAAGGCACTTGACTGCTAACCAGAAGGCTGGCAGTTAAATCCCACCAGCCACTCCTTGGAAGGAAGGTTGGGCAATCTACTTCCATAGTGATACTGCCTCAGCAACCCAAGGAGGGGTCACTATTAGTCGGCGCCGACTCGAAGGCACATAACAACAAAAATAGGGGCTCTGGTAGCGTAGTGCCTAAGGCACGTGACTGCTAACCAGAAGGCTGGTGGTTCAAACCCACCAACCACTCCTCAGAAGGAAGGTTGTGCAATCTACTTCCGTAGTGATACACCCTTGGAAACCCAAGGAGGGGTTGCTATGAGTCAGGTCCAACTTGATGGCACATAACAACAACAACAACATATGACCTCTACATAATCACATGTAGATGGATTTCTTATGGCAGAGTCAGCTTCAGAGCAAGGGTACATGTAACTGCCAATATTTGGATCATGATAGTGAGGATATTGTATGGATTCCTAGGCTCGCCAAATCCAATGGCAGGGGACAAAGAAAGGGTTATATAAGAATCAGGATCCAACCTGTAAAGAAGGCATGGGGGAGATGTTTGAGCTCCTCTAACGTCACAAGGAGGATGAAGGATTAAGATCAAGAGCCCAAGGCTGATTCCTATGAAGAAGTCAGACATGCCTCCCCCTCCAATCTTTTTACCAATTCTGACATCAACTGTCCCACAGTACTCTCTACTTCTCTGCTGGGTTCAATAATTCACTGCAATGGCCACACAGAACTCACAAACAATACTCATGATTATGGGGTTTATTAAGGAAGTAACAGGCTACAATTCAGTATCAAAAATGACTCGGAATAAGTTCTTCAATCAGGACAGCCTCTTCTCAGCATTGCCCATGGGTATGCCTCTCTCTGGTCCTTGGCCTCTTGACCCTGTGGCCCCTTGACCTCGACCCTCTTTAGGTGTTACAAAGTTATTTTAGTTCTGCCAATAAGCCTCATTCCAAAGGTACTTAGCTCTAGCTCCATGGGTCAGCAAACCTACCTCCACCAAGTGCCTGGAGGCACCCCACTCCACTAGCAAGCCTCATGCCCAGAGGCACTCAGTTTTCTTACTCCATGGGTTCAGAAGACCACGGGCATTGTCTCCTGCTTCTGCTGCCTCTACCACTACTTCTCACCATCTATCACTGTCTCTGGTATCACAGCTTTCTGTCCCCTGAATCTAAGACATTCCCAAGACAGGTGCCCTGGGTCCCTACTACTTGGTGGTAGTCAGGTCCTCCCCTCCATCTCTGGGATAGCACAGCAAGATAGCAAAACTAACCAATTCCCATGTTAGGGTTCCATACACTTTATTTGCATGATCCCACCCCCACAAGAGTCCCAAGTCCCTTACTAGCAGCCTTTCAATCCTCTTGGTGAGCCACAGGTACCCCACTTTTAAGGAGCTCTGCTGATATAGTGGTTAAGGCATTTGGCTGACAACCAAAAGGTCAGTGGTTTGAACCCACCAGCAAGTCCATAGAAGAAACACGAAGCAGTCTGCTTCCATAAAGATTTATAACCTTGAAAACCCAATGGGAGTGAATTTGGTTTTTGGTTGGTTTTTTTTTTTGGGGGGGGGCGGGTAGGGGAGATCCAGTCATTTGGTGAAAGTTATATAGACTATATTAATTCATTGCCATATTAAATAATTCACTGCATCACACAACCCAACCAAGAAGAGACCCAATAAATACTAGAAGGTATCAGCTCCAGTCATGTGAAGAGTTTCAGGAAAATACTTGGGTCCTGGCAGACAGCTGAAGTGTTTGGCAGGTTGGGTGAGTCCTGGGTGAAGAGGGAATGTCAGGATCCAGAGGCCATCCAAGGGTATACAGCCAACAAGACTTGAATCAGGAAACCATGGGGTGGTGGGCTGAAGTTTCTGGCTATAGCCCAATGCAGACAATTAAAGAGTGGGGCAATACCAAATCTGAAAGCAGAAGATATCAGTGAGATTCATTTTATAATAGAGAAAGTGAAATTCAGAGAATCTAAGTAATTTACACAGTCACACAGGTGGTAAGCAGCAGAACCAGGGATACAAACTTTGCTATCTTTGACTCCAAACTCTATACTTCTCCTCACCACTGCATTTATCCCAAGCAAAGTAAAGAACTGTTATTGTGGTGAGACTGGAAGGGAAAAAAGAGTTACAAAGATATACTCATCAACCTCCTGTTGTGAAAGAGGCTCACCCCTAAAATCAGCAAATATTTTTAATTGTCTGGATTGCCTGTCCCTTCTAGTACAGAACAAACTGATGTCAGATCCCAGACCTCCCCCCAGCAAGGGATTAGTTAAATAAATAAAGTCCCATTTCACAAGCCGCTAAATCCTATTTGACCAGCCCTGCCAGGGATTTCCTGAGTTTAATCGCTTGCTGACTCTGGGCAGAGGAGAAGTTGCTGGGTTATGCCTTTGCTTTTGCCTGTACTTCTCCCCTGATATAATTCCACTCATAGTTATACCCTCTGGAGTAATTTTTATAGATTTGCATAAGAACGTTCACTGCAGCAGGGCTCTTGGTGGCCAAAAAATAATAAGAATAAAATACATCAATAGGCAATAGATAAACAAAACACTATGTAACAGTTAAAATAAATGTGCTAGAGCTACATATACCAATGAGGATAAATCCCAAAAAATAATGCTTGGAGCTCTGGTAGCATAGTGGCTAAGGCACTTGACTGCTAACCAGAAGGCTGGCGGTTCAAACCCACCAGCCACTCCTTGGAAGGAAGGTTGGGCAATCCTACTTCCGTAGTGATACTGCCTCGGAAACCCAAGGAGGGGTCGCTATGAGTCGGGGCCAACTCGACGGCAAATAACAACAACAACAACAGTGAAAATAAAACTGTAAAAAAGCTATGTATAGCATGACAGTATTTCTATAAAGTTTAAAACCTGTAAAGCAATACAGTACATTCAATAGGGACTCAAACATGTAGAATATTCCTAAGGTTTTACATGAAAATGATAACAACTATATATAGGAAGGTGGTAACCTCCAGGGAGGAAAAAAGGGGGAGAGATTGAAAAGTGGTCCCTGGAGCAGTTCAAATCTGTTTGTAACTCTCTACTTCTTTAAAAGAAAAATATCTGAAGTAAGGATGACACAATGTTAAGATCTGTGAAACTTGACTTGTGGCTACATGCATGTTCATAATATATTATTACTTATGCTTGAATATATCCTTTTAAAATGAGATTTTTTAAAAAAAAAAAAAGGGAGAATGGTTGAATCTTAAGTATCATAGCAGGGAGTCTGGACTCAGGTCTGCAAACAACGTAGGTTTCTAGGAAGGGGGAGAGACATGATCAGATAGTTGGTTGTCTCTCCCCTGCCTAGAAATCTTGCTGTCAGACCCAAGTCCAAACTCCCTGGCATGAAACTATGAAGACCTGGTAAAATGCAATAGCCAGAGCCCAGTAGTACTCAAAGTACCAGAGACTGGTCCTTCGCCTCCACCATCTCAACTCCTGAGAAGTTCCTATTATTCTTCCTGCTCTTCCTTCTCCAACTCCTTCTTCCCCTTCTCCCTCCCCCCTCTCTTCCTATCATTCCATTGTGGCTGCTAATTGAGGTTGTCTTCCCCACTTCCAGTAACAAGGGTGGACATATGAGGCAAGCTGGGTCAAGCATGGCACCTCACCACTAAAGGCTACCCTATTAGTCCAAGAATGGGTAATGACCCAAAGATAAGCCAATCAGAGGCAATGCTTTCCAAAAAGAAGGCAGTTCTTTCCTGTTTGGTGGTAGAACCAGGAAGATGTGACTGCAGAGCTTTCTGTGGCCACATTTGCTGCCCAAGAGAAAAGCTCATCTGGGGTCAGGAAGAATGAAGCTTCCCTGCAGAAAACAACTTTGAGACATTCCTGGCCCTTTTTAAGTGCCCAGTTTCAGGTGTCTGTGCTACAATCCTGTCACATGTGAGTGTGAGCTTCAGAGATTGTACCCAGCAGTGGATACCATAGCATCCTTCCAGACCAGCTCTGTTGTTTAACTTTGGATATTCATTCTATCTTCCCAACTTCTCAACTTTACTGTCTAGTGTTCTGGGACATTTTGTGAGCTATCAAATAATATGTAATAAATTCCTTTACTGAGCAATGAGTAAAGCATTGGTGTTCCTTGTTTGCAACTAAGAATACTTATTGTGACAGATGATACTATCAATGCCCTGTCAAAAAGAAGTCTTCTCAAGGACTTCCAGTAAAATGGCAGAATAGGCAGACAATCTACACAGACCTTCTTCAACAAAGAAAAGAGAAATCAATTGGCACAGATACAGGAGATAATCCTGGATCCCTGAGCTTTGAAAGGAAGGACACAAAAGTGGATTAAACACCAACTAGTAGAAGAAGCTCTGGTAGCATAATGCTTAAGGCACTTGACTGCTAACCAGAAGGCTGGCAGTTAAAACCCACCAGACACTCCTTGGAAGGAAGGTTGCACAATCTACTTCTGTAGTGATACTGCCTCGGCAACCCAAGGAGGGGTCACTATGAGTCGGGTCCGACTCGACGGCACATAACAACAACAGTAGAAGAACCTGGATGAAAATAGTGAGTAATGAGATAAATGGAGCTGCAGACTGTCAGCTGTCCTAATAGCACAGACACCCTGAATGTTTCCAAGTGGTGGTAGGACCTGAGAGTTAACCTAAAAATCGGTCCTCTCACTAAAGGCTGCATGGATGACTGCATGGGCAGCTGACAACTGAAAAGGGAAACAGCAAAGAGGGAGATAAACTGAGCTGTGGACATTTCTCTGTCCAGAGGTGCAGTCATTTTGAATGTATACAAGTGGCACTCATTTTGGATATTTAAAGTGACAGTATTTTCATTCAGTTTCCAGGAATCTAAGAATAGGCTCTGTTGGCCAAGAATAGCATGGACATATGGGAGACTGACAACTGCAAAGGTTTTCTGGTTACCTAGTGCTGCTCTGACAAGAATATACCACAAATGGGATAGCCTTAACAAACAGGAGTTTATTCTTACTATTTGGAGGTTTTTAGTCCAAGTTCAAAGTGTCAGGCTCTAGGGGCTGAATGAAAGCCCCTCAACCTTGGGGAATAGCTCTACCTCCTGCTCCTGACCCACTGGAGCTAGGGGTGTTTCTTCACTCAGACAGCTGCTGGCCACTGAGGCTAAAAAGCCCCAGTGTTGACAAGTAAAAAGGCACAGTCCCAATGTTACCAAACCACATAGCAGGCCATTAACTTAAGTCTATTGTAAGTCTCAAGGTTGGCAGAACATAGCAGGCTATTGAGCAACAACATGGCTACACACAGGGTCCAAGCGTGTCATAGGCTTGAGATCATTCTCAAAGCTGCTCCTTGTATACAGGAATCAGACCACATACAAAAAGCAGCTACTCACAAGATAAAGCAGTAGAAATAAGGGACCAGGACACAGACCCAGAACACATCCCTAAGGAAGAAGTAG
>NW_006921697.1:8090607-8104529 GCF_000298275.1 Orycteropus afer afer | reverse complement strand
AACATTTGTTGGAAGAGAATTTCCCTGATATGATGAAAGACAAGAATATATCCATTCAAGAAGGCCAATGAACCCCTAATGGGATAGACCCCAAGAGAAAATCACCAAGACATACCACCATCAAACTCAACAAAACCAAAGACAGAGCAAGAATCCTGAAAGCAGCATGGGAAAAATGAAAAGTTACCTATAAAGGGCAACCAATAAGACTAAGCTCTGATTTCTCAGAAGAAACAATGCAGGCAAGAAGCAATGGGATGGTGTATATAAAACCCTTAAAGTTGAAACTAAATGTACATGGAATGTTGAATGTAATACAAACTTTGCTTTGCACCTAAAGAACAATAAAATAATAATAATAAAATAATAATAGTCTTTCATACACCACTTTTACTGAATTAAATAACAACTAGAAAGAAACTCAACAAAAATACAGAAGATCTAAATAACAACAATATATAAATAAATAAACAAAACCCTGAAAGAAAAAATTTCCAACCAAGAATTATATACCTGGCAAAACTGTCCCTGAAATATGATGGTGAAATTAGGGCATTTCCAGACAAGCAGAAATTAAAGGAATTTGTTAAAACAGGACCAACCTTACAAGAGATGAAAAAAGGAGTCCTTTGGACATAGAACCAACAACAGCAAACAAGAACTGACCATTAAAAAACATGATGACATAACCCAGAAACCAACACAGTTATGGAAGTAAATAAGCCTACAAGATTGTGAACAGGGAACCAGAGACATCAATTAGCAAATGAGGACAACTTGAAACCAGGGATACCAGGAAACGAGTCGGCAGTGGTTTGCAACAGGTAAGGGAGACCAGGAAGTGAGTGGAATAGTTTGGAATGGCGAAGGGAGACAAACTTTTCTGTCAGTTTGTCATCCTGTGGTGGCTTGTGTGTTGCTATGAGGCTGGAGGCTATGCAACTGGTGTGTCAAATGCCAGCAGGGTCACCCATGGTGGACAGGTTTCAGCAAAGCTTCCAGAATAAGATAGACTAGAAAGAAGAAAGAGGCCATCCACTTCTCAAAGAATTGTCCAGTGGGAACCATATGAATAGCAGTGAAATAATGTCTGATATATTATTAGAAAACTTTATGAATAACGCTGAAACATTGTCTGATTTAGTGTCGGAAGATGAGCGCTTTAGGCACTCAAGATACAACAGGAGAAGAGCTGCCTCCTCAGAGTAGAGCCCACCTTACTGATGTGGATAGAGTAAAGCCTTCAGGACCTCCAATTGCTGATGTGGGACAACTCAAAATGAGAAGAAACAGCTGCAAACATCCATTGATAACTGGAACATGGAATGTATGAAGTATGAATCTAGGAAAATGGGAAGTTGTCAAAAATTAAATGGAAATTAAAAAAAAAAATTATATCCTAGGCATTAGTGACCTGAAATGGACAGGTTATGGCCATTTTGAATAAGAAAACCATATGATCTACTATGCTGGGAATGACAAATTGAAGAGGAATGGTGTGACATTCATCATCACAAAGAATGTTTCAAGATCTCTCCTGAAGTACAATGCTGTCAGTGATAAAATAATACCCATATGCCTATAAGGAAGACCAGTTAATACTACTATTATTCAAATATGTGCACCAACCACCAAAGCCAAAGGTAAAGAACTTGAAAATTTTACCAACCTCTTTAGTCTGAAATTGATTGAATATGCAGTCAAGATGTGTTGATTATCACTGGTGATTTGAATGCAAAAGTTGGAAACAAAGAAGAATCAACACTGGTAGTTGGAAAACATGGCCTTGGTGATAGAAATAACACTGGAGATCACATGATAGAATTTTGCAAAACAAATGACTTATTCATTGCAAACACCTTTTTTCAACAACATAAATGGTGGCTATACACAAGGACTTTGCCAGATGGTATACACAGGAATCAGACTGACTATATCTGTTGCAAGAGGTGATGGAGAAGCTCAATATCTTCAACCAAAACAAGACCAGGAGCTGATTGTGGCACAACCATCAACTGCTCATATGCAAGTTCAACTTGAAGTTGAAGACAATTAAAATGGGTCCACGAGAGCCAAAATAAGACCTTGATTATATCCCTCCTGAATTTAGAGACTATATAAAGAATAGATTTGATGCATTGAACACCAAAGACCAAAAACCAGAGGAATTGTGGGATAACATCCAGAATATCATCCATGAAGAGAGCAATAGGTTATTAAAAAGAGAGGAAAGGAAGAAAAGACCAAAATGGATGTCAGAAGAGACTCTGAAACTTGCCCTTGAACAGATAGTAGCTAAAGCAAATAGATAGAATGACAAGATAAAACAGCTGAACAGAAGGTTTCAAAGAGAAGCTCGAGAAGACAAAGTCAATTATTATAACAAAACGTGCAAACATCTGGAGTTAGAAAACCAAAAGGGGAGAACATGCTCAGCAATTCTCAAACTGAGAAAACTGTACAGAAACTTTAAGCCTCAAGTTGCAATATTAGAAGATTCTATGGGCAATATGGTGAAAAAATGCAGGAAACATCCAAAGAAAATGGAAAGAATACACAGTCACTGTACCAAAAAGAATTGGTCAATGTTCATCCATTTTCGGAAGTAGAATATGATCAAGAACCAATGACACTGAAGGAAAAAGTCAAAGCTACATTGAAGGAATTGGTGAAAAATAAAACTCCAGGAATTGACATTGAGATGTTTCAACAAAAGGAAGCCATGCTGGAAGCACTCCCTTGGCTATGCCAGGAGATTTTGAAGACAGCTACCTGGCCAACTGACTGGAAGAGATCCATATTTTTACCCATTCCAAAGAAAGGTGATCCAACAGAAGGGGAAATTATCTAACAATATCATTGATATCAAATGCAAGTAAAGTCTCACTGAAGATAATTCAACAACTGTTGCAGCAGTATATTGAATAGAGAACTTCAAGAAATGCAAGTTAGATTCAGAACAGGACATGGAATGAAGGATATCATTGCTGACATCAGATGGATCGTGGCTGAAAGCAAAGTATACCAGAAAGATGTTCACTTGTGTTTTATTGACTATGCAAAAGCATTCAATTGTGTGGATCCTCACAATTATGGATAACATTGAGAAGAATCAGAATTCTTGAACACTGGGAGCTCTGGTGGCAAAGTGCCTAAGGCCTTTGACTGCTAACCAGAAGGATGATGGTCCAAACCCACAAGCCACTCTCAGAAGGAATATTGGGCAATCTACTTCCATAGTGATACCACCTTAGAAACCCAAGGGGAGGTCATTATGAATCGGATCCAACTTGGCGGCAGTGAGTTTGGTTTTTTGGTTTAACTGTATTCATGAGGAAACTGTATATAGGCCAGGAGGCTGTCATTCGAACAGAACAAAGGGACACTGCATGGTTTAAAACCAGGAAGGAAGTGTGTCAGGGTTGTATCCTTTCACCATACTTACTCAATCTGCATGCTGAGCAAATAATCCAAGAAGCTGGACTATATGAAGAAGAATGTGGCATCAGGAATAGAGGAAAGTTCATTAACAACCTGTAATACACAGATGACACAACTTTGATTGCTGAAAGTAAGGATGACTTGAACCACTTACTGATGAAGATTGAAGACTACCGTCTGCAGTACAGATTACACCTCAAAATAAAGAAAACAAATATCCTCACAACTGGACCAATAAGCAGCATCATGATGAATGGAGAAAAGACTGAAGTTGTCAAAGACTTCATATTACTTGGTTCTACAGTCAATGCCAATGGAAGCAACAATGAATACATCAGACGATGTATTGCATTGGGCCAATTTTTTGCAAAAGGCCTCTTTCAAGTGCTGAAGAACAAAGGTATCTCCTTGAAGACTAAGGTGTGCTTAACCCAAGCCATAGTATTTTCAATCACCTCATATGCATGTGAGAACTGACAATGAAGACTAATTGATGTATTGGCAAAAAATACTGAAAGTACCATGGACTGCTGCTTGAACAATTTCTCTTAGAAAGATCAGCACGAGGCTGGTCCCCATGAGGCAGAGGTCAAAGATGTCCCAAATGTCCAAACTACCATGCCACTCCATCATTTCAGACATTAATTCCTCCTCCTCCTCCCAGTAATTTCCCGAGTCTTAGGGTTCTGTATTTCACTGTAACGCCTCACAGAACTCACAGACACCCAAGGGTTCATCTCACGTAGTAGTGGTGGAGGCTGGCAGGCTGGCGAGTCCCAGGTCCTTGAGTAGGTCTGGTGGATCCTCCCAACTCTCGGGGTTTGATGAACCTCAATCAGCAGATCAGATGACGGCTGCTATCCCAAATCCAAGGGTGAGATGAGGATGATCCAAGACACAAAGCCTGGAGCAAGAAGAGAGCGAATCTTCCCAGGAGATTTGTAGGTATACCCTCAGGGAAGCTAAGGGTGGTGATTTGAATTATACCCTCCAGCAAGGCAGGACTCAAGATACATTCCACCTGCATTGCCTCAACAGAATTAACCTAAATCCCATCACAGAGTCAATTGCCAGTCATTATAGGGAATGACTACTACCAGCTGCCCAGCCAAGTTGATATCTGACCTTAACTACCACACTACCCCAAATAGACATGGATAAAGACATTTACAAAACATCACAGAATGGAGGACAATGGCTAGAAAGGCCACATCAAGCAATTCACTGCAACTGCTAAAAGAACTAACAAATCTGTCCTGGAAGAAGTGCAGTCAGAATGCTCCTTGGAAGCAAGAATAGCCAGATTTCATCTCACCTACTCTGGTCATGTTGTCAGAAGGGACCATTCGCTGGAGAAGGATATCATGCTTGGTAAAGTGGAGTGTCAACAGAAAAGGGGAAGCCCTCAACGAGATGGATTGACACAGTGGTTGCAATGATGAGCTCAGGTATAGCAAGGATCATAAGGCTGGCACAGGACCTGGTAATATTTCATTCTGTTATACATAGGTTTGCTGAGTCAGAGACAACTTGATGGCAGCTAACAACAACAACAAACCAAAAAAAGTGAAAAACTGTGTAGTTATGGAAGTTCTAAATGGTGAGGAAGATAGAATGGACTGTTCTAAACTTGGAAAGAAAAATTATAAATCACTGGATAACTTCCAAGAAGAATGATAATCCTTCTCATCAAAATGAAAAAGTAGACAAGCACAAATATTTAGCAAATACTAAAACAATACCAACAAAGGAAGTGATAACATGATTCATAAACAAAATGAGCTCAGCACAGAAAATTATACAAAGAAATCAGTAACACCACAAAAAACACATAACAAAATGACAGCAACAAAGTTATACTTGTCAATAATTACACTGAATGTCAATGGATTAAATGCACCACTCAAGAGATGGAGAGTAGCAGACTGGATAAGAAAAGATAACCTATCAATATACTGCCTATAAGAGAAACACTTTAGAGAGAAAGACAAAAATAGACTAAAAATCAAAGGTTGGAAAAAGATATAGCAAGCAAATGGCAACCATAAAAGAACAGGATTGGCAATATTAATTTCTGATAAAACTGACTTTAAGACAAAAACCACCATAAGTAGACTATTATAAGCCCTCTTTAATACTACAATTTAGTAATGCTTTCTCCCTCTTTTCTAACAAGTAAGGACCTCTGGCAGCACAGTGCTTAAGGTATTTAGCTGCTAACCAAAAGGTCCACAGTTTGAACCCTCCAGCTGCTCCACAGGAGAAAGAGGAGTCAGTCTGCTTTCATAAAGATTTACAGCCTTGGAAACCCTATGAGCCAGTTCTACCCTGTCCTATAGGGTCACTATAAGTCAGAATTGACTCAATGTCAGTGGGTTTGGTATTTGGAATTCTAACAAGTGAGACTAGAATCCATATTGAAATGAAATCAGTCCAGTTTTTTCTTTTCAAATCTTGCAATATTAAAGTAAGGCTTCATTTTTAAAACTACATTTATATTTATTGAACTGTATTTTGTCATCTGATATTTGATATCAAAGAATAACACCTCTGGGAGTCCTTAAGAGATGAAACATTTCATGATGGGTATATAAATTATAATTTAGAACCAGTAACAGTAACCAAGGGAGCTCTAACCAGAAGGTTGGTGGTTCAAACCCACCAGCCACTCCTTGGAAAGAAGATTAGGCAATCTACTTCTGTAGTGATACTGCCTCAGAAACCCAAGGAGGGATCACTATGAGTTGAGTCCAACTCAACGGCACATAACAACAACAACAATAAGAGACAAGGAAGGACATTATATAATGATTAAAGGATCCATTGAACAGGAGGACATAACCATAATAAATATCTATGCATCCAATGAAAGAGCCCCAAAATACGTAAATCAGACTTTAACAGAACTGAAAAGACAAAGATGACTCCACCATCATAGTAGGAGTCTAATACACCACTTTCAATGAAAGATAGAACAACTGGAAAGAAACTCAACAAAGACACAGAAGAGCTAAACAATACAATTCACCAACTTGACCTTATAAACATCTACAGAGCACTTCACCCAACAACAGTACAATATACATTCTTTTCCAGGGCACATTGAACATATGTTAGGCCACAAAGCAAGCCTTAATAAATTTAAAAACATGGAAATACTGCAAAACATCTTCTCAAATTACAATGCTACAAAATTAGAAATCAACAATAGGAAGGTCAACAGAAAAACAGCAAGCACATGGAAACTGAATTAGACCCTTTTTGAAAATGACTGGGTAATAGAAGAAATGAAAAATGAAATTTAAACATTCCTTGAATCAAATGAGAATGAAAACATAACATACTAAAATCTTTGGGATACAACAAAGCAGTGATCAGAGGCCAATTTATAACAATAAATGCATACATCAAAAAAGAAGAAAGAGCTAAAATCAACACCTTCACACAACATCTCCAATGATTAGATAAAGAGTAGCAAAAAAAAAAAAAAAAAGCCTACAGTCACCAGAACAGAAGAAATAATAAAGATTCAAGCAGAAATAAGTGAAACAGAAAATAAAAAGACAATAGGAAAAAAATCAACAAGACTAGAAGTTGTTGTTTTGAACAGATTAATAAAATTGATAAACTACTGGCAAATTTAACAAAGAGAGAGAGAAAATATAAAGAACAAGAATAAGAAACAAATTGGGCAACGTCACAACTGAACCAACAGAAATTAAAAGGATAACACTCCTCAAAAGGAAGATTGGGCAATCTACTTCCACAGTGATACTGCCTCGAAAACCCAAGGAGGGGTTTCTATGAGTCAGATCTGACTCGATGGAAAACAGAACAACAACAATCAGGATCTATGAAGAACTATACTCCAACAAATTTGAAAATCTGGAAGAAATGGACAAATTTTTAGAAACATACTACTTACCTAAACTAACACAGACTGAGGTGGAAAATTTGAACAGACCCATAACAAAGAAGAAATTAAACAGGTCATAAAAAAATTACCAACAACAGCAAAAAAAAAAAAGCCCTGGCCCAAATGATTTCACTGGAGAATTCCAATGAACGTTCACAGAAGAATTGACACCAATGCTACTCAAACTGTTGCAGAACACAGAAAAGGATGAAATCCTCCCTAATTCATTTCATGAAGCAAGAATAATCTTGATACCAAAACCAGGCAAAGACATCACTAAAAAGGAATACTACAGACCAATATCCATCATGAATATAGATAAAGATATCTTCAACAAAATCCTAGCCAATAGACTCCAACAACATACCCAAAAAATTATATAGTATGAACAAGTGGGGTTCATACCAGGTATGCAAGGATGGTTCAGCATTAGAAAACAATCAACATCATCCACCATATAAATAAAACAAAGGAAAAGAAACACATGATCATATTAATCAATGCAGAAAAGGCATGTCATAAAATCCAACACCCATTCCTGATCAAAACTCTTAGCAAAATAGCAGTAGAGAGGACATTCCTCAACACTATAAAGGGCATCTATGCAAAACCAAGGGAGCTCTGGTAGCATAGTGGCTAAGACACTTGCCTGCTAACCAGACGGCTGGCAGTTCAAACCCACCAGCCACTCCTCGGAAGGAAGGTTGGGCAATCCTACTTCCGTAGTGATACTGCCTTGGAAACCCAAGGAGGGGTCGCTATGAGTCGGGTTTGACTTGACGGCACATAACAAGTACAACAACAATGCAAAACCAACAGCCAACATTATTCTCAATGGAGAGAGACTGAAACCATTTCCCTTATGAACAGAAACCAGACAAGGATGCCCTCTATCACCACTTCTATTCAACACTGTACTGGAAGTCCTAGCTAGGGCCATAAGGCAAGAAAGGGAAATCAAAGGCATCCAAATTGGTAAAGAACAAGTCAAACTATCCCTATTTGCTGATATGAGCCTATACATAGAAAACCCAAGAGACTCAGCAAAAAAACTACTGGAACTAAATGAGAGATTTAGTATTTTGGTGGGATACAAGATCAACATACAAAAGTCAGTTGGATTTCTCTACACCAGCAAAGAGATTGCTGAAAAGGAAATAAGGAAATCAATACCATTTATAATACCTACAAAAAAAAATAAAATACATGATAAAAATATAAGTAAATGAAATTTATTTATTTATATAAATAAAATTTATTTTATTTATAAAAATAAAATAAATCTTACCAGAGACACAAAAGACCTGTACAAAGAAAACTACAAAACACTACTTCAAGAAACCATAAGATATCTCCATAAATAGAAGAACATACCATACTCATGGATAGGAAGATTGAACATTGTGAAAATATCAGTACTACCCTAAGCAATGTATACATTCGATGCAATCCTAATCCAGATCCCATCAACATTCTTTAAGGATATGGAAAAAGCAATCACTAATTTTATATGGAAAGGAAGAGATCTCAGACAAGCAAAGCACTACTGAAGAAGAACAACAAAGGAGGAGGTCTCACACTGCCGGATCTCAAACCTACTATACAGCCACAATAGTCAAAACAGTCTGGTAATGGTACAATGATAGACACATAGACCAGTGGAACAGAACTGAGAACCCAGAAATAGATCCATCGACCTATGGTCAGCTGATTTTTGCAAAGGGCTGAAATCCATTAAATGGGGAAGAAATAGTCCCTTTAACAAATGGTGCTGGCAAAACTGGATATCCATTTGCAGAATAATAAAACAAGATCTTTACTTCACACCACACATAAAAACTAACTCCAGATGGATCAAAGACTTAAATGTGAAATCTAAAACTATAAAGTTCCTCAAGGAAGAACTAGGGGCAAATTTAGGGGCCCAAATTTATGGCATAAATAGACTATCAAGCATCCCAAAATGCACAAACAGCCAAAGAGAAACTAGATGAATGCGACCTTCTAAAAATTAAATTTTTATGTGCTTCCAAAGATTTCTCCAAAAGTGTAAAAATAGGACCTACTGATTGGGAAAAAATATTTGGCAATGACATATCTGACAAGGGATTTATCTCTAAAATTTACAGAAAACTCCAACACCTTAACAATAAAACAACAAACAATCCAATTCAAAAGCAGGCAGAAGACATGAGTAGACATTTCACCAAAGAGGATATTCAGGTGGCCAAGAAACACATGAAGAAATGTTCACAATCATTAGCCATTAGAAGATGCAAATCAAAACAACAATGAGATACCACCTGGTCCCAGCACTAATAGCAAAGTTCAACAAGACAGAAAATAACAAATGCTGGCGAGGATGTAGAGTGACTGGGACTGTCATACACTGCTGGTAGGATTGTAAAATGATACAACCACTGTGGAAATCAGTATGGTGATTCCTTAAAATGTTGGAATTAGAAATACCATTTGATCTAGCAATCTCATTAATAGTTATATATCCAAAAGAGGTGAGAGCCAAGACAAGAACATGCATACCCATGTTCATCACAGCACTATATACAATAGCAGATATAATCATTATTTAAAAAAAAAAACAAAAACTTTTTTATAAAGTAAAAATCCTTTCATCCACCAGAGCTCCCAACAATTTGACAGTTCCTCAAAAAGTAAAACATAGAATTACGTTTATGACTCAGCAATTCCATATAGACCCAAGAGACTTGAAAACAGCAACACAAACAGACACATGTACATGATTGTTCATTCCAGTGCTAGTCATAGTAGTTAAAAAGGTAGAAACAACCTAAATATCCATCTACAGATGACTTGATTATAAAACATGTGGGACATACATGCAACAGGATATTATTCAGCCATAAAGAGAAATAAAGTTCTGATACATGTGTTAAACCGAAAATCATATTAAGGCAATAATAGAGATTGATTGAAGTTTATTTAACATACAATTTCCAAATCGGGATATCATTTCAAGTAGGGAGTAAAAATGCTCTAAGGATGAGGGAACTTCAATTGGACTCACTCCCATGGCTTAACTTTTTGTCAGCCAAACAATAGACAGGACTACGAGTTGAACAATTACACCAGGGATATGCATTTCTTAGAACAGTTAACCATGGGAGATCAGAAGGGCAGCATTTGCACAGGGAGAAATCTAGGCATGAAGGAACAAATAGGTAAGAAGGATACAGGGAAGGGATAAGTGCAGAGAGGAAGGAGAAGGAGAACTGTTACATTGTGGAGATTATAATCAGTGTCACAAAACAAAATATATGAACTGTTGAATGTAAAATGAATCTGCTTTGTTTAAAATTTGCATGCAAATCATAATAAAAAGTTAAAAAAAAAAAAGATAGAAAACCTCTAAAGACTTTTATACCCAATCTTATTGTCACTGCCATAGAGAAAGAACCAGAATACAACTGATAAAAAATTTGGAGTCAGGAAGGAGTTCATATAGCATTGTCTTGAAGAACATCTAAAACAATCACTTATTTACCCTAAAACATACCTCTAGTCTGACCTTTGTAGTCTTATTTCCTGAAACTGATTGAATCCTTTAAAAGAACACAATGCCCAAGAAAAAATGGTCTTACTAGATTATCTAGATCATTGTTTGGCTCAAAGGTGACTTTTAGAAACCAGTTTCTTCAAGGCTCAAGGTTTAAGAGGACAGCTAATAGAAAATGGCCTTAGCAGGATTACCCCAACTCCATGAACCCAAGCAATTTAGATTCCAAGAGAATTAAAATGGTTTCTCATATGCTACGTCATGGACAAACCTTGAGAACATTATGTTGACTGAAGTAAGTCACTCAGAAAAGAGCAAACAGTACATGATCTCACTCATGTTGTTGTTGTTGTTATGTGCCATAGAATTGGACCCAACTCATAGCGACCCTTCCTTGTGTTTCCAAGGTGGTATCACTACGGAAGTAGATTGCCCAACCTTCCTTCCGAGGAGTGGCTGGTGAGTCTCACTCATAAAATATCTGGAATAAGCCATTGTATAGGGATCAAAGTTTATTAGAAGTTACCAGGGGCAGGAGGAAAGGGGAAATGGAAAGTCATTTTCTAGGAAGCATTAAGTTTCTGTTTATGGTGACAGAAAATATGGCAACAGATATCGGTGATGGTTGCACAGCATAATTAATGTAATTGAAGTCATTAAATTGTACACATGAAAAATATTAAATTGGCAAATGTTATGTAATATACACTTTTACAAAAAAAAATTTTAAAGCCCTTTCATGCCCATTATTTTATTTCATCCTCATTGTAACCCTAGGTGGACAGGGCAGGCCTGAGACTATTAGTCTCATTTGATTGAGAAGGAAGCCAAATTTTGATGATGTGACAAACCCAAATCATACAGCCACCTAGTAACTGTGACTGGAAAAGTGTCCATATCTCCTGACACCAACCAGCCTAGTGTTCCTTCCAACAATAAGAAGGAAGAATGGATACCTAAGAAAAACAATAATGACTAATACTTCTATTGTACTTAACATATATTAAGTGCTTTATGCTTTACGTATATTAACTCATTTAAACCTTCTCATAACCCTCTAAGGTTGGTACTACAGGTAGTCTCTTACAACATGTTGTAGTTATGACTTACTTATGACATATTGTAGTTATGACAAACTTCACTTACAACTATCCTTTTTTGTGGGGAGGGGGTACATCTTATCATTAGTAGTGTGTACTACATACAGTGTTGCATCTCATAATTTATTAATGTTATCATTCTAATGCCGACCTCCAAAGACAAATAGAAATCAAATTTATGAGGATACTGAAAATAAACCAAAACCAAACCCACTGCTGTCGACTCATATCAGACTCATGGCGACCCCTCCTTGGGTTTCCAAGGCAGTATCATTATGGAAGTATAGTGTCCAGCCTTCTTTCCAAGGAGTGGCTGGTGGGTTTGAACCACCAGCCTTCTGGTTAGCAGTCAGATGCCTTAGGCACTATGCTACCAGAGCTCCTACTCAAAATAAAAGGCAATCATAATTAAAACTAAGAAAAATGAGGTATTCCACTTACATCAGAACTGACTTAAGATGGAGTCATCAGAACAGAGCCCCATCATAATTTGGGGACTACCTCTATTGTGGTTTCTACATTACAGATGAGGTGACTGAGACACAGAATGGTTAAGGTACTTCCCGGAAGACACAAAGCAGGCAGATGGCGGAGTCAATATTCAAACCAAGAGTCTAATTCCAGGATTTGTGCTCCTAATCACTACATTAAGTATGATGGAAGGAGGGATTTTTCTGGGGTCCCAGAAGTGGAGGCACTTTCCTTTGGGTAAGAGGAAGTTTTAAGAAGTCCTGCCTATAAGGGCATCCTGAGCTGTTAAAGCTTAGGTTGATTTAAATGCAGGTGCCTCACACAAAAAGCCTGGAAGGGAAGTGTGCTAAAGAAGCAGGTGCTGAATTGCAGAAAAGTTAAATATGGAATGGGAGCATCGAAGGCTGCAATAAGAGCAAGGAGGGTAAAACCCAATTTCAAAACACAGCCTCAGGCAATGATTTGGAGGGAAAAACCAATATATGTGGTATCACATAATAACTGTAGCAACACCTTCCATTTACCTTACCCTTTCTTTTGGAGGAGGCCAAAGGAGTTCACAATTGTTATTACAATTCCTTCTTGAGGCCTGTGACCAGCTGAGGATGGCTGTGGGCTTTTATGCTTTACACAGGGGAAAGGGGAAGCACTGAACAGTCAATGCAGAAATCACACAGCAGCAAAGTATTTGTTAAAGCCAACTGTCTGGATTCAAACACTGATAGGCAAAAGCCAGTACAAAGAAAATCAATTCACAAATGATTGATTTGTATAAAACTTTTCACACAAATACCCTAAACTCACTCTAGGAGAGTTGGCTCCAACCATTTGACCTCCCAGGCTGAGTAGAAGTAGCAAATATAGGTGTACAAAGAAGGGTGGAGACGTGAGACAAGGGATCAGGAGCAGGAGTGGGAAATAAATGACAAAAATAGAAGAGACAGTAAAGTTCTTATGGGAAAATGTCCACTTATTCATGGATAAAGTCATCAGCAAGTCAGGATAAAATATCCTCAGTGAACCAATGAATTGGTCATTCATCAAATCAATCACTCAGCAAACTGGCTTTTACCCAACTGGTCTGGCAGTCCTGCAGGGTCCCTTTTGTTATTTGGGAACAGAGGGGAATTGTATCTTTAACTCACTCTATCTTCTCTCCTCCCATCAGATTTCCCTGGACACACCAGAACTCAGTGACCTCTGCCCACAAAATCAGCTCTCTGGAAATGATCTGATATCTGTCATCACCTCTTCCTTGTATTACTTATTTTTCTCTTTTTACTCATTTTATAGGAGCTCTGGTGACATAGTACCTAAGGCATTTGACTTCTAACCAGAAGGCTGATGATTCAAACCCACCAGCCACTCCTCGGAAGGAAGGTTGGGCAATCTACTTCCGTAGTGATTCTGCCTTGGAAACTGAAGGAGGGGTTGCCATTAATAGGGTCTGACTCAATGG
>NW_006921697.1:8085336-8090507 GCF_000298275.1 Orycteropus afer afer | reverse complement strand
CTCCTGCTCACCCCTACACTTTTACTTGTGTTCCTTATAACTTAGGACAACCTCTCCCTTCCTTCTAGTTGACCAATCCATTTTAGTGTGCAAATCAAATTACCTAAGGAATTAGACTGGTGGTAGTTGCACAACTCTATAAATATACTAATTATCATTGTTTATACATTTAAAACAGGTGAATTTTATGATGTATAAATTATACCTCAATAAAGCTTTATTTTTAATTTTTTTCACTTATTATATATACTTCACCTAAGCTATCTACTTTAAAAATACAGATTTCCAGCCCTACCGCTACAAATTTTAATTCACTAGTCTGCATTTTTTAAATGTAAACATACTATAATTTATTTATTCATTATATTTTTAAACATTTTTTATTCTGATAAGCATAGACCAATTCAACAATTTCCACATGTACAGTCCAGTGACACTGATTACATTCTTCAAGTTGCACAACATTCTCATTCTCCTCTCCTGAATTTTTCCTCCTCCATTAAAATAAACTCACTGCCCCCTAAGCAGTGATAAACCAAAAAATCCAAACTCACTGCCATCAAGTCAATTCTGACTCATAGCAACCCCCGCTGGGTTCCCAAGGTGAAGTGATTTATGGAAGTAGATTGCTCCATCTTCCTTCCATGGAGTGGCTGGTGGGTTTGAACTATCAATCTTCTGGTTAGCAGTCAAATGTCTTAGACACTGTATTACCAGATAGCCACACCCCTGGTAGCCACAATTAATTTTTGATTTCTATGTATTTGCTTGAAGCTCAGGTGAAACAGTGGTTAAAGTTCTCAGCTGCAAACCTAAATCTCAGCAGTTCAAACCTACCAGCCATTCCAAAGGAGAAGGATGTGGCATTCTGCCTCTGTAAAGATTTACAACCTTAGAAACATTATTGTCCTACAGGGTTCTTATGAGTTGGAATCAACTCAACAGCAATGGGTTTGGTTTGGGGTTATATATTTGCTTATTTTATATAATTGAGTATTTGTCCTTCTGCTACTGACTTATTTACTCAATATGATGTTTTCAAAGTTTATTCATGTTGTGGCATGCATCAAGACTTCATTTGTCTTATGACTAAGATTCCATTTTATGTATATACCCTATTTTATTTGTTCCTTTAACAGTAGATGGAGTTTTCAGTTGTTTCCACCTTTGACTATTGTGAAAAATGATGCAATGACCAATGACGTGTAAGTTTTGGTTTGCGTTCCTGACTTCATTTCTTCTGGATACATACCTAGGATTAGGATTGCTGGGTTATATGATAGATCTATGTTCAGTTTGGCTGTACCAAGTAATCTGTATTTTTAAAAATAAGCCACATGCAATTCTGGTGTCTGTGGGCTGTAGTATTTTGCTCTAGGAAATACCATTTCACTTAAAGACCTAGATCAAATGGTGTCTCCTCCATCAAACCCTTTCAAACAGGAATAATTTCTCCCTTCTTTAAACTTTGTATCATCACTGTCAGTGAACTTAACCCATTCTGCTCCATATTACTGCTTTCTATAGATAGATATCTCTTTCCTACTGGGCTTTCCTACTGATAATTTGAAAGTCAAGAACATATCTTCCTCATGTTCTGGTATCCCATGATTCTTCAGACATTTTGGTTATGTATACTTTGACTCATTTCACAGATGATTAGAAGTCACTTGTATCTATCATGTAGTACTGAGAAAATAGTGGATAAAGGATGTATAGATGTATAAACAGTTGGATGGAGGATGAGTGTGTAGCTGATGGATAGAGAGATGAATTAGAAGGACGGTTGCTTAAATGGTAGATGAATGATGGTTAGGTAAATGAACTGGTGGCTAGACAAATGTATAAATAAGAAGGAACAAAGGAATAAAGGAATGAAAGGAGTTACTTACTCCAAAATGTGAATAGCGACCCCACTGTTCTTTTCAAAAGCTAGTGGAGTTAGGGGAACATCATTCCATTGTATACACTTAAGCATAGGATGACATTATAAATTACATGAGAGGATCAGAGGACCTACGTGAGTCCCTGTCTTGCTACTATTTCCAAGAGTGACCTTGGCCAAGTTATTTTTATTGCCTGAATCCCAGTTTTTTACATGTAAATGGAAACTATCACCCCTATTCTGCTTCCTCACTAGGTTATTTTTGAGGACCATACTGTTTAATGAAGGTGAAAAAATATACAATGCAAGTATCTTACAAGAATTTCTATGGGACACAGGGAAATAAAAAAATAAATTTCAATGATATTTCTTACTCCTACAAGTGTCCAAGAAAACAAGCTACACCTCAACCAGATTCTTGGCAAACTTACAGCTCCTTTATTCTCTGCTTATGAAATGGTAGCTTCCTGGTTAGGTATAGTTTTTTTTTTTTTTTTTTTCATTTTATTTTGATTTGGTTGAAGATTTACAGAGTAAATTCACTTTTCATACAGGAGTTCACATATACTTTGCCCCATGTCATTGACCAAAATTTACAATGCAACAGCTCCCCTCCCACTTCCTCCCCATAGTTACCTCTTCCCAGTGTCCATCCTTCCATACTCTTCTGCGCCCTGAGCTGTCTCCCTGTGCATAAGCAGCCCTTCCTTCTCCCATGATTGTTCTCTCCAGGGTGTGTGCCTACTTGAGGTAAATGTTTAACTCACTTGCCTGTTCTTTGTTTGGCTGGAAACCACAGGTGTGGGTTCAATCCCAGACCTGAAGGGCAGGTAGGGGCCATAGTCTCAGTGGTTTCACCAGGCTCTATTGGACCAGCAAACCTGGTCCCCACCTTCTTTTTTTTTTTTGCCTCCAAATGATTTTGAGTTTTGTTCCACATTGTTCTCCCTCTCTATGCAGAATCTTGTACATCCCTTCCATGTGGATGACAGTGGTAGCCGGGCACCATCTAGTTCTTCTGGTCTCATAGTTGTATAGGTTGCAGATCAGATGGTGTACCAGTTGCTAGGACTGATTGTTTCCATTCATTTGGTTTTCTTCTTTCTTCTTGATGAGGATACACCCATTGTTGCATCCAGATGGCAGCTTGCCAGCTTTTAAGATACCAGTCGCTACTCGCCAAAGTAGGAGGTGGAACAATGTTTTGTATAGTACGTTATGCCAATTGAGCTTGATGTCCCCTGCGACTATGGTCCCAAGCCTGCAGGATCAACTACTCAGTCCCTCTGGGTAGCTGGCTGTGACCAAGCGATGACCATAACCTTGCCCCTTGTCAGCTCTACTATACACCTGGGAATTCTGATCACTTACATAAACTTATAGGACCATTGTCTGCCAACCCTATATATGATCTTGGATACACTCCCCATTTAGACATACCTAATTGTTTAGCCTGTCCACCTATCTATCTGTCCATATACCCCTGTTTGCCTTCACTGACAACTCAGTACTGTATATGCAAAAGGGTTCATATTTGTTGTCTGTACTTCCCATGTACCTCTCTATGTCTTTCTCATCCTCAATAGTGCCATATTGGTCACTCCCATTTGGTACATTGCCCTTCTCTTCATGGTTGGGTATAGTTTTGAGGAAAGAAAAGAAAATCCTAGGCTTGGATCAGAAAGAATGGGTTTTGAACCCACATCCCCAACATTTATAAGCTATGCGAGTTTGGAAAAATTGTTTATTTTTTCCTAAACAAAGGGTTGTCATGAATCAGAATCAACTGAATGGCAACTGGAAAGTATAAAAATGGACATAACAACATCTACCTTACTGAACTAAGAGAATTAAAATACTGATATTTGTAAAGCACCCAGTAAAAAGCAAGGCCGAAAGCATCGAAGATAGTGCTCTGTGCTTACTATTTTCTCTCCTTC
Organism: Orycteropus afer afer; assembly: GCF_000298275.1. Lineage (NCBI taxonomy): Eukaryota > Metazoa > Chordata > Mammalia > Tubulidentata > Orycteropodidae > Orycteropus > Orycteropus afer. The sequence goes on along the minus strand of NW_006921697.1, from coordinate 8,086,682 downwards.
CACGGAAACTGGTGTTGGGATGGCAATGAAGTGAATTAAGCACTTAGAGGTAAAGGTAGTCTTCAGTTTGTCTAGTTAACCTTTCTCCCTAAATTCTCATTGATCACTGTTCATAGAGATTTCTTGTGCTTCCTACCTCTCCCTAATACCACCTTTATCATTCTAAAGTTTCTGTTTGTGTCCACACAGACAAAAGCAATAGATTCCCATATTTTTCATTTATTTAAACACTTGTTACATACCAAATTCACTAACTGTATATTGATCATCTATTCCTATATGTCCAGAAGCACCAGGATAGGAACATTTAGTGCATGCAAAGTAAGAACTTCACTTTGTAGCCATCCCTTTTAGGACTCAGACTTATGGAATGCATATAGCTTGAAACCAAGAATCACCTTGTCAAGCGTTCAGCCTAATTACCTTGAGCATCATATACAGATTCATAGATTCAAGCCAAAACAAAAACAAAATTATTTATGTCTCAGAAAAGATGAGTCATGTTGGTTTCAATGCTTCATTCAAATACATAACAGAAAAGCACTAGACTGGAGTGAGGGATTCTGAGATCTCATCTGAGACCTATTATCAACAGCATATGATTTTAAGCAAGCCCATTCCCCTCTTTGGACCTTGAATATGCAAAATAGGTGTCTTAGAATGAATTCTCTAGAGGAGTAAAATCAGTGAAGTGTGTGTATATTTATATAAACATATATAGAGAGATTTATTTCCAGGAAATGGCTCACACAGTTGTGCAGGCTGGCAAGTCCAAAATCTATGGGTCAGGCATCAGGTTGGAGCCTTCTCCTGACTCATGTTATTGCAGAGGCTGACAAACCCAAAACCAGCAGATGGAAGGCTGCTAGCTCACATTCCAAATCAGAAGATGATGAGTCATATGCAGGATCAAGAAAAGGTCAATTTTTCCAGAATATCTACATATATTAGATGCAGGCTATGTTCCAAAAGACACGCCCCTATTAACTGATTGGTTGCTTACATCATATCACAAAATGGAGAATGATTTCATAACATCTGTCAAACTACTGAAAATCATATTGTTGTTGTTGTTAAGTGCCGTCGAGTCATTTCTGACTCATGGCGACCCCATGCACAGCAGAACGAAACACTGCCCGATCCCGCGCCAGCCCCACAATCCCCGCTATACTTGAGCCTATCATCACAGCCACCGTATCAATCCATCTCCTTGAAGGCCTCCCCCTCTTTCATCGACCCTCCACCCTACCAAGCATGACATCCTTCTCTAGGGAATGGTCCCTTCTGACAACATGACCAAAATAGGTGAGACGAAGTCTGGCCATTCTTGCTTCCAAGGAGCATTC
>NW_006921697.1:8071100-8084536 GCF_000298275.1 Orycteropus afer afer | reverse complement strand
TGAACCTCTGGAAGTTCTCTGTCAATATACTGCTGCAAACGTTTCTGAATTATCTTCAGTAAGATCTTACTTGCATGTGATATTAATGATATGTCTGAAAATCATAACCTAGCCAAATTGGCACATAACCTTAACCTCACAACAAGAAGTTAGTCTGGGATCTAGATAGCTTTGAATCTCCTCTAACTCTATGCTAACTCCAACTGATTGGTAGTGGCTGCCTGGTAGTGGTGTGTTATGAAGAATTCCGAGGTTGCATTGGTATTAATTCATGACGTCTGTTCTTTGAAGAGAAAGGAGTCATGGCAAGTATGTCATTTTTTTTTTTTTCCATCTCTAAGTTAGGTGATTATTAACACATTTTTATTCCAGATAATATATGGTTTGATATTTTTAAGTTCAAATACTCTGCCAGGAGAGAAAGCATAGTGAATGAGGAGGCTTGGAAAGAGAACCATGGCTTCTCCAAACCATTTGTGGTAGTTAAGTTTGTGTCAACTTGGCTGGGCCTGGTTGAGTGGCTGGGCAGCTGGATGTAGTATTCCCCATGAGGAGATTGGTAATCAACTCCATGGTGGGATCTACTGTGAGCAGCTGAGTAGCTGCCTTAGGAATGTGGTCTGCTTCCTGTATATAAGGAAAAGCCTAGGGGAATGGTCTCTAGCTTATGGCATGCTTGAACCCTGCACGTAACCGCATTGTTGTTCAGCAGCCTGCCATGCTCTGCTGACCTTGGGACTTAACAATGGACTTGAATTAATGGTCTGTCATGTGGTTTGGTAATATCGGGACTGTGTCTGTTTATTTGTCAACTTTGGGCTTGTCAGCCTCAGCAGCCAGCAGATGAGTGAAGAAAAGCCTCCAGCTTCAGTGGGCCAAGAGCAGAAGGCAGAGTTGAAGACCAAGGTTGAGGGGCTTTCACTCCTCTAGAGAACTCATCAAGTGCCCCTAGAGCCTGGCACATGAACTCGGACTTAAAGCCTCCAAACTGTAAGAGAATAAATGGTTTCTTCAAGCCATCCCATTTGTGGTATATTCTCATTAGAGTGGTTGTAGGTAACTGAAACACCATTGTCTTCCATCCTCCCGGCCCACCTCTGCTCTGGAGAAACTCTTGTGATTCCTTCATCCTTTTAATTTGAGCTGGAATCAAATTAACAGTTTGATTGTTTAACTGTTTTTCTAATTGCCACTACCTGAGGATTATGACTAGAACTAAACTTGATTTATTGCAGTGATGCTGTTTATAAATAAAATATCCTGGCATATTTTAATCCTCAGGTAGTGGCAACTTGGAAACTGTCTCAGGCTGCGTTCTTGAAAGAAGCAAAACCAGTGAAGCTTAGAGAGAGAGAGAGAAAAAGAGAGAGAGAGAGAGAGAGAGAGAGAGAGAGAGATGTATCTCAAAGAAATGATTCACACAATTATATACTCTGGCAAATCCCAAGTCCATGGGTCAAATGTCAAGCTAGAGGCTTCTCCTGACTCATGCAGCTGCAGGGACTGATGAACCCCCAAGATTGGCAGGTAGTATAGCAGGCTGCTGGATTTGGAGGCTGGTGAATCCAAGATCAGCAGGTAAAATGGAAGGTTGTTGGCTCACAGGCTATGAAGGTAACAATTCCAAAATTGGCAGGCAACACAGTAGGTCATTGTTTCAGGCCCAGGAAATGGAGATGATAACAAGCTAGATGCAGGATCCAGGATAAGCAGAAAGCCAGAGATTATCTGCTTTTCTGAGAAATATTTAAATAATCTTGGTTTTTGGCTTGAATCCATGAATCTGTATGTTCAAGTTAATCAGGCTGAACACATGATATGGTGATACTTCGTTTTACGCTATATATATTTTCTATAAGTCTGAGTCTTAAAAGAGATTGCTACAAGGTGAAGTTATTACTTTCTATATATACTGGAAGCAGGCCACACCCTGAAGGAAACTCCCTTTCAACTGACTGACTGCTCATAGCAGATCTCATCTTGGAAGTGATTACATTATATCAGATCTCATCACGGAGGATATCTGCATAATAAATGCTAAACCACTTAGAATCATGGCCCAGGCAAGTTGAAACACAACTTTAACCATCACAGAAACTGATTAAAGTCTTTGTTAATTTGATTCCAGTTCAAATTAAGAGGGTGAAGGAATCACAAGGCTATCTCCAGAGAAGAGGTGGGCCAGTCCTATCTGGGAGGATGGAAGACAATGGTTTGAGGAAGGCATGGTTTTCTTCCCAAATATCCTCATTCACTATGTTTTCTCTCCTGAGAGGGCATTTGGATTTAAAAATATTAAATCATATATTATCTGGTGTCTTAATGATCATCTAACTTAGAAGGGAGCTCTGGTGGCATACTGGTTAAAGCATTTGGCTGTTAACCAAAAGGTCAGTGGTTCAAACCCAACTGCTCCATGGAAGAAAGATAAGACAGTCTGCTTCCATAAAGATTTATAGCCTTGTAAACCCTATGGGGCAGTTCTATTCTGTCCTAAAGGGTGGCTATGAATTAGAATCAACTTGATGGCAGTAGATTGGGATGGTGTAGAAACCAGAGAAGGGTCAAAGCTTCACTGAGAGGAATCCAAAGAAGCCAGCCATCTGAAGTCTTTTAGGACTAAATATCAGTCCACTGACACTCACTCAGGTGCACCCCACACTTCTCTCTTCTCTGCCAACTTACTCCTGACACACTGGTTACAATACAGCTAATCAACACCTGAAAAGAATCTAAATAACGATGCTCTGTAAGCAGGGTAGAAGAATACCACTTTCACCCAGATCAACCCAGTCTTTGTAAAACAGTCTTTCCCCACCCTTGCAGCGCAGTCTGCTGAGCTCTCCATTCCATGTCCTAGAAAGCTCTAACCTCATTAAACAATGAGGCTTCAGGGGTGTGGAGAACTCATGAGCAGTGGCAATAATCTCCCTTGTGCCATCTCAGATCCAGCACACAGCAAGAGTGCCTGGGCTCTAATGTGGTGGCTCATCTGCTTATACCTCCAGCTCTTGGTTATTGAGGGAGGGAGAGTCTTTCTTTCTGGGTTTTAGCCAGGAACAAATTACCCAATGAGCAAGCTAAGCACATGTTTAGAGTATCAACAAAACAGGGAAACAGGGGCATCAGTTGTCAAAAGTAAAGATCCATGGATGCCAAGCAGATAACATAAGGAAAAGCAAGCACCCAAGTAAAAAGGAATTGGCAGAACACTACATGAAACTGATAACATTTTATAAATTTTGTTTACAACAACAATTATATTTTCCTTTCTATTTCTGACCAATCAGGTATAGTCTCACACGCAGTTCTCTCTTCTAAACCGCATAAGGACACTCCAGCAGCACTGACTCATGACATTATCTTGTTCTGTGCAAAGCAAACCAAAACATGTCTTTAGATTGAGCACACCCTTATATTTGTATCATGCTCTTTGCAATCATTCTTATCCCAGTCAAGTATCAGCAATAGTCTAATGAACTGTGAAGACACAGCATCAAAGGACAGAAAGTGAGTGCACACATTTTTTAACCATTATTTCAAGATGAAAAACTTTCATGAAGATCTGTGAAGGACCCACCAACAAACATCATATGACAAACAAATGAAATTATTTCCTACTGGCCTTGTAAGCACTTTTCTTTTGATTATCTCAGACCTGAAGAACAAAATTATATATTTCATATTTTTTCTTACTGATTTTCAAATATAAATTTTTGTGTTAACATCTAAGTTCAAATGTAAACTCTAATTTATAAGTTTTACAAATTTTATTTATTTTCAATTATTCAAATATATTTGTTATAAAAAAAAAACAAAAACTCACTGTCATTGAGTCATTTCCAACTCATAGAAACTCCTTCTTAAGTTTCTGAGATGGTAAAACTAAAGAAGTAGATTGCCCAATCTTCTTTCCAAGTAGTGGCTGGTGGATTCAAACTGCCAGCCTTCTGGTTAGCAGGCAAATGCCTTAGGCACTATGCCACCAGAGCTCCCTTATTTGTTATGGTACAATCAAATTTAAAAAGTGACATAATTTTATATCCAAGTAAAATGAAACAGCAACAACTAAGTGTAGAGCAAAAATGAAAGCTTGCAGAAGATAAATGGAAAAGGATTTGGGAATTCCTAAAGACAATTCCAAAATTAACTTTCTTTTTAAAATATAATGAATCCAAAGAGATTTCTTCTGTTGAATGCTTGAGTTTAATTAGTGTACATAGTTGTACTCGTACTGCTGGTATTGAAATTACTGAGAGCTCTGGTAGTGCAGTGCCTAAGGCACTTGACTGCTAACCAGAAGGCTGGTGGTTCAAATCCACCAGCCACTCCTCAGAAGGAAGGTTGGGCAATCTACTTCTGTAGAGATACCTCCTCGGAAACTCAAGGAGGGGTTGCTATGAGTCGGGTCTGACTCGAGGGCACATAACAACAACAACAATAGCAATACAAATATAACAAATTTTGGAAAATTCTGCATCCATTCCTTAAATGAGGTAGAAAGTATAACTATTTTAGAATCTGAAATAGTTGCATCTGCAGATTCCATAATTAACAGACATACAGATCCTTCTTTGTGGACTAATTTTTCTTCTAGTGATGTAAATGATCTGATCAAAAGAAAGTCAAGTGATTCACATTACAATGGACCATTTGAAAATTCATAGTGAAAATTTCTCGATGGTAAACAAACACAGTTCTCTAGCCAGAATATATTTCTAGGGTTTGTTAATTACAAGAGGGAATGGCTACTGTAGTTTCTATCAGTCAACTCTGTATGCTGTTTTGTTTGCAAACTATTAATTCCTAAATCATTTAATTCTTGATTTGCTATGGATGGATTTAGCAATTGGTGCAACTCAATTATGATTGATGAACATGAAAACAGTTCCATTCCCAAATAGTGTATGTTGTCATATTTAAACTGAAGATATGGTTTTGGCTTAACTTATGAAGGAAAAACACAAACTAATGAAGAACGTCTGAATTAGAAAACTATTACAATGCATCGTTACTGTCATTACAATCACTGAACATGGACTGTCATTTTGAGGAAGAAATAAAGTGTTTGGGTCCCCACAAAATGGAAATTTAGGGGGCTTACTTGAACTTATTGCTCAGTTTGATTTTTAGGAGATCACATCTCAAGATATGCTTACACAAACCAAAAACCAAATCCACTGGCTATTGAGTCGATTTCAATTGATACCGCCTCAGAAACCCAAGGCGGGATCGCTATGAGTCGGATCCAACTCAACGGCATTGGGTTTGGTTTTTTTTGGTTTGGTTGAAACAACTAAGTTCACTTACTCATTTTCTTTGTTATAGAATATGGAGAATATTCTTTTTGTAACAAATATCATGCAGAGTAAAAATCTTAGTACCCCATATCCACTAAAAATTTTATAATCCAGTCTATCTTATTCTGCTAAAATGGCATACACCACTTTCATGTTTAATAACTCATATTATAGTTGCATTTAAAAAGAAGTTGCATCATGGATAGCTAAGACACCTGCATTTATATATATTTAACTCATATATGCCATTTGAATGCATGAGTATGCAAAGGAGGGGGCAACTGAGATTATCAGTGTTTAGGACCTTCATATGCCTTAAGCCAGCCCTGAATACAGTTTACACTGTACTCTAGCAGTGATACCTCTCTGCCTGCAAACTCAAAGAACTCTTTCAACAAAGCCCTCTTTCTCTTACTCTCTTGTGTGCTTTTACAAAGTCCTGCCAACAAGCCGTGGTCTCAAATTCTGCCCAATCCATCCATGTTTCTCCATTCTCACAGGCATATCCCTGGAGTGAGCTAGTTTCCTCTTGCTGTCTCCCAGCACCCCCTCTGCTCCTGACCACTCCATTCCCCAAAAGGCAACCAGAAGTATCTTCCCAAAACTCAACATCTGAGTTGCCATTCCCCTATTCACAGCTCTTCAATGACTTCCCATGGCTTTTCAGATGGAGACCAAAATCCTATAGTGAATGTCCATGGCTTTTTTTCCCCAATATATTGAAGACTGAATCTTTTGTTAAATACAGTAACAATGAAATACTTGAAAAATGAATTTAAAAGGCATGCCAAAGAAACCAAACTCACTGCCACAGAGTCCATTTGGACTCATAGTGACCCCCATTTGGGTTTCTGAGGCTGTAAATATTTCCAGAAGTAGATCGCTCTGTTTTCCTTCTGTGGAGCAGCTAGTGGGTTTGAACCTCTGACCTTCTGGTTAGCAGTCAAGTGCCTTATCACTATACCACCAGAGCTCCTTAAAAGACACACAAAACACAAGAATCCACAGACATAAAATTATACCATCACATTGCAATAAAAGCTTACACTCAATTTCTGTACTTAACAATTTGAGGACAGCTCCAGTGCCCTAAGCACAGTTTGAGCTGCACTGAACTCCTGTGATCAGCCAGGTCTGCCTATGGACACTTCCAGCCTCATATCACAGGAATCTTCTCACTCTCTCTAGGGCCATTACCCTCACCTTCTCATTCCTCCTACCAGCTTTCTCTTGTTTTGTGGCTTCCCCCCACCCCATTATCCAGAGATCTTTCCCTTTTCTACATGTTCCAAACTTTGTTAGACCCAGTTCATCCTTCTGATTGTCATTCATATATCATTTCCTCTGGAATGTCTGCTCTGACCTCCCCACCCTCTGGCCCTCCATCTTCCCCACCCAGACTGAGTCAACTAGGTCCCTTATCATTTGCTTTCACAGGACCACATTCTATTCCTTCAGTGCAATTATCTCATTTTACACGTATTCTTTCATTAGAGGGATCATTTGCTTAATAGAGCACCACAAGTGGAGATACCATATCTCTTTTTGTCTATTCCATACTCCCAGTAGTCAGCATAGTGTTGGGCACATAGTAGCAGTCAATAACAATTTGGTGACTGTAAAAATGAAATGGTCTTATTGCCTCTGATTCATCAGTTCCCTCCTTTTTCCCCACATGGTGCTGTTCCTTCAACTTGAAGCAACCCATGTAACTTGTCAAGGTTTCATTTCTATAAACATTTCCCTCTGGTTCCTCATGTCTGCTCGGCACCACTCCACATCCCACTGAGTTCTCATACCCTGGGCCTCCTCCATGCTCATCCATTATCTCCGCTGTATGCTGTTCTCATTACAGTGTCAGTATTCTCTAAACAAACATTCACATTAATATTAATTCTGCATTCTAAGCAGTGGATCACTTAGATACATGTTTTGCCAAATGAGGTTTTAGTCACATCTCCCAATCACGCTTGCCTTTTCTGACAGACCATTATAGAGGGCAGACCTGACTGCAATGTGTTGAATTCCTAATGGCAGAATCCCAGGCTTTGATGGTAAGTCAGTGGAGAGGTATACGGAAGGGTGGCTCCTCTGATTGCCTTGAGTCCAAACACAGAGGCAATAACCTATGTATTCAGAGATAGTGCTTCTAAGAGCTTACTTCATTTCAGATAAAGCAGTCATTTGTTGTTCACTGTCATCAAATCAGCCCGAATTCATGGCAATCCCATGCACAACACAACAAAATGCTGCACCATTCCCATGATGGATTACATATCAGACAAGTGTCTGGTTTTCAGAAGTAGATCACCAGATCTTTCTTCCTAGTCTGTCTTAGTCAGGAAGCTCCAGTGAAATCTATTCAGCATCACAGCAACATGTAAGACTCCATAGACAGATGGTTGGTGACAGTGCATGAGGTACATTGGCCAGGAATTGAACCCCAGTTTCCCATATGGAATGAGAAAATTCTACCACTGAACCAAAGCAGCCATAGCTATAGGGAAAAGAGCTCTGAACTGGAATAATGACCTTGATGTATCCAATGACTTACTGTGTGGCTTAGACAAGTTACCCCTCCTCTCCAGGCCTAGCTTCTCCATTCATTTGATGAGGTTGGTTTGATAGCCTCTAGAATCCCCAACAGAGACATTGCACATAACTGCAGAATACTATGATTTTCAAAACCACATACTAGATCTCTGTCTTCTTTGATCATTTTATTGATTCATTCAGCAGTTGTTTTCTGAGCGTTTTCTAAGATCTATTCAGTGCTGGGGTTAGAAGGAAGATGAAGACAAATGCAATCCCTGCCCTCTGGTCTAGGAGACAAAGCAGAGGCTAAATAAATAATTAAATGGCTAATTAATTAATAACTGTAATTAAGTCTGTTAAGGAAAAGTGCAGGGTCTCACAGGAGCCTATAGCAGGGAGACCCATTAGAGAGTGTAGGATTTGGTACAGCTGCCTCAAGGAACATACATATGAACTAAGAAGTTGTTGCATGTGTCTGAAGCCAATAGTTCCTGAATCATCTCACTTGCTGCACAGTACCTGTAAGGTTAGAAGGGCAAGCATTATTAGCCTCTGTTTAAACTGCTAGGGAAACAACTCTGTTGCTTAGCGTGCAAGACCCTGAAGTCATGACTATACCTCACTCCCAGCCCCAACCACATCATCTCCCTCAGAGTAGTGTAACTCTCTTGTACTGCCTTTAAATGAGAGTTCTGGTGCCTTTATCATGGGTTTAATTTTCATATTCTGTGCCTCTCTCACTGGAGTTTCCCCTGTGAGAGAAGGGGCCATGTCTCTTTGGTACATCATGATGTGCCCAGCACCGAACACAGGGCTTGCTGCCTGTTGAAAAGCTTGCAAGCAGCCATCTAGATGCAACGATAGGTCTCTCCTTGTCCAGAGCAAAGAAGAATGCAGAAAACCAAAGATTCATGGAAACAATTAGTCCTCACGACTGGTACACCATGCTATCCTCAGCCTTTATGACTATGAGACCAGAAGAACTAGATGGTGTCTGGCTACCACAGTCAACCACTTGGAGGGGGAATCTATGTAGGAGATCCTGGGTAGAGAGGGAGAACAATGTGTAACAAAACTCAAAATCATTTGAAAAAGAAAAAAAAAGGGGACCAAGTTTGCTGGTCTGATAGATCTTGGTGGAACCACTGAGACTATGGTCCCTAGCTGCCCTTCAGGTCTGGAATTGAACCCACACTTGTGGCTTCCAGCCAAACAAAAGACAGGGGTAAGAGTTGAGCATGTACCTGAGGTAGATACACTCCTTAGAGAGAACAATCATGGGAGAAACAGGGGCTGTTTGTTCACGGGGAGATAGTCCAGGGGGCAGGAGTGCATGGAGGGATGGACACAGGGAGGAAGTGGAAGGGGAGCTGTTACATTGGGATAAATTGTAGTCAATGTCATGAGACAATGTGTGTGTGAACTGCTGTATGGAAAGTGAATTTGCTCTGTAAACTTTCACCCAAATCATGATTAAAAAAAAGAGTGTGGTTGAGAAAACATGTCTGATTGCTTCCATGAAAAAAACATCTCCTTTGTCATGAAGCCAGAAACATAGGGTGGTGTCTGGCTACCATTACTGAAAGTTTTGATCAAAGATTCTAGAGAAGAATCCTGATTGTTATTGTTAGGTGCTGTCACATCAATTTCAACTTGTAGAGACCTATGTGCAATACAACAAAACACTGCCTGGTCAGGTGTATCACCACAATCCTTGCTGTGCTTGAGCCCATTCTTGCAGCCACTGGGTCAATCCATCTCATGGAGAGTCTTCCCATTTTCACTGACCCTTTGCTTTACCAAGCATGATATCCTTCTCCAGGGACTGCCCCTCCTAATAACATGGCCAAAGTATGAGAGACAAAGTCTGGACATTCTTACTTCTAAAGAGGTTTCAGGCTGTACTTCTTCCAAGACTTTTAGTTTGGTTTTTTGAATCCTGATTAGAAGTGGTAAAATGTAGAACAGAATTCCAAATTCTTTTGTAACTCACAAATTTTGGAGCCATGGAGGTTGAATGAATCCCTGAAATGGTTGCCTTGAGAAAATCTTTAAATCTTAAACCAAAAATATACCTTTATGTCTTCTTTAAACCAAACAAGAAGTTAGCTTATTTAATAAAGAGTGTTTGCTTTGAACATCATGCTCTTTTGAAGAACTATCTATATGCTATCAAATTAACAACAGCGACTCAAAAGATCAGATAGGTAGCTTAAGGAGGCAGTGAGTTCATGTCAATGGGGGAAGAACAACTCAGAAAAGGAGAATGAGAGTGGTTACACAACTTGAAGAATGAAATCAATGTCACTGAATTAATTATACATATGGAAATTGTTGAAATGGTGTTGATATTTTGCTGTGTATACTTTCAAAAACAATTTAAAAAAATGTGGTTGAGTGAGTAAACAAGCCCTACTTCATAGATGGGAAATCTGATGTCAAGGGAGGGGGTACTGTTTTCTCCAAGCCCTAAGTTAACAAATATCAAAGATGGGTCTCAAATCTAAGCCTAAGTTTGGAAAAGGAGATGGAGGAAAACAGATGAACAAGCAGTCTGCCTCCAAGTCTCCCAGCCCTGCCTTCCTCATTCAACAGCATCATTTTATCAATTGTGTATTTTCACTCACTGACCAAGAGTTCATTAAAAAGAAAGTGTTCTGCTGTGAAGAAGAGTGCCTGGGAGAACAAACAATTTGCACTCAACCACTCAACTACTAACTTAAAGGTTGACAGTTTCAACCCAGCAACTGTTGCCACAGAAGAAAGGCCTGGCAATCTTCTCCAGTAAATATTACACTCTTAAAATGCTATGGAACTCAGTTCTACTCTGTAGCACATTAAGTTGCCATGAGTCAAAATGGACTTAAAGGTAAGTAGTTGTTTTGTTTTGTTTGTTTATTTGTTTTCTGTGTACTGTTAAGTAAGATTTAAATACTCCTGCCTACCCCAAGCTGGTTCTCATCCAAAATCCATTATCCCCACCCTCAGAAGTCTAAGTCAGTCAGGCTGTAAGTTAGTTGCCCCACAACAGAAGGCTCCAGCCTATTCGCACTGGGCTAGTTCTCCTCAGTGGATGATAAAGAGGTCGAGCTGTGGGCGTGAGCTGGGGGTGGCAGAGTGTTTTGTATAATCAAGAAGCCAGTGTACCTGGCATCCACTGTGCTGCCTATCCTGGGGAGCGAGAGCTACAATGTCAATGTGACACATGCACCTAGGGAGCCTGATTGTCTAACACTGACTGACAACCCACGCCAGCCATGATACTCTTATAGCAATCAGTGAACAAGCCTTTCCTGAGCACCTTCTCTGAGCCCAGTCATGTGCTGTGGACAATATGGAAGGTGCCAGGAACCAAAAGCCTTCTCTCAGGCCTGAGATAAACCCAGACAGTAGACAAGTAACCCTGGCAGGAACCCAGGAACAGGGAACCAGGAATAACATCAATTTGCAAGATAAATGTCCAGGTCAGGTATAGGAATAGAAGTCAAGTCACTTTCACTGTGATGCTGGGCTGCTCTCACATCCCACCCTGAGATGGGTCTTGGACCCCAGGACTGGAGTAGAGCTAAGATCAAAGAGAAGAACTTGCTGGGGTTGAGGGCAGGACTATCTTATTGATTGATGTATCCTTAATATTTGGCACAATACCTGGCTATTATTTCCACAATGATTGAAAGAAAAAGAGAGAAGGAAGCAGTCCTGGCAGTCAACCTAGGAGTTCATCTTTATAATAATCTTAGCCATTATTTACTGAGTATTTACTCTGGTGGCGTAGAGCCTAAGGCATTTGACTGCTAACTAGACAGCTGGTGGGTTTGAACTCCTCAAAAGGAAGACTGGGCAATCTACTTCCCTAGAGATACCACTTCGGAAACCCAAGGAGGGGTTGCTATGAGTCGGATTCAACTCGATGGCAGTGAGTTGGAGTTTATTTGTTTGGCTTTTCCACTAAGTAAAGGAGTTATAGTGGTGCAGTGGTGAAAGCATTTGGCAACTAAGTAAAAGATCGGTGGTTCAAAGCCACCAGCCACTCCATGGGAGAAAGATGAGACAGTCTGCTCCCATAATGATTTACAGCCTTTGAAAATGCACTCTGTCCTATAGGGTCACTATGAGCTGGAATTGACTCAATGGCAGCAGGTTTGATATATTTACTAAGCACCAGAACTATGCTAAGTACATCACACTCAGAAACTCTAAGAGGAATACATTGTACTTCTCTTCTGATAGTTGAGACAATTATGCCATAGAGAAAGGAATAATGTTCCCAAAGACACCATGTCAGGGGATGGTGAAGATGAGATTTGACTCCAAATCTGTCTTATTCAAAATCTTTAACCATTAGGTTTTTAGGAAACATACCTAACAAGTTGAAACTAAAGGAATAGAGAGCATTTTAGTAGAGGGTGGAAAGAAAAGATGCTATTACCGGGGGTTATAAATATTGGTAAACAATAGTGAATATACCATGGACTGCCAAAAGAATGAACAAATTGGTTTTAGAAGATATACAACTAGAGCATTCCTTAGAAGCAAGCACAGCGACACTTTATTTAGCCCACTTACTTTGGACATGGTATCAGGAAAGACCAATTGCTACAAAAGGACATTGTGTTTGGTAAAATAGAAGGTCAATGAAAATGAGGAAAATCCTCAATGAGGTGGATTGACACAGTGGTCATAACAATGGATTCCAATATACTGAGGACCGGGAAGACGGTCCAGAACTGCACAGTGTTTCTTGCTGTTATATGTAAGGTTGCCTTGAGTCAGAGCAGGCTTGATGGCAACTAACAACAACAACAAGGTATAAAATGGGAATAAAAATAAGAAATTATCTTAGACTAAACAGAACCATTTCTTCCAAAGACATCTTCCTTGTTTCTTCTTACTAAGTGAAGTTCCCTTGCAATATACTTGTCTAGCATCCCTCCCTTCTTTGTAGCACTTGCTGCCATTGTCATTAAACAAAAATGATGAAAGTAGTTGTTTAAGTGTCTGTCTCTCCTGATGGAGCATGAGGTCTATGATGGAAATGTTATGACTATCTTACTACTGCTACATGTGAGGGTGTGACACACTGCTTGTCACACAGAAGGGGGCTCAATAATTATTTGTTAATTATGTGAGCTGATTAAGCAATTGATTGATAGGCAATTGATAGGCAATGGAATAAGAAATATACTGATGGTATATGTTAATGAATAATAGGAGATAAAGACAGATGGAACAAGATTAAGAAGTTCCCAAAAACCAAGGAAAAGTGTTTCATGATGATATTGCAGATAATAGGAGCCATTATAGGTTCTTGAGCCTGACTAAGAAAGAGCAATAAAATTGATATGCAAAGTAGATCAGCTAAGAGAAAACCTGATATTCTGATCCAAATATTATCAGCATTCAAAGCAGAACCAATACTTGAGGTGACAGGGATCCTAAGATGATAGCAGTGAGAAAACAGTGGAAGCAATGAATCAGGGAAACATATGGATGCAGGCTCTACCCAGACATTTTTCATCCAAAGTTAATAAGCAGATAGGGACATAAATCTATATTGGAAGAGGGGACAGAAGGTGATCAGACTTTACCTGGCTCTATAAA
>NW_006921697.1:8067232-8070980 GCF_000298275.1 Orycteropus afer afer | reverse complement strand
TGTTTCCTGAGATATTCAGATGTCTCCGAGCTATTTCCCAATGAATCATTTACTTATTCACATCTCTAAACCTACAGTTCCAGAGCATTGACTTTGGAGCAGGACTGTTCCCAAGGCCCTACCTCTTCCCTTCTTTAACAGAATTCAGGAGGGAACCCTTTAAGCAAGTTAGACTTTTAAGGCATTTATTTTTCATACAAGATGTGGGTTCAAATTCTGGCTTTTATACTTAATAGCAGGGACCAAATAAGAAAAACAAACAATTACCACTGAGTCGACTTCAACTCATAGTGATCCCATGTTTTACAGAGTAGAATTGTATTCCACAGAGGATTTCAATGCTGTGAGTTTTTGGAATCAGGTTGCTAGGCCTATCTTATAAGGCAAGTTGAGAGGAAAGTGCGAGTTCAAACCCACTAGCATGGAAGCACTGTGCATATTAGCCAATAACATACAAATTGCTGTCTAGAGATCCATGAACTGGAATTTCTCTCCTCCTTGAGGTTTCTCTTTCATTGGACAAATATTCACTGACCACCTTTTTACATGCCAGGCATTGTGTTGAGTGCTGGTAAAATGGTGATGAGCAAAACAAATGAAGTCTCTAATCTAGTTGAAGAAGAGAGATATAAATCACATAAACAAATGTAAAATTGCCATGTGCTACAAAGCAGAGATTGAGGATAACATGCACTCCTATTTATTAAAAGGGGACTTGAACTAGCTTAGAGTACAGTTCTACTGTGACACACGAGGTCCTCATGAGTTAGAACTGACTCAATGATGACTGGTAGTAGTAGCAGTAGTAAGGAAGTTAAGGAAGGCTTGATTTGAGACCTGAAGGAGGAGAAGGTACAGATTAAGCGAAAAAGGGAAAGGACAAACAATTCAAGCAGACAGAAGACCATATACATAGCACTTGCGGGAGAAGCATGCTGTTATTGTTGTTAGGTACCATCAAGGCAACTGCAATTCATAAAGCCAATCTATATACAACAGAATGATACTGTTTTCCTCCCTGTCCTGTGCCATCCTCACAGTCTTTGCTGTGCTTGAGCTCATTATTGCAGCCACTGTGTCAATCCATCTCATTGAAGGTCTTCCTCCTTTTTTGCTGACCCTGTACTTTATCAAGTGTTACGTCCTTCTCCAAGGACTGCTCCCTCCTGATAACATGTCCAAAGTAAGTAAAAATTTCCACCATCCTCACTTTTAAGGAGTATTTAGGCTGCACTTATTCTGACAGATGTGTTTGTTCTCCTGGCAGTCCATGGTATATTCACCATTCTTTGCCAACATCGTAATTCAAATACATCAATTCTTCTTCAGTCTTCCTTAGTCATTGTCTAGCTTTTGCATGCATACAAGGAGATTGAAAATTCCTCCTTAGTCCTCAAAGTGATATCTTTGCTTTCTAACACTTTAAAGAACATAATAAAAGGGAAATATGGTCAGCAAGATGATTAGTAAAGCTGAGCAGAGAAAACAGGATGGATAGCTTAATGAAAAGGAATCTGTGGAGGTAGGTATGAGCCAGAGTATAATGGAAGGCCATGTCCAGGAGCATGTTTCAACCCTGGGGAAAGCACTGGGATAGAGAATCCTGAAGAAGGGAAGACTTGGGAAAACATTACAAGTTCTGCTTTAGGCATATTTAGTTCAAGGTGCATTTGAGCATCTGAACAGAAATATCATTAGGTAGTTGTATGGGCATTTGTGGCTGAAAATAAATATGTGGAAATTGGTATAAAGGAGTAATTGAATCTGAAGGCAAGGAGATCACATGGGAAATGAAAAGAAGAGACAGCCTACATTTGGGCCTTGTAGAACCTAAATTTTCCCTGTTCAACTCTGCTGCTTCAAAAGACACTCATATATATTCATATATATAAATAAAATAATAGTTATGTATATGCATAAATGTGTGTGCACACACACAAATATATATATATAATATTGATGATGGTCCAGGAGCTCTGGTGATGTAGTGGTTAAGGTATTCAGCTGCTAACCAAAAGGTCAGCAGTTCAGTTTACCAGCTGCTCCACAGGACAAAGGTGAATCCATAAAGATTTAGAGCCTTGAAAACCCTATGGGGCAGTTCTGCTCCGTCCTGATGGGTCACTATGAGTTGAAATTGACTCAGTGGTAGAGAGTAGGATGATGGTCAGCTGCATTTATTCAGTTTTCATGTACTTCAGATGCTGTACACAACCCAGCTAATTTAATTTACTCTTCACCGTAATATACAAGATATGCTTAAGCATTCTTGTCTTCATTTTTAAAATGTGGAATTTGAGTGTTAAAAAAATATTTTATTTTTCTAAGATTACACAGCTAGTAAATGGTGGGTTTTAAGTGTAAGTATATTTAATTCCAAAAATACTTCTTGTGGTTTGCCCTCACTGGGCCATCGCAGTCATGATGTGATGTGACAATTAGTGCTGAGCCCAAAATACACAAAGCAGTCAATTTAGCAACTGGAAGGACCCTTGAGGGTAACAGTAAAGATGCCATCCAAACTCCTACAGCTCATGGCACAGCCCACATTCTCAGTCTCTGGTGGATGTCAGTGTCTCTGCTATGCCCTGTTTCCTCCCCCACATTAGTCCCTGGCCAATATGAAGAATGAGTGCAAAGACTTTACTCTCAGGCTGACCCATTTGAAGAGACAACTTATACCAAACTCCTTGAGGGCCCTGTGACACAGCAGAAGAAATTCTGATCCAATGATCAAACAATTCCTCCTCTTTGGCACTAGATCCATTACTTAACCCCGCCCTTATACTATCCCTGAAAAACAGGAACAGTACTAGCATTATATCCTGGGTTATTTTGAGCATTAAATGATAGGTTGTTTGAGAAAGTGACCAGCAAACTGACAATATAATGAAATCAACCTTATATGTGAAAAATCTTGTCTCCCTAATAGATGACTTTTGGTTTCTCAGATCTATTTCAAGCACCAAACGAAATTGGTGAAAAGGAAATGATTGGGAACAGCAGGTAATGAGTGGGACTATGAGGAAAGTTTTTTTTTTTAAGTGACATTAATTGACCTTAAAAAAGAGGGGTGACATAAAAAGGTACAGACAACAAAGATTAACCCTTTTGCACATGGAGTACTGTGTTGTCAGTGAAGGCAAGCATGGATATATGGGTGGATAGATGGGTGGACAGGCTGAACTATTAGGTAGGTCTATGCAGGAGGGGGAGTGCTCAAGACCAAGTATAAGATTGGCAGACAATGTTTCTACAAGTGTATTGCTATGTTCTGTAAGAATTCCCAGGTATATACTAGCGCTGACAAGCAACAAGGTTGTAGTCACTTCTTGGTCACAGCCAGCTACCCAGAGGAAGCAAGTAGTGGGACCAGTGGGCTCGGGACCATAGTCGCAGGGGACATCAAGCTCAACTGTCATAACATACTACATAAAACATTGTTCCACATCCTACTTTGACGAGTAGTGACTGGGATCTTAAAAACTTGCAAGTGAAAATTTAGATGCAATGATGGGTCTCTCCTCATCCAGAGAAAAGAAGAACGAATAAAACCAAATATTCATGGAAGCAATTAGTCCAAGGGACTGATACACCATGTGATCCTCAGCCTATATGACTATGAGACCAGAAGTACTAGATGGTGTCTGGCAACCATTGTCAACCACTTGGAGGGGGATCTGTGTAGGAGATCATAGATAGAGAGGGAGAACAATATGGAATAAAACTCAAAATAATCCAAAAAAAA
>NW_006921697.1:8051328-8067132 GCF_000298275.1 Orycteropus afer afer | reverse complement strand
ATGGCCCCTAGTTGCCCTTCAGGTCTGGAATTGAACCCACACCTGTGGCTTCCAGCCAAACAAAAGACAGGCATATGAGCTGAACATTTATATTGGTAGATACACTCCTTGGAGAGAACAATCATGGGAGAATAGAAGGGTGTTTATGCACAGGGAGACAACTCAGGGGGAAGGAATGCATGGAGGGATGGACACAGGGAAGAGGTAAATATGGGGAAGAAGTGGAAGGGGAGCTGTTGCATTGTGGTAAACTGTAGTCAATGTCATGAGATAAAGTGTATGTGAGCTGCTACATGGAAAGTGAATTTGCTCTGGAAACTTTCACCCAAATCACAATTAAAAAAAAAAAAAAAAAGCACAGGGAGGGGGCAGTCACAGGGAAGGGAGGGAGGAGAGTTGTTTATGGATGGGGATGGTTAAAAACAAAAAAAGGGATGAGAGAAAGTTGACCTAATAAATGATTTCTCCTGCCAGAAAAAGTAGGATGATGAATGCAAATAAGTCTTAGCCTTTACAAATCACTAAGAAGGTATCCAGACATCCCTTATCATCATCATTTTCACCCAATTGCTATCACTGTGCCAGGTGCTTAATAATAATTTCAGCTGTGGTCATATAAGTAAAACTGTTAGCTAACATTTGATTGACCATTTACTGTGTGCCAGCCACTGTGGGCTAAGTACTTGATGTGCATTATTTCATTTAATCTTTGTTGAGTGAGAGGTATTGATCAGAAGAGGAATTTATGGTATTGAAGGAAGGGAAGATATCAGGGTTAGTTAGTCAATGAATTCAGGGGAACATGTGCAAGTAAGTCACCAAGAACTGGTGATCAAAAAAAGGAGGGGGGGCAGTGCTCTGGTAGAAACTTCAGAATATCTATATTTGGTGGGCTTCAAAGAGATAGACAAAGTGTGAGTTGGGGTAAAAGTTTCAAAAAATCTGCTTTGCACATTCTGAATCACCAGCTATGTTGAGTGAGTTACAAAATATTTCAATCTCTCCTCTAGTGTTAGCTGAAGTAACAATAACAACTATCACCATTGCCAGCTAACGTATATTGTCTAGAATCTTCCCATAGTGTGATCAAGCACTTTTACACACTAGTTTCATTTGAACCTCTCAACAATCTCATGAGGTAGGTTTGTAGGAGTTTTTCATGTAAATATAAGGAAATTAAGGCTTGGAAAAGTTAGGTAATTTGGTCAAAATGACTCAACTTGGAAATATTGGCACCTGGATTTGACTGCAAGTTTCTTGAATTCCAGCAGTTGAAACTATAATCAGGAGAGTTACTCAGGTTTCTCATCCAACCTGGCAAGTCCTCACTCAGGAGGAGTTGCACCGTCCTCAGCCTATATGACCATGAGACTAGAACTAGATGGTGTCTGTCTACCACTGTCAACCACTCGGTGGAGGATCGGTGCAGGAAATCCTGGATAGAGTGGTAGAACAATGTGGAACAAAACTCAAAATCATTAAAAAAAAAAAAAAAAAAAAATGACCAGGTTTGCTGGATAGAGCCTGGTGGGGACCCTGAAACTCTGGCCCTTAGCTATCCTTCAGGTCTGCAATTGAACTACTCATTGTGGCTTCCAGCAAAACAATAGACAGATATATGGGGTGAACATCAGGTAGATACACTCCTTGGAGTAATCAATCATGGGAGAATAGAAGGTCAGTATTTGCACAGGAAGACAGCTCAGGAGTCGAGAGGGCATGGAAGGGAAGGACACAGGAAAGAGATAACTATGGGGAGGAAGTGGGAAGAGAGCTATACATCGTGGGGGAACTGCAGTCAATATCATGAGACAAAATGTGTATGAACTATTGTGTGGAAAATGAACTTGCTCTGTAAACTTTAACCCAAATCATAAAAAAAATTAAAAATAATAATAAAATGAAATGACTCCAGGTATGCTCCAAAAAAAAAAAAAAAAAAAAAAGAGGAAGAAGAAGGAGTTGCACCCATCATAAACTATATATGAGATGCATCATAAGAAGACATTTTCTGAGGTTCAGATTAAGGTGGAACCCTGGATCAATGAGTCAAGCAGACACTGAGTTTATTATTGAACCAACATGGCTATTTGTGATCTTATGTTCTTTGGGCACAAGTGACTCAAAAGTACTTATATCACCCACCCATCATATTCCAAAGAACTCTCAGTTCCCAGAGGGATTTCTGAACTCAAGAATTAGAAAACAAAGTGAAATCTGGGCCAAGACCATTTCCCAAAGGAAACTAAACAGACTATCTGTAAAAGAAAAAAAGAGAAAAGAGAGTTCATGTGTGAAACATAATCACCAAGGGAAGCAATAAGAAATTCAACACAGTATTTACAGGAACAAAACTATAGGAGTTGTTTCTCTAGATTCAATACTCCAAGTCCTGGTTTTCTTATCTGAATAATAACCAATTTGAAGATTTCTACACTCCCTTCCAGCTCTGGCATTCTATGATCTTGGATAAAATGCTATCTAAGGAATCTGACAAGTGTTTGGAAGATTTAAGAAATGCCTGCTTTGGAGAAGCACTGAGTGATTGTGTCTCAGTACCATTCACCATCACCTCTCCACCCAAAAAAGCAGAGTTACCTGTCTGTTTGATTCCAAAGGTTCCTCCACTGGGCTTGATATTCATAACATCCCCCTGCCTTTCTTGCAGGTTTGGAACCATAGGTAGCATGGGAAGTACCTGCTCTGCCTTTGGAGAGCTATCAGACTGTAGCCATCCCCATTTTGACCATTTCCAAGGAATCATGGGTGAATGAAGATATTAGGGTATGGTAGTTAAGCTGTATGTCAACTTGGTCAGGCCTTGTTTTGAGTGGTTGGGCAGCTGGATGTAGTTATTCCCCATGATGAGACTGGTGACTAACTCCATGGTGGAATTTACCACAGTAGCTGAATAGCTGTCTCAAGGCTGGGGTCTGCTTCCAGTATATAAGAAAGCTTTGAGAAAAGCCTCTGAGGTTTTTGGCATGGTTGGACACTGAGTGTAGCCAACTCTTCATCTAGCAGCCTGCCATGATTGCCTGCCAATCTTGGGACTGCTTTATGGACTTGAAAAAATGGCCTGCCATGTTGCTTAAAAACCTTGGGACTGTGACATTTTGCTTGTTGAGCTTGGGTTTGTCAGCCTTAGCAGCCAGCAGCTCTCTGAGTTAAGAGAAGCCTCCATCTCCAGTGGTGTGGGAGCAAGAGGCAGAGCTGAAGCCCAAGGTCAAGGTGTCCCTTGACCCTAGAGCTGGTACTTTGAACTTGGACTTCCAGATTCCTAAACTGTATGAAAATAAATGTTTGATGAAGCCACCCATTTGTGGTATTTTCTGGAAGAGTGGCACATGAGAACCAATAAACAGAGGGATTACCTGATTGGCAGGTGATATTCTGAACTGGAATTCATGGGGACCTTTTTGGAAAGACATATGCTGTTTTTGCTTTCCCTATATGCATTATATCTTCTAGTAACAGCATCCCAGTTTTCCTTTGACAGCAATTATCTGCCCACATGGCTTAGAAGGTGATGACTCTACCCACATCTAGACCTTGGCCCATCTATATAATCCACCGTCCTCTAACCACTGAGGTTGTTTCCAAGAATGAGTTTACAATCTAAGTTAAGCTAGGTCAAAGAGAATCCACCCCAGACATTTGTTCCAATTATTGAGAAACAACTGCTTGTTTCTCTATTAAGTTGCAAGTAGAGGTTGCCATCTCCACTGTGCCTTTAGGAAAAGTTGTCTGAGAAAGAAGCCAGCACAAATGAAGGTAGATCCTGGACTCAGAGGAAGTGAAATTACTGATAACACTATGAGAGCACAAGAAGGTCTAACTCCTAGCCTTTTCATTATGTATGTTTTTCTTTTTGTTTTCACAATTTGAAGATGCATTTCTTTTATTTCTAACCAAAAAAAGTCTTTACAAATATATCTTTAACTTTAAAAAAATCTTTATTAGATTTCTATTATAGACTAGGTATTGCAGGTGATAGGCAGAAGCAATAAATACAATAGTAACTTGGATAATTTACATGGTTGGTACTTTAAGATTTCTTCAAGTAGTGACATTTTATGATTCTTAGTGGAGAGGTACATGCAATGCATTCCACACACACCCACACTGCTACCCATCTTTCCTTCACAGCTAATTTAGCTTATCTCCCCTAGGTCTTCACTTTCCATCCAGAATTTCATGCCATGCCCCAGCCAACTCTCAGGTTCAGTGAAGATAAAAGCCTTTCCTAAGACCACACAGCTAGTAGATTGTTCAGGTAAGCATCAAGGAGATAGCCTTAAATCTTCTCTTTCCCTTTCCACCCCCACCCAATTTATCCTGAAATTTGTTTCTCCATCTCCATCCTACTATTTTAGGCCAGATTACTATCCTCTTTTCCAAGACTACTGCAACAACCTCCAACTTTGGGTCCTTCTTTCAACTCTGCATCCCATAGAGAAATTACTTATAACACTATGTGAGCACAAATTATTCCACAGAATGCTCTTCCTAAAACATAAACATTACTCCCCTGTTAAATCCTTATGGGATTCTTAAATATACTTAGAATAGAGTCCAAAGTCCCTAGGTTGGCCAATAGGGCCAAGATGATCTGACCCTGCTTCTCACTCTCCATCATTCTCCTCACTACCGTCTCTGTTCTTAATCTTAGTCTTCTTCTACCCATCAAACCACCAAGCTATTTCCTGCCTCAGAGACTTTGCACAGGTTGTAGCACTCTCACTCCAGTTCTCACCTTTCCTTGAGACTCAACTTCAATGTAATTTCCTCAAAACAGCTTTGACCCATCCTACCACCACCACCACCAAGTTAGTTTCATTTCCTTAACCCTGTTTCTTTTATTTTACTGCCCTTATCACAATCTGATGTTAAATTGTTTACTTGTTTATGGTAGTCACCCTCACTAGAATGTAAGCTCCATGAAGTTTGCAACTTGGTTCCCAGGATGTTCTCACTGTGTAGTTGTTGTTGTTGTTGTTATGTGCCGTCGAGTCAAACCCGACTCATAGCGACCCCTCCTTGGGTTTCCGAGGCAGTTATCACTATGGAAGTAGGATTGCCCAACCTTCCTTTCGAGGAGTGGCTGATGGGTTTGAACCGCCAGCCCTCTGGTTAGCAGGCAAGTATCTAGTAGAGTACCAATATGTGGACGATGCCAGAAAATATGTGTTGGTTGAATGAATGAATGGATGAATGAATGAATGGATGAATGAATGAATAAAGAAAAGGAATGAAGGAGGGATTCTCAAGCAGGCCTACTTAGGTTTCAGGAAAAGAATATCACCTGTAAGAAGATTCCCAAATAATTTATAGTCAGCAACTCTATTCTTGGTTGTGTTACCTGAGAAACATCACTTTGCTTGTTTTGCTCTGTAAAATGGGATTACCATGGTGCATCATGAAGCTGAATTAGAAACTCAGTGTGTTACACCTGAAACATCTGGAGAGAAAACTAAAAGCTCCATAATATATGCCAGATATTACAACTCATTACTTATAGATCCAGGAAGCCCCCAGGCCAGCTGCAATCATCAACAAACTTTGACTGAAATACAAACAAGATAGACTTTCTAACCTTTAGTTTTTAATGAAAAAAAAATATCGAGCTAAGATGATGAATGTTAAGGCAATCACAGTAGAAGATATATTACCTTCCATTGTTCTCTGTTCAGATCTGTAGCTATTTCGGAAAGAGAGACTTGGTTACAAGGTAAATTTCATTTGTTTTGGATAAAGAACAATGTGACATTTTTGACAATGTACTGTAAAATATGCCACATTTTTTAAACAAAGTGAGATATAATAAAAATGAAATATAAGACTTCAGAAAAAGCCTAAGATTAGAAAAGAACTCAGTTCTTTTTGCACTGCCCATAACACTTACAAAAACAAATCTTCATACCTTTGCATGCAAATGTAAATTAAATAGTGACAAATCAAAAATCAAGTCCACCGCTGTCGAGTCCATTCCAATTCATAGTGACCCTACAGGACAAAGAAAAACTACCCTATAAGGTATCCAAGGCTATAATCTTTACAGAAGCAGACCATCACATCTTTCTCGAAAGTGCTGCTAGGTTTGAATCATCCACCTTTTGGTTAGCAGCTGAATGCATAACCGCTGCACCATTACTGTGCCAACATGACAGCTTTGATCGGAACATAAAAACTCAGAAAACTAAACTCACTTCCATAGGCTCAATTCCAACACATAGTGACCTCCTAGGATTTCTAAGGCTATAAATCTTTACGGAAGCAGACTGTGCATCTTTCTTCCACAGAGCAGCTGGTGAGTTCAAATCAGCTTTTGGTTAGCAGCCAGAGGCCTTAACCACTGCACTCCCAGAGTTCGTGAATAATTCCTAGAAAATGTAGCCTGAGAACCCCAAAGCCAAGGGTGGAGATTATGGGAAGAAGCCAGGCCAGACCCCCAGTGCACACATGAACTAGCTTCCCTATCCAACCAACAGGAGTTTGTATGTTCCTGTTTCCATACTTTCCTCTAAGTCTAGGTGACCTTAAACAAGACACATGTCTTGCTTGAAGCTTCAATTTCTATAGCCTAAAATGGGGGGTAGATCAGAAAGTCAGAGTCTTAACTGAGTGTTAGCAATGGGTCAGAAACAGGAAATACCTGAAATTAAGCCAGGATCGTAACAGGCTTCCCTAGACATGGTCAGCCGAGAGCAGAGACACAAATCTAGCAGAGAACATCAACTCACAACTCTGACCCTCTATCAGAATGTTTGAAATGTAGTATAGAGTCAGACAAGCTGAATTCGAATCCTAGCACCGCCAGGGACTCACTTGAGCCCAACTTCAATATCTTCATCTCTAAACTAAGGACAAATAGTAGTGCCTGCATCATGACAATGTTAGGAAGATTTCATGTAAAACACTTAGCACTGTACCAAGCATATAATACAGAAAAAAAAAAAAAAAAAAAACCTCTGTGCCATCAAGTCAAATCTGACCCATAGTGACCCCTCCTTGGGTTTCTGAGCCGGTATGTCTAAGGAAGTAGGTTGCTCAATCCTCCTTCCAAGAAGTGGCTAGTAGGTTTGAACTGCCAGCTTTCAGGTTAGTAGTCAAATGCCTAAGGCACAATGCCAGCAAAGCTCCCAAGCATGTAATAAGTGCTCAATAAGTGTTGCTAACACCATCATCATCACCACCAACACACATTATCTCCCATTACCACCACCTCATCACAGCTTCCTCCTCTTCTTCCCTAGCACAGCCAACCCTGAGAACTTCCTCTGCTTTATTCCCAGCTCCTCAAGAACTGCAGAAGCCAGAGCACATCGTGCCTCAGACATAAATCAAAGGCAGATGATCCTTCACCAACTCGTTCCCATAAATCAGTGTTGCTCCCTCAACACAGACAAATTCAGATTCCAAATGTACTCTCCACTGTATATCTCAAACCAGAGTTTGGAGTAGAAAAGAAATCCTAGAGATGCCCCAGTTCAGCCTCCTTAATTTACAGTTAGGAAAACTGAAGTCCAGAGAGGAAACAAGAATTTTCCAGTTAGGAACAGAGAACTGCTGGATTGAGCAGAGAAAAGACTAGGACTCAGAAATTCTCACTCCCTATCTCATGTAGTTTTTGCTCAGTGGCATAGCAAGAGTCAGACAGTGAGAGCGGTTGGCCCCAGGTTTGGGAAATAAGAAGGTACATTGTCTGTGGAAAATTTTTAAATAATAATTTTTTAAATTACCAAAAATCAGTTTTTATTATCACCATGGGCTTGAATTCTAAACAATGCCAGGCATAAAATATACCTACCCCTAGTCCCATCCCCACACACACACACACCTTCAAAAAATCTTTGGTTGGTCTAAGTTGTAAACAACTGTTGAAGTTATTGTTGAATTTTAATAATATATATGGAAGTTGCAAGCATGTGGATTCAGCTCTACCCATTAATTTCAAGAGTAAGTTCATGACAGTTTGAAATTATTTGAGCTTGCTTCAGGCACAATTCCAGTCTCCAGGCCCTGTTGCACTACAAAAAAAAAAAAAACCTCACTGCCGTCAAGTCAGGTCCAACTCATAATGATACCTCCTTGTGTTTCTGAGGCTGTATCACTATGGAAGTAGATTGCCCAATCTTCTTCCCAAGGAGTGGCTGGTGGGTTTGAACCACCAGTCCTCTGATTAACAGTCAAATCCCTTAGGCACTATACCACCAGAGCTCCTTGTTGTACACACAAGCCTGCCTTTAAACAGCAGATCTGAAATAAATAATAGTAGCACAATGATCATAAAGAATTAGAAACAGAACCTGAGATGCTTCAGTTCTGTCATTCTGTGACCATTTGACATTTGTATGTGGGTTAAAAATTTAAAAGAGTGAAACAGAATGCAAAATGAAAGTGCAGTATATTTGTTTGTTGGTGAAAAGTTTGGTTCGGATATGAAATATTTTAGTGAATCTGAATACTGTTAAAATTAAAATGCATTCTGTGTTGTCTGCTCATTGTTTTAAAACTAAAGATTGGATCAAGAAGATGACTATTATGATTACTACGTGGTTACTCTTGAAAATAATCCTGTTGCATCATTGGGTGGGGGCATGTTAAATTAACTTCTCCAGATATCAAGTATGCTAAGAACACCACTGTTTTTGTTACATGGTGAAGACTAGGGAAACCCTCTTTCCTACTACTGTTACTTCCTTTCATGTGGGGCAGGCCTCATAATTGTCACATCCCAAGCCTTCTTTCCAGCCCCTCTTTTGTCCTCCCCCAGCAGGAGTTAGAGGACAAGGAATTGGGTATGCAGAGCTCCGTGATTTTCTCTCTTTCTTGTTGGGAGTCAGGTGGTCTGCAAAGAACATTCAGTATCTAGGCAGTGAGTTGTTCAAAAGTAGATTCCTTGAAAAAGAGGGTGTGGTGGGCTTGCTGGCCAGGATGGAGTAGTAGGGCCTTGTTATTCTGTCTACTGAAGTCACATCCTTACCAGTTAGCTTACCAGTAATAAAGGTGAGGTTTCGGTCTTCCTTCTCATTTATTGTTTTGTCTTATTTCTTAACTTGTTCAGAACTCAAGCCAGTCAAGAGGTCCTATTTGTTGTTGTACATGCCCACCTCATGCACAACAGAACAAAATGTTGCCTAGTCACACCATCTTCATCATGATCATGGGTCCCACTAAGACCATTGCTGCAGCCGCTATGTGATCCATAGGGTTTTCATGGCTGATTTTTGCAAGTTGATCTCCAAACCTTCCTAGTCTGTCTTAGTCTGAAAGCTCTGCTGAAACTTGTTCACCGTGAGTGACCCAGATAGTATTTGAAATACCAGGGGCATAATTTCTAGTATTATAGCAACATTCAAGCCAGCACAGTACAACAACCTGAGAGATGTGCAATAGTCCAATTTACTGAACTCTCTCATATGAAATCAATTATCATGGTGATAATGATACTAACAATAATAGAAATTATTTTTAAGTTATTATGTACTGGGTATTTACTGATTTGGGCATATGATGATACTTTAAATGCATTTTCTTACTGAATTTTCCTGATACACCAATTAGTAATAATTGCTATCTCTAATAGTCACAACAGTGGACTCACATACCAAGAATATGGTGCAAGATTGGGCAACATTTTGTTTTCTTCTACAAAAAGTCACTATAACTCAGAGCCAACTTTACAGTAACTGACAAAAACACTGTTATCTTTACATGGCAGATGGGAAAACTCAGCTTTAGCAACAAATAAATATGCCCAACTAATAAACTTGAACCTGGATCAATAAATTCAGAGCGCAGTTAAGTAAGTACTATGCTTAAGGTGGCAGAAAATCCGTTTATGAACCCTACCTATTAGACTTAAACTTTAAACTAATGCACTGTTTCCAGGATTACTTGGGCCTCCAGCTATCGAGGATAGGAAAAATGGCTCATGTTCTCTCACCTCTGTGTTGTGTTGATTTGATCTCCCTCACCTCTCTCCAAGTGAGAAGTCCAGGAGATTTAATTTGGAGATGGGCTTTGTGCTGTAAACACAAAGTGCAGCAGCCTGACTGCACGGGCTGCATGCCCCACCTTCATCAGCCATCTCTTCACAAAGTCTTTCCTTCCAACTTGGCTGGGCACTTCCCTGGCCCAGGATTGCCAACTAAAGTGTCTTCAGTCTGAGAGGGCCAGGGTAGCATGCACTGCTACAAGGTGACAAACTCAGCTCATGCCAAGTCTTACTGGCAAGACCAGCCACCACTTTGTGGTACAATATCAGAAGCACTGGAATCTCTGAAGCACTAGAATTTCCCAAATTGTGCTCTACACATACACATAAAGGAAAGAAATAAAAAAACACCTCTCCTCCCACCCCTCAAATGGCCTATCATGGGGTCTGAATTTCCAACATTATGAATGTATCCTCGTTGATTTAAAGCATTGTCCTCTATTAAAAAGCAAAATGTTCAGTAAGAGGTAACACCCTAAGCCTTAGATTTTTCATGTGTAAAGTAGGGTTAAGCAAAACACTCACTTCAAAGAGTTGATGTGAGAAGTAAAAGAGATGATGCATGTAGAATACTACACAGAAAATGCACACTCGTTAAATATTAGGAGTTATCACATCATCACCACCACTATTAATTTGGATATGTTCATTAATGTAATTTCTTATTTCAAAGGCTTAGGAGTGAAACCTAGCACTGGTCCCAAGAGGAAATCAATACATCTGAGAATCAGGAAACTTGAATTTTGACCCTGACTTGGCCATTAACTCACTGTGTTCTGGGAACATCACTGATATTCTCCAGGTCTACTTAATTATTTTCATGATCTTTGTTTATATGGCATATTTTGGTTCACAAAGCTCTCTGATAATCTCCATCACATTTAAGTTTCCCAATCAACCTGGAAGTAACTGGGGTTCCAAGTATGTAAATGACTTCCCCAAGGTCATAGAGCTAGCTAAGCATAGAACCAAGTCACAAATCCAGGTCTCTACTTCCAGAAGACATCACTCAGGTTCTAGTCTAAGCATGGTTTGCCAGTATTAAAGTTAGAAAATGCTCATGCTGAATGAAACTTTTGAGGTGGTCTATTTGAATGATGGTAACTACCTAGTCTACAGGGCCCCCAATCTCCTCATCTCACACCTATACAGGCTTCACAGATTCATCATGGCATTGAATCCTTATCATTCTTAATGTAGTGCTCTAGGAAGTCCCGAAGTCTCAAACAAAGCTACACATGAGACAAAAGTCATTGTCTTCCCCCATCTAGACCAACTGCAATACCTATATCACTAGACTGAGTTTCCATTATCTTCTAAGTCAGTTCTTTGAAAACTTTAATAGGCATACAAATCACCTTGGCATCTTGTTAAAATGTATGTTCTCAACCAGTAGATCCAAGATGGAGCCTAAGATACTGCATTTCTAATAAGCACACAAGGTGCTGCAGTTGATGATGGCCCAGGGAATACATTTTGGGTGACAAGATCCTAGATCGTGTGATGGAGATACCCCACCTCTCTGCCGTGTGCTGTAATTGCCAAGATTGGTCCTTGGAAGTGCCAAACCCTTCCAAAGGCTGCTGCTGATGGCTGTTATGTACTAAGTTCCCTTCAACACAAATTTACTAGAGAGAGAGGACAAGAGTGGGTACACAATCCTGTACTACCACCTCATGTGTGTTTACACACATATACACACACATGCAGAGAGAGATTATTCAGAGGGTTCCTGGGGGTATCTGTATGATGCAGCAGATAGCACAATAACCTAGAAACTAGGAGACCTAAACTTGAGTCTTACCTCTGTAAATTTCTCTCTGTGTGCTCTTGGCCAAACCACTCCAATTCCTCTGCATCCTTCCTAAAGGATTCTACTTAGAAATGAGCACATCCTAAAATGCCTCACAAAGGCCAACTTGCTACCTAGCCCATACATCTACCTTCTTCCCTGAGGACCTCAGGGACCCAAAGTTAAAAGGCACAAAGTTATGACTGTGGGTACTTAGCCAATCCCCTATAGGTTGGCAGTAGGAAGTGACAGGTGAGCAATGATATTCACAGAGTGTCAGCACTGCAAGGACCTAACCAGTCCAACCTCTTGACTGAACATCATGTTCCTTCTTGTTTGTTTATCTGTCTTGTTTAAAACAAAGAAACTCAAACATCTTTGTCTTGGTGCTTCAGGCAATGCTTAGGAATTAAAAAAATACTTAGAAACTGCAACAAAACCTACACA
Source organism: Orycteropus afer afer (assembly GCF_000298275.1). Lineage (NCBI taxonomy): Eukaryota > Metazoa > Chordata > Mammalia > Tubulidentata > Orycteropodidae > Orycteropus > Orycteropus afer. The sequence continues at coordinate 8,054,893 of NW_006921697.1, read as the reverse complement.
GCATAGCAACATTTTAATAACCCTAAAGTAAACCTTTGCTGAGGAAAAAAAATAAATAAATAAGATTTTCCCTATCTAACCTGAAATTATCTTCATCCAATGGCATGAATTTATTACAAGACAAAATGTATTGATGCTGATTCAAGGTGCTGGAACAGACAGAGCTGGCAAGAAGTCAGATCTGGCCTCTAATTCAGCTTTGTGGGTAAGTCACTTTCTGAATTTGACCTACAGTTTTCTCATCTGTCAAATGGGTATAGTAACAATAGCAAACATGTACTGAGTACTTAATATGTGCCAGGAATATTATTTGCATTGTGCTATTTAATATAAGCCCCAAGCACTATGTAAGGAGCTCTGATGGTACAGTGCCTAAGGCATTTGACTACTAACCAGAAGCTTGGCGGTTCAAAACCACCAACCACTCTGCTGAAGGAAGACTGGACAATCTACTTCCATCAAGATTTACTGCCTAGGAAACGCAATAGGGGTCACTAGAAGTCAGAATCGACTCAACGGCAGTGAGTTTGATTTTTTTTTTTTTTTTTTTTTGAGTTTCAAACACTATGTACTATAATTATAGCATCTAATTTACAGACGAGAAAAAGAAAGCTTGGCAAAGTTTGATACCATGGTAAGGCATCATCCATCTCAGTCCTCTTCACTCCAAACTTTTGCTTGAAACCTCTGTACTGGATCACTTCTCGTTACCCCATTCACCATGTACACCACAGAATTTCTGTGAGATTCAAAAGAAGACAGACATAAAAATCAGTTCATGTTCCTAAAGTTTTTACATATTGTTGTGGTTGCTGAGTTGAAGAGAATAATGCCAAATGGATACATTTCAGGCACCAGACTAGGTGGGGGCATACACAGAGGTGTTGTGGTTCTTCTCAGGGAGTCTTGGACTTTACCAGTTCTTGACTCCACTCCATCATAATCTGACTGTGACATTCATCTCTTACCTTTCATAGACCACACTCAGACAGGATCTATTTACTCCAAGGGTCAAATTAACCTCATCATTCTAAAGACTTCCTGGGGTCGTTCAGAGCTGATCTCATTCCATATTTCCCTAGTAGTTTTGGTACTTCTCACAGGTAGGTTGTAAGAGGTAGAAAGGAGGGGGAGTTAGAATTTCTGCCTTTGCAAAGCAAGCCACCTTTTAACCCAATCATCCTGTCTCCCATTCTCTCATTACAGTTATAGATTTGGGCAGCCTCTTGCCACAGTTACACAATCTTCTGATTAAATTCTGCCAGCCAGCCAGCTCCAGTTTCAAAGTGGATGAATAAATAAACTGCTTGAGCTAAACAAAATAAGGAGACATGAACCTTCAATACAGGGAGGGAGTCTCTGAAAGCCAAGACAGTAAGGACCATATTAAAAGAAGTATAGAGACCAAACTAAAGGAGGAGAAAGGTCAGCTCTGTTTATTCAGGATGAACCCTACTTAAGAAATAAATACTGAAAAAAACTAGAATGTGCCAAGAAGAAAGAAAGCGGAGTAAGTATCAGGTGTGGAACAATGGCAAGCCCCTTTCTTTCTCTGAAAGTCAGTTTCATCATCTGTCAAATGGCATAATCATATTAACTAGCAATTGTTAAGCTCTGTACCAAGCACCTTAACAGTTAATAAGTCACACAAAAATTAGCTGGAAGATGTAAAGATGTTTAGCCTGAGGGAAGGAAGCTTGGAAATCAAAAGTACACTGTATTTATATATTTGCTATATTATGAAAGAAATACTAAATTTATTTTGTGTCACTTTGGGTTTTGGCATTGAAAGAATGTAAATGTTTCTTGTCAGATCTCAGGGTGGGTACTGGTGCAGACTCTTTACAGCAGAAGATTTTTATAACTTTTCAGCCTCAGTTGTCTCACCTGAAAAATGAGGATAATGCCACCAACTCATACATTACAGGGAGGATTCAGTTATTGGAGGTAAGGTGTATTAATAATATAACACATACAAAACCAAAACCAAACCCATTGAGTCAATTCTAACATAGCAACCCCCATTCAGTTTCTAAAAACCAAACCAAATGCACTGTTGTCAAATTGGATCTGACTCAGTAACCCCTCCTTGGGTTTCCAAGGTGGTATCGTTATGGAAGGAGCTCTGGTAGTGTAGTGCCTAAAGGCACTGGACTGCTAACCAGAAGGCTGTCACTTGAAATCCACCAGTCACTCCTCGGAAGGAAGATGGGGCAATCTACTTCCGTAGTGATACTGCCACGGCAACCCAAGGAGGGGTCGCTATGAGTCGAGTCCGACTCGATGGCACATAACAACAACAACATCATTATGGAAGTAGATTGCCCAACCTTCCTTCCGAGGAGTAGCTGGTGGGTTTGAGCCATGAGCCTTCTGGTTAGCAGTCAAACGCCTTAGACACTACGTAATTCAGTTTCTGGGGTGGTAAATTTTTATGGAAGGAGATTGTCCTGTCTTCCTTCCAGAGTGGCTGGTGGGTTTGAACTGGCAATCTTCTGGTTAGCAGTCAAATACCTTAGGCACTGTGTACAAAGGGCTCCATAAATATTACTTCCTTCTTTTCTCCATAGACAATTAGAAATAAAGAGCAATTACTCTACACAATGGCCTTGACCAGCTCCATAAATGTTACTTCCTTCTTTTCTCCACAGACAATTAGAAATAAAGGGCAATTACTCTAGACAATGGCCTCGACCAAACAGAAACCTGGATAGCTCAGGGAATTCATCCCATTACCTGAATACAACCCTCATCCTGGCTACAATCATTGCATATCCACATGCAGTTATGCCCTGCTAAATTTTGGATATCCTCCAAACTTAACAACACTCTCTAACAAAGGAGGATGAAAAGAAAATCCCTTCATCCTTTCAAAATAAAGGATGACACTTCCTCGTTTTTTATATCAAGAACAAGGATAAAGAGTATCCCAATGTCTACACCATAAGTTCCTTGGCCACGGACCATGTCCATCTCATTTACCCCCAGAATTGCCACAGTACATGAAGCTCTATAGGTGCTGCACAAATAGTTTACTGACTGACCTCTCTGTCACTTACCTTTTTACTTGGGTTCACTTTCTCCCCACCCCTCAACCCTCTCCTCCAGGAACATAAACACTTCCAGAGTAAGAGATGACATACTCATCCAATTTACTTTATTTTAAACATGCTAACACTCCCAAATTTATGTTTGCATCCTAGACCTCTCCCATGAATTCTAGATTCAAATACCTCACTGCTTAGTCAGTATTTTAACCTGGTGTTCAAATAATAATAATAATAACTTTTATTATGACCATATGTCTCCAAAAGAATTCTTAACTCTAACTTGAAATGAATGAATCATAAATAAAACCTAGCCCTTCCCCCAGTTTCCCACATCTTGATTAATGATACCACCATCTGTCTAACTATTTAAGTTAAAATCCTAGGAGCCAGTCTTTTTTTTTTTTTAAATTAGGATTTGGGTGAAGATTTACAGAGTAAATTCACTTTTCATACAGCAGTTCACATATACATTGTCTCATGTCATTGACCAAAATTTACAATGCAGCAGCTCCCCT
>NW_006921697.1:8044547-8049354 GCF_000298275.1 Orycteropus afer afer | reverse complement strand
TAGGTTTCACATTTAAGTCTTTGATCCATCTGGAGTTTGTTTTTGTGTGTGGTGTGAGGTACAGATCTTGTTTCATTTTTCTGCAAATGGATCTAGGAGCCAGTCTTGATTCCTCCTGATCAATCTACTTCAATTCATCTACAAATCTTATCAGCTTGTCCAAAAATATATTCCAAACCTAACCATTTCTAAGCAGATCTACTAACCTCTTAGCCCAAACAAAACAATACCAACTCCTATTGAGTAGATTACAACTCACAGTGACCCTATAGGACTGAGTACAACTGTACCATAAGGTTTCCAAGGCTAGAAATCTTTATGGACTCAGACTGCCCCATCTTTCTCCCATGGAGCAGCTGGTGAGTGTCAACCACCACCAATATTTTGGTCCACAGCCAAATGTTTTAACCACCATGCAATCTGGGCTCCTTAGCCTAGAGTAAGCTAAAATCATCTCTCACCTTACCTACAATAATCTACACATAAATGATGTCTTTGTTTCCTCTCATCTCATTTCTTTCCTCTACAATCCACCAAGTCTCTCAGATCACTCCCTAGTTTAAAACACTCTCATTCATTCAATGTTCAATTGAATGTTGAGCCCTTATTATATGCTAAGCACTATTGCATACATGTAGAGCTCACTGGATGGAATACACAGGAATCAAATTGACTATACCTGCAGAAAGAAATGATAGAAAAGCTCAATATTATGTCAGAATAATGTCAGGACCAAATGTGGGACAATCAATTGCAAAAGTGCAAATTCAAATTGAAGCTGAAACAAATTAAAACAAGTCCAACAAAACCAAAGTACAAGCTTGAGTATAACCCAAAAGTAAGAGATAAACACAAGTACAGATTTGACATATTGAATACTAATGACCAAAGACCAGGAAAAGTGTGGGATGGCATCAAGGACATCATATATAAAGAAAGAAAAAAGTCATTAAATAGACAGGAAAGAAAGAAAAGACCACAATAGATTTCACAAGAGGCTCTGAAACTTGCTCTTGAACATATAGTAGCTAAAGTGAATGGAAGAAATGATGATTTAAAAGAGCTGAACATAACATTCCAAACACCAGTTTCAGAAGAAAAAGGAAAGTATTATAATGAAATGTGCAAAGACCTGGAGTAAGAAAACCAAAAGGGAAGAATACCCCTGGCATTTCTCCAACTGAAAAAACTGAAGTAAAAATTCAAGCCTCAAGTTGCAATATTGAAGGATTCTATGGGCAAAATACTGAATGACAGAGAGAGTATCAAAAGAAAATGGAAAGAATGCACACTCACTATACCAAAAAGAATTGGTTTGCATTCATTTCAGAATGTAACATATGATCAGAACCAATAGTTTTGAAAGAAGTTCAAGCTACATTGAAGGCACTGGGGCGGGGTGGGGGGGGGGAGTGCAAAACAAGGCTCCAGGAATTGACAGAATACCAATTGAAGTGATTTAACAAATACATGCAACACTGGAAGCACACATTTACCTCTACCAAGAAATTTGGCCAGAAACTCAGTCAACCAACAGGAAGACATCCATATATGTGCCCATTCCAGAAAAAGATAATCCAAAAGAATGTAGAAATTATCAAACAATATCATTGACATCACATGATATTTTCCTGAAAATAATTCAAAAATAGTTGCAGTACTTTCCTTAGAAAACACACCTTGGAAGAATGGAAGGCAGCATTTGCACACAGAGAAAGCTAGGCAGGCAAGAATGCATAGGTAAGGATACAGGGAAGGGGTATCCACAGGGAGGAGGTTGGACGAGAGCTGTTATACTACAAGGATTGTAATCAGTGTTGTGAAAAAAAAAAAAATGTATGAACTATTGAGTGTAAAAAAAATTTGTGTTGTAAAATTGGACCCAAACCATGATTTAAAAATTAAAAAAAAAAAAAAAATTAGTTGTAGTAGACATTGAATCATTAAACAACCTGTGATATACAGACGACACAACCTTGCTTGCTGAAAGTGAAGATGACATGAAGCAGTTACTAATGAAGGTGAAAGACTGTAGTCTTCAGTATGGATTACACCTCAACATAAAGAAAAAAAAATCCTCACAAGTGGACCAATAAACAACATCGTGATAAATGGAGAAAACAATGAAGTTGTCAGGGATTTCATTTTACTTGGATCCACAATCAATGGCCATGGAAGTAGCAGTCAAGAAATCAGATGATGTATTGCACCAGACAAATCTGCTACAAAAGACCTCTTTAAGGTATTAAGAAGCAAAGATGTCATTTTAAAGACTAAGGTACACCTAACACAAATCATGATATTTTAAAACTCCAAATACATATGTCCACCTCTTGTCTCTCAGTTTGTTGTACTGTGGTGGCTTGTGTGCTGCTGTGAGGCAGGAGGCTATGCCACTGGTATTTCAAATACCACCTGGGTCACCCATGGTGGACAGGTTTCAGTGAAGTTTCCAGACTAAGACAGACTCAGAAGAAAGAAAGGGCCATCCATATCTCAAAGAATTGGCCAGTGAAAACCTTATGAATAGCAGTGAAATCCTGTCTGATATATTACTGGAAAACTTTATGAATAGCCCTGAAACATTGTGTGATATAGTGCCGGAAGATGAGCCCCTCAGGTTGGAGGGCACTCAAAAGATGACTGGGGAAGAGCTGCTTCCTCAGAGTAGAGCCAACCTTAATGATGTGGATAGAGTAAAGGTTTTAAGACCTCCATTTGCTTATGTGACATGAGTCAAAATGAGAAGAAACACCTGCAAACATCCATTAATAATCAGAACAGAATGTATAAAGTATGAATGTAGGAAAATTGAAAGTTGTCAAAAATGAAATAGAACACATAAAGATCAATATCCTAGGCATTAGTGAGCTGAAATGGACTGGTTTGGGTCATTTTGAATCAGAAAACCATATGACCCACTATGCTGGGAATGACAATTTGAAGAGGAATGGCATGGCATTCATCATCACAAAGAATGTATAAAGATCTATCCTGAAGTACAATTCTGTCAGTGATTGGATAAAATCCATACACCTACAAGGAAGACCAGTAAATAGTATTATTCAAATTTAGGCACCAATCACCAAAGCCAAAGATGAGGAAATTGAAGATTTTTACCAATTTCTGCAGTCTGAAATTGAAGAAACATGAAATCAAGTTGTGTTGATTATCACTGGTGATTGGAATGCAAAAGTAGGAAACAAGGAAGAATCACCAGTACTTGGAAAATATGGCCTTGGTAATATAACCCTGGAGATCGCATGATAGAATTTTGCAAGACCAATGACTTATTCATTGCAAACACCTGTTTTCTATAACATAAACAGCAGCTATACACATGAACTTCACTAGAAGGAGTAACGGGAATCAGATGGACTACATCTGTGGAAAGAGGTGATGGAGAAGCTCAATATCTTTAGCCAAAACAAGGCCAGGAGCTGATTGTGGACCAGATCACCAACTGCACCTATGCAAGTTCAAGTTGAAGACAATTAAAACATGTTCACAAGAGCCAAAATATGACCTTGATTATATCTCTCCCAAATTTACAAACCACCTAAGGAATAGATTTGATGCATTGAATATCAATGACTGAAAACTAGAGGAATTGTGGGATGATGTCAAAAACATCATCCATGAAGAAAGTAAAAGAAATTTGGAAGACAGCTACGTGGCCAACTCACTGGAAAGATTCATATTTGTACTCATTTCAAAGAAAGTTGATCTCACAGAACATGGAAATTAATGAATAATATCATTAATATCACAATTAAGTAAAATCTTGCTGAAGATAATTCAAAAATGGTTGCAGCAGTATATTGACAGAGAACTTCTAGAAATGCAAGCTGGATTCAGAAGGGGACATGGAACAAGAGATATCATTGCTGATGTTCAATGGATTTTGGCTGAAAACAAAGAATACTAGAAAGATATTTACTTGAGTTTTATTGACTATGCAAAAGCATTCAATTGTGTGGATCATAACAAATTATTGATGTCATGGAGAAGAATGGGAATTCCAGAACACTTGATTTTGCTCATCAGGAACCTGTATATAGACAAGGAGGCTGGAATTCGAACAGAACAAGGGGATACTGCATGGTTTAGAATCAGGAAGAGAATGAGTCAGGGTTGAATCTTTTCACCATAGTTGTTCAATCTGTATCCTCAACAAATAATCTGAGAAGGTGGACTATTTGAAGAAGACCATGGCATCAGGGTTACAGGTGAGGAGAGACAACTCAGGGACACCCGTAGTAGCAAGCGGGAAGAGCAGGAGAAAGGGGATTAAAAGCCAGGAACCAGAGAAAAGAGCAGTCAGCCGAGGGATTAGGTGAGGAGAGGCAACTCAAGCCTGCCCAGAGTAGCAGGCCGGAAGAGCAGGAGAAAGGGGATAAAAAGCCAGGAACCCAGACAGAAGAGCAGTCAGCCCCAGGGTTACAGGTGAGGAGAGACAACTCAGGGACGCCAGTAGTAACAAGCGGGAAGACCAGGAGAAAGGGGATTAAAAGTCAGGAAGCCAGAGAGAAGAGCAGTCAGCCTAAGGGATTAGGTGAGGAAAGGCAACTCAGGCCCGCACAGAGTAGAAGGCTGGAAGAGCAGGAGAAAGGGAATAAAAAGTCAGGAACCCAGACAGAGGAGCAGTCAGCCCCAGGGACAACTCAGGGACACAAAAAACAGCAGGGCAGAAAAGCAGGAGAAAGGGGATTAAAAGCCAGGAAGCCAGACAGAGTTACAGTCAGCCACAGGGACCCAGGTGGGGGTGATATGAGAGGTCTCCAACAGCAGGACAAACTTGTCTGTC